>NC_088347.1:11522500-12122500 GCF_036884655.1 Musa acuminata AAA Group | reverse complement strand
ACTCTTGGCAAATGATTCGCATAAGGATTCATTTATAGAACTAAAAATAATATCATCAACATAAATTTGAACAACAAGAAAGTCATTTTTGAAATTTTTAATAAATAATATAATATCAACCTTGCCTTTAGAGGAATTATTTTAGATAAAAAAGGAGCTAAGTCTCTCAGACTAAGCCCTTAGGGCTTATTTTAATCCATAGAGAGCTCTAGTTAACTTAAACATATGATTAGGAAAAAGAGAGTTCTCAAATCTGGGTGTGAAATAAGGTCATTTAGAACAGCACTTTTAACATCCATTTGAAATAACTTAAGATTATTACTACTAGTATAGGCAAGAAGCATCCTTATGGCTTCTAATCTTGCTATATGAGCAAAGGTTTCTTCATAATCGATACTTTCTTTTTGGTCGAAACCCTTGGCTACTAATCTAGCCTTGTTTATAACCACAATACCAAATTCATCTTGCTTGTTTATAAAGACCCATTTAGTATCAACAACTAAATGGTCACTAGTTCTTGGAACAAGCTTTCACACCTTATTTCTCTCAAATAGGTTCAACTCTTCTTACATTACAATAACCTATGAATCATCTTTCAAAGCTTCGTCAATGCATTTCGGTCTAATTTGAGAAAGAAAAGCAACATTGGCACAAAAATTTTTAAAGGAAGAATGAGTTTGAATACCCTTTGATGTGTCTCCTATGATTAGCTCCTTAGGATGAGCATCTACATATTTTTATTCCTTAGGTAAGGATGTTTCGGAAGAAGATATATCCAAGTTGATAGTTGGAGGAGAGGGTTCATTTAAATTCAAAGCATCAAAATTAAGATCATTATCAAAATTATTTTTCTTAAATTCAGAGACTTCATTAAAGACAACATGAATAGACTCTTCTATAACCAAAGTTTTTTATTAAAAATATGAAAGGCTTTTGAAATAGAAGAATAACCAAGTAAAATACCTTCATCAGATTTTGCATCTAATTTTCCTAAGGCATCTTTTTCATTCAAGATAAAACATTTATAATCGAAAACTTTAAAATACAAAATGTTAGGATTTTTGTTATTCCATAATTCATAGAGTTTTGAAAAGTAATGATCTTCCTAAAACCCTATTCATGACATAGCATACTTTATTAATGGCTTCAGCCCAAAAATATTTGGGTAGGCTATGTTCGTTCAACATGGTTCTTGTCATTTTTTATAAACTCATATTTTTTCTTTCTACTACTCTATTTTTTTGAGGATTTCTCGGAGTAGAGAAATTATGGTTATATCCATTAGATTCACAAAAATTTTGGAAATCACAGTTTTGAAATTCACCACCATGATCACTCTAAATTGATGAAATTATAAAGCCTTTTTCATTTTGAACAAGTTTATAAAACTTAGAAAAATACCTAATGCAATCACTTTTGTATGCCAAGAAGTATATCCAAGTGTATCTACTATAATTGTCTATAATTACAAAGCATATTTGCTATCTTCTATGCTTGTTGTATCAATTGGTCCAAACAAATCTATATGGATCAATTGCAATGGTCTAGAGGTGCTTATTTGATTCTTTGATTTGAAACTATCTTTTATTTGTTTTTCTAGTTGACATGTATCACACACATTGTCTTTAACAAACTTAATGTTAGGAATACTTCTTATAAGTTCTTTGGATGAGATTTAAGTGATTAGTTTCATACTAGCATGACCTAATCTCCTATACCAAAGCCAAGCATCTTTATTCAAAACTGAAAAACACATTTCATTACAAAGATCATCAATGTCAATAGTATATACATTATTTTGTTTTAGGCCAATCATAGATATGTTTTTGTGTGGTTGTTCAATAATGCAAGCATTAGATTCAGATATGATGATATATCCTTTATCACACAATTGACTAATGCTCAAAAGATTATGCTTTAAGTCATCAACCAATAATACATCTTTAATAAAAAAAGTTAGATTTGTTATCTATGGTTACCATGCCAATGATTTTATCTTTGTTGTTGACTCCGAAGGTGACATACCCTTTGTCTAGACTAGTGAGCTTAGAGAATTTACATGGATCTCTGATCATATGCCTTGAGCATCCACTATCAAGGTACCATCTCTTGCTCCTAGCTTGTGATGTTAAATATTTCTATAATATATGGTGATTTTTAGGTAACCATTTGACTTTGGGTACCTCAAAAATCAAGCTACTCAACTTATTGTTTTGCATAGAGTTCTTTATGGTTCCTTTAGGAACTCAAATCAATTGGTATGGACTATATCTCTTAAACGGATATCTATAAGCAACATGTCCGAGTTTGCAACAAAAGTTACATTTGGTGCGGGGTGATATATGCAAGGTAGGGCCTTTAACAAAGATGGTTGGGTTTTGGTGAGAGCTACTCACAAATCTGATTCCACCTCTTATATGAATATGACCCTATTGGCAAGGATTATATTCAAGGACTTGCTACTAATCTTAAACTTTTCTAGAGTTTCTTTGAGTAGCAAGTTTTCCTTCTCAAGTACCTCTAAGTGTTTACACTTAGTGCATGGAGGTAATAAAGGACTATCATGTTTAAGTTTTTCAAATTCAGTATTTAAAAGGGCATGCTCCTTTTTTAAAGAATTATATTTTTACTCATTATTCTACATTCATCAAATAAATCATAAAAAGCACTTAAAAGCTCATTGAAAGATAAATTTGTATCTAACGAACTACTTATCTCATCTTTGATAGCCATTAGTGCATAGTTGGCGATTTCCTTATTGCTTTGTTTTTCATCTTCGGAATCACTCGAATCATCCCACGTTGCTTTTAGCACATTCTTCTTCTTTGGTTGTTTCTTCTTCACTTGGGAACATTTGCTTTTGAAATGTCCTGGCTTTTTGTATTCGTAGCATATAACTTGTTCTTTCTTGGGTTCAATTTTATTTTTTGTGTCATTTTTAGAATTATTTCTTTTTATGAATTTTTTGAACTTTCTTGTCAAGAGTCCTAAGTCATCATCAGAGTCCTCATTACTTGAACTTCATTTCAAGTTATCTTCATAAGTTCTTAGTGTCGTATCCTTTATGTTCTTTGGAAGATTGTTCTCAAGCTCTTCATGTGCATTGCAAGTCATCTCATAAATAATTAAAGACCCGTTAAGTTCTTCGAGAGGAAAGTTATTCAAATCTTTGGCCTCTTCAATGATCGTTACTTTAGGGTCCCAACTCTTTGGAATGGATCTCAATTTTTATTAACGAGTTCAAAGTTTGAAAAACTCTTACCAAGTTCTTTTAGACTATTGATGACATCCGTAAACTAGGTGTACATTTCTCCAATGGTCTCACTTGGTTTCATCCAAAACAATTCATAAGTATGGACTAAAAGATTTATTTGGACTCCTTTACTATACTAGTGCCTTCGTGAGTGATTTTGAGTGTATGCCAAATATCAAAAGTCATTTCACAAATAGACATTCGATTGAACTCATTTTTATCTAAAGCACAAAACAAGACATTCATAGCCTTGGCATTTAAAGAAAAAGTCTTCTTCTCCAACTCATTACAATTGTTCATTGGAAGAGAAGACTTTTGAAAGCCATTTTCCACAATGATCTATAACTCAAAATCCATAGAAATTATAAAAATCCTCATTATAGTTTTCCAATAGGTGTAATCCGTCCTATTGAACATGGGTGGATGTGTGATTGAGTGACCCTCTTGGTTGTCAATTCTCACTTGGGTTTCAAACCAAAATGAGAGTGACCTCGCTCTAATACCAAATGCTAGGATCAAGAACGACACTAAGAGGGGGGGTGAATTAGTGCAGTGGATAAAAATGATAAATTTTAACGATTTCGGAAAACTTCGTTCGATGAAATTCTAAGTTCAACAAAAACCATTAATTCGACTCAAATAAGTTAACAAGTGAGTAGAGAAGAGGGGATTAGACAGTTTACAATGAAGTAAAGTAAACTGTAGTAAAGAGAATAAGCAGTAAGGAAAGAACACATCGGAATTTATAGTGGTTCGATCGTTGTGACCTATATCCACTTCTGATTCCTCCTTCGTCGAGGTCACAGGCATATACTATTGGTCTTCATTCAATAGGAAATGACCAACCACCTCTTTATGGTGCTATCACCTTTCCATGGGTTTAGGAGATAACCCTTACAAGCCTCACACCTCTTCTTGGATGATTACAAAACTAAAGAAAGAGAGGAGGAGGACTCTTGCACTTTTATAACACTTTTACACCGCAACACTTAAAGATTTTTTCACACTTTAATATTATTTTGTTGTCATTTCATGTGGAAAAGAGTGAGGTATTTATAGGCTCTAATGGCTTCAAAATTGGAGTAAAAAAGTGTCTCATCCTAGGTTTCCGGGGTACTAGCGATACCACCGCCTGATAGAGTCTCGAATACTGAGCTCTGGTGGTACCACTACCTGATAGTAATAACTATCGGTGGTACCACTGCTCTGGGAGACAACTCCCTGGGTGGTTCCACCATCCCAATTTGGCGGTGCCACCGCCAAACAAGGTCCAGCAACCTGGTTGGGCATTGAATTTGGCCCAAACTAGTCTAATTATGGGCCTAATTAGCCCTTAACAGGGTTAATGGGATTATTGTAGGAAAAGAGTCAGCACTAAGAGGAGGGGGTAAATTAGTGTAGTGGTAAAAATTATATCGGTTCAAAACTTCATTGCGATTAAAGACATTTATGACAAAAAACCATTTCATAAAGGTATTAACTTTAAAAGCATACAGAAGAGTGTAGTGGATGTAAAGCAAGTAAAGAGATTTGCAGTAAAGTAAATTGCATAAGAGAAACGCAAACCATATTTTTATAATGGTTCGATCGTCGTGACCTACATCAACTTCACCGATTCCTCTTCCGTCGAGGCCACCGGCATCCACTATCGGTCTTCTTTCAATGGGTGAAGACCAACTACCCTTTTATACCCCTCTTCTCCTTTTCACAGGTTTAGGAGACAATATTTTACAACCCTCTTTTACAAGGTATCTCTCTCACACCTCCCTTAGAACTCTTTCTAAGCTTTGGAAGGAGGGAACTCAACTTTCTAAGATTTACAACTTTAGAATCACAGGGTTTTGCTCAATATTTCTTACTAATCCATGCAAAAATAGCTGGGGTATTTATAGGCCCTAAATGGATTAAAATTTGGAGCCCAAAACTCAAACCCCCGAAATTTTAGGGTCTGGGCAGTACCACCGCCCAAACAGTCTTGGAGACTGAGTCTAGACAGTACCACCACCTAGACTAGTGGTACCATTGTCTGACATAGTCTCGAAGACTATGCCACGATAGTTTCACTTGTTTGGTCACTGTTTGGGCCTTTCTCTTAGCCCAACACAGCCCAAACTTGGCCCAACTATCCCTTAATTGGGTTGGCCCAATTTTAATCCCTATTATGTGCTAACTTTGAATTTTAAGACATTTACTAAACTAAACAAAATCCGTAAGTCTAGGTTTCTTCCGACGAGCTTTCGGCGATCCTCCGGCGAACTTCCGACGATCTCTCGGTAATGTTCTAGCGGATTCCTAGTAAGCTCCTAGACTTCATGATGATCTTCTTAGTAAGTTCCGATGAGCTTCATTGACAAGCTCTAGGACTTCTTGGTCAATTCTGAAAGAACTTCCGATGAACGTCTAGACTTCCGACGAACTCTCAAACTCCCAATGAAATCGCATTCTTGATTCCGGGACTTCATTTTGCTTTATGCCTTGCTATCGTAGTTAATCCTGCACATGTAAAAACACACTTCGATCTAGACAATTTTTACTAAGCATGAATTATGTTGTCCGGCATGTCATTGGTCCATCGGCGCTTCGTCCGATTCTTCGACGCATCGTCCTCTCTTGCGGCCTATTGCCCAATCGGTTAGTTAACCTCCACAACTCTAATATCCTTGGCGTAATTTCTTCTCTTCTTAGCCCGATGCCTGAATCCATGGCCCGAAGCCTTCTATCGATACGTCATCCAATCCTCCAGCTAGACGTTCAATCTTCTAACATGTTCCACCGACCCAACATGATTCTTCCTACTTTAATTGTCTCATCCTGATCGAAGCATCCTGCATCACTCAAAATGCAGATCAATTCATAAACACTTATCAATTGCTTTCATCATCAAAATATGAGATTCAACAATTACCTCCCAAACCTAACTCTAATTATGTTCTAACTATGATTTTTAAGGCATACACTAAATAAAACAAGTTTGTAAGTCTAGGTTTCTTCCGGCGATCTTCTAGCGGACTTTCAACGATCACTCGGCAATCTCCTAGCGAACTCCTAGCAAGCTCCTATACCTCACGACAATCTACTTGGCGAGTTCTGACAAGCTTCTTCTTAGTTAATTTCGGTAGCATTTTCGATGAACCTCCGGACTCCCAATGAACTCTCAAACTCCCAACGAAATCTTGATCTTGACTCCAGCACTTCGTTTTGCTTTATGCCTTGATCGCTATCATAGTTAATCCTGCACATTTTTCTCAAAATATAGATTGGATCAAATAATTCACCAATTGATTTCATCATCAAAATCCGAGATTCAACACATGCCCTGCGATCATCCATCTCGTCCGTGTCGGTTCCGTCGGCATCTTGACATATCTTAATGCATCGCGATTGTCCGTCTTGACCTCGTGGGTCCTGCTATCGCTTCCACACTTCCGCTATGCCTTTTCGTATGATTATAACTTAATCATAGTCATGTAGGCCCGACAATAAATGATAAATAAAATGGTGGCTTGTAGGTCCCAATAATAATAATAATCATAAATACACACACATCATATGGTCCATGATCATCCGACCACATCATATATCACATATAAATATCATTCTATAGGACTACTAGATAATAATTATTAATTAATTAAACTTTTTTAATTAATATTTTTTGAAATTAGGGACATGTAGGGAATTTTTTGAATTGTGAGGGGTATTTTTATAATTTGGACAAAAGAAAAAATTTATAATTTCTGAAATTTGGAGGGGCAAAACTATCTTTTGCCAAAAAAACCCTATTGCCCCTTCTCCTTTGCTGTGCTGCAACCGTCGCCACTCGACTGGTAGCGATAGTGGTAGGGGGGCGAGGGTGCTGCCTATGCACGCGGGCTCACCCATGGGCAGCGCCACCCCTGCGAGTGGGCGCCACTATGAGTGGGCGACACTATAGGCGGGCGGCGCCCTTACGGGTAGGTCGCTTGTGGGTGAGCTTTGCTACAAGCGTGCATGGAGGCACCGCCCGCGTCGCCCATCCTTGTGGGCAGGTGGCCCGTAGGTGCCGCTTGCCCTCGTGAGCACCACTACTAACGACCTACCTGCAACAGGTCGCTAGTAGACAGTCGCCTGCACACAAACGGCCAACGCTACAAGTAGCGTTTGGCCACTTCTGTGAGGGCAACAAGAGTTGCTGCCCTTTCTCATCTTTTGCTCAATAATTTTAACATCAAAAGTCTTCCTAAAACACAACACACATAGTTCAAAACCAATCTTTCGCATGAATAACCTGGCTTTGATACCACTGTTGGGAAATCTAGGGGCGACTCCATATGCGCAACCAAAAAATAAAAAATAAAATCTTCAAAATTTTCAAAGATGTGTTCGTTGTCGTGAGAAGATTGGTGAACAAAATCCATAAAATCGAAAGCCATGCGTGACATAGTTGTGATACCTAGGGAGATCGTACATCCTTGAATCCCTGTAGATCTGTACTCCCAACGAGATCTCGATCTTGACTCTAGTGCAACACATGCTTTATGTCTTACTACTATCATAGTTAATTCTGCACACTTTTCTCAACATATAGATTAGATCAAACAATTTACATTTGATTTTATCATCAAAATCCGAGATTCAACAATCTCCCCCTTTTTTATGATGACAAAGTTAACCTTAACTCCCCTATCTATATGTCATACTTAAGAAAAGATATTCTTGAATTCAAGGCCTTTGAATTCAAGAAACAAACTGATAAGACATGTTCATTAAACTTATCAACTTGCACATCATGATTCCTATCATGATCTAACATTCTCAAAATACGATACCAAGTATGATGTCAAGTCATGACATCCATTTTCAAGTATGATATTTCAAATATGAAAGATGATAAAGATAGCAATTCATCATTCTATGGTAAGATATCAATTGTAAAATATTTATTAAGCAAATATTTCAAGTATACATGATGAAATATATTACATACATTGTCATCAATTTATCACATTTTGATATTATTTCTCCCCCTTTGTCATCAACAAAAAGGAGAACAATTCAACAATGCAAGTATGGTAAAAAATTCAAGCAAGTTTCATACTCGAAAGTTCTCATCATTAAATGTTATCAACATTAAAGCGATAGATTCCATCAACTTCTCCCCCTTTCTCATCACAATTTTGCATGAAGAAGAGGAAAAAAGGTAAGGAGGGTATCCATTAAGAACTGAATTTGTGAAATGATTTGAATCAAGTCAAAAATGATAAATAATTTTTCTTTAAAACATGCTTTCATTTTGACAAAAAGAAGGGATTCATGAAAAGGATCGAGATATCCAAATGAAATCAAATCCCCAATCTTGCAAATAATTATCACACATAAAAATTCATCTTTCAAGGATTAAGATATCCATTAGAATTACTTCATTTTTTATGAGAAGAATAAGGAAGAATTCATGGGAGAAGAGTATCACATGAAAGAGAAATTTACGAATAAAACTTTATAGTGAGAAGAGCATTACATCAAATCCATTTCTCATTAAAAATTTATAAGAGTGAAATCTGTGAGAGATGGATTTGTCAAAGACTTCCATGTATCAAACATCAAGATATTTAAATGCACAATCACTTTATGCATGATAAAATGTTTTGGCATAGCCTTTCATCACTGTTTACATGAAATATCATTATTATTGCATTATAGCATCCAAAAGTTTACAATATTAAGAATCCGATAATGCATCATTTGTATGATAAAGAGATCACAACATCATAAAATTTTCAGCGTAGAGTTTTGACATCAAGTTAAGAGTTATAACATCTAAGTAAGCATTTTATTGTCGTGAAGCACACAACCTTATTTACTTACATCATTATGTAAAATTTGCATCATAAAAGGAGAAGATTCATACACAAACATCATATAAAACTCGTATGGGAAAATGCATATGGCTCATTACGTAAACTATAAGATCATGATTTAAGTGAGTGATCCAAAGAATCAAGAAAGTCTGAAAACGAAATTTAACAAAATCATGCAATCGAACAAATTAATATTTCTAATTCTCTTCTAATAAAATCAAATTGTTCTTGACTTAAGGGCTTTATAAAAATATCGGCTAATTGATGTTTCGTATCAATAAACTCTAAGATTATATCATGATTTTTAACATGATCTCATATAAAGTGATAACTAATATCAATATGTTCAGTTCTAGAGTATTGAATGAGATTTTTTGTTAAACATATTGTACTTATGTTATCACATTTTATGGGAATATTTCTAAGATGAATCTTATAATCCTCTAAGGTATTAATAAAGCCATTAAGAAAAGCACTTTTAACATCCATTTGAAATAACTTAAAATTGTTACTACTAGCATAGGCAAGGAGCATCCTTATGGCTTATAATCGTGCCATAGGAGCGAAGGTTTCTTCATAATCGATACCTTCTTCTTGGTTGAAACCCTTGGCCACTAATTTAGCCTTGTTTCGAACCATGATACTAAATTCATCTTACTTGTTTCTAAAGACTCATTTAGTACCAATAACTAAATGGTTATTTGGCCTAGGAACAAGCTTCCACACCTTATTTCTCTCAAATTGATTCAACTCTTCTTGCATTGCGATAACCAATGAATCATCTTTCAAGGCCTTGTCAATGCATTTTGGTTCAATTTGGGAGAGAAAACAACGTTGGTACAAAATTCTTAAGAGAAGAATGTGTTTGAACCCCTTTTGATGTGTCTCCTATGATTAGGTCCTTAGGATGAGCATCTATATACTTCTATTCCTTGGGTACAAATGTTTCAGAAGGAGATGCTATTGAATCTCAGATTTTGATGATGAAACCAATTAATAAGTGTTTATGTTTTAATCTGCGTTTTGAGTGACATAGGATGCTTCAATCAGGGAGACACAATTAAAGCAGGAAAAATCATGTTGGGTCGAAGGAAAACATGTCAGAAAATTGGATGTCGGGCCAATGGATCGGTCGACGTATCGATAGAAGGCTTCGGGCCATGGATTCGGGCATCGAGCCAAGAAGAGCAGATATTGTGCCAAGGATATCGAAGTTGTGGAGTCAACTAGCCGATTGGGCAATAGGCTGCAAGAGAGGATGATGTGTCGAGGAATCAAACGAAGCGTCGAGGGACTAATGACATGCCGAACAACATGATTAATGCTTAGTATTAATTGTCTAGATCGAAGTGTATTTTACATGTGCAGGATTAACTACAATAGCAAGGCATGAAGCAAAATGAAGTCCCGGAGTCAAGGACGCGATTTCGTTGGGAGTTCGAGAGTTCGTTTGAAGTCCAGACATTCGTCGGAAGTTTTAGCAGAACCAGTCAAGAAGTCTCGGAGCTTGCCAGTGAAGCTCATCAGAACTCACCAAGAAGTTCATCGTGAAGCCCAGGAGCTTGCCGGGAGTCCGTTGGAACATTGCCGAAAGATCACCGGAAGCTCGCCGTATGAACCAAGACTTACAGACTTGTTTAGCTCAGATTATGTCTTAGATTTCATAGTTAGCGTGTAATTGGGTTTGGATTTAGGGCAACCTAATTAGGGGCAAGCTAGGCCTATGTAAGAATTGTGTCGGGCCCAATAAGAGGCCCAAAAAATGCCTCAAGAAGTCTCACCGTCGTGGCATAGTCTTCGAGATTGTGTAAGGAGGTGGTACCGCTAGTCTGGGCGATTGTACCGCCCCTAGCAGCGTGCTACGAGGTAGTACCACCCAGCACTGCCCCCCAAGCGATGGTACAACTAGCCTATGAGGCTCTGAATCCCTCCTATTTATAGAGGCCCCCTATCAAACCCAAATGGATCCTCTCCTAGTGGGTATTGGATCTACATCCAATAACCCAAGCCTTTTAGATTAGTGGATCTCTAACCAATAATCTTTCATGGGCTCTTATTGGATCTCGTCCATGGGATCTAATAATTCAGGGGCTTATTGGATATTTATTAAGATAAGGGCTTCGTCGGATATCTCATATCCGAACCTCTACTCATTGCAATGCCTACCATATGCGTGTGACCCTCTAGGCCCAATATCGAGCTAGCGGTGAGTCAAACCTATCAGAACTCCTTATAACTCAGTGAATTATTCTCTTTGTAATAATTCACTCGACTCATCGACTACGGACGTACTAGGCCACTACCCCATAGTCCCTAGACGATACAGGGGAATCCAATCCATTAGACATGTTTGTCCTCAATTACCGTGTATCTATAGTCCCTTATCCATCTAATATCCCAGAGACCATATATCGAGCATGGTGCTATCAGACCCATATGGTTTCTACTCGAGTCTCGCTCTAATCGGATTCTCCCGAAGAACTCTTTTTCTCTCAACCCGAATGACCCTGGCTAGGGATTTGTTTGAGCAAGAACACATGGGATATTCCTCTCATGACGTCGAGAGTGGATGATCCTCTATCGACACTCAATAGCCCTCGTAAGGTCGATTGCCACTCCCAATGACCAGTTGTACTAGATATAGGATAGCCAAACCTATAAGTCTAGTACCAAAGAGTGGAGCACTCATACAGGACATCCTTAGTATCTCAAGTCTATGGACCAGATATACCACTAGGACTACCGAATCGCTGTCTGACAATAAGGCATCATCAACCATCCAACATTCCATAAGCGGATCAATTAGTGAACTCATTCTCCAATGAGCACTTGTACTGTATCCCTAGTGTTTACATGAGCACCTATGAGACTAGCTGCATCCATCATATGGACGGGTATACAGTATACCAATCTGTCCGGTTATCACGATGTCCCTCTTAAGTAACCTATGACCGGGATTATTTAGGATATATGTTTAAAGGTAAATCGATCTCATTTTCATGATCTCATCACGATCCGATTCCCATTACACAAATCCAAGGACATCACAATATATATGCATATATGCAATAGTTATAAAGTGATATATGCCAAAATATAATAAGCAAAAAGATTATGTATCAAGTCACATGTGCCATCACTCACGTGATTGGCTTGCTGGGCAACTATGACTAGCAATCTCCCACTTGACCTAAAGCCAATCACCGATGTGTCTGATCCCATCAGACCCCTGTGACGCTCAAAGACAATCTGAGACAACGGCTTTATCAGTGGATCTGCAATGTTATCTTTGAATGTAACTCTTTCCCCTACTACATCTCCTCGGGTTACGATATCTCTGATAAGGTGGAACCTCCTCAGAACATGCTTAGATTTTTGATGAGACCTAGGTTCCTTCGCTTGAGCAATCGCCCCGTTGTTGTCGCAATATAAGGAGATCAGCTCCTCGCTACTCGGCATGACTCCCAAATCTGTGATGAACTTCTTCAACCAGACTCCCTCCTTTCTACATTTGATGCAGCTATGTACTCCGCCTTTGTGGTCAAGTCAGCAATAGTATCTTGTTTGGAACTCTTTCAGCACACTGCTCCTCTATTCAAGGTGTACATATACCCTGAATTCGACTTGCTATCATCGACATCAGACTGAAATCTTGAGTCCGTGTAGCCTTCAACCTTAAGGCTATTACCTCCATATGCTAGTAAAAGATCCTTAGTCTTTCTCAAGTACTTAAGGATGCACTTTACTGCTTTCCAGTGCTCTAAGCCTGGATCCGCCAGATACCTACTCGTGACACTCAGAGCATGCGCTATATCAGGCCTAGTACATAGCATGGCATACATGATAGACCCTATTGTTGAGGCATAAGGTATCATATCAATGTTCGCCCTTTCTTCTCGAGTCTTTGGGGATATACTCGTAGAAAGCGATATCCCATGTCTCATCGGTATGAGACCTCTCTTGGAATTTTCCATTCCAAACCTTTTGACAATGGTTTCTATGTACCTGAATTGGGACAAGCCAAGCATCCTCTTGGATCTATCTCTATAGATTCTAATCCCCAAGATATAGGATACTTCCCCTAAGTCATTCACGGAGAAGTGTCTAGATAACCAAGCCTTTACTATGGATAGCATTCCTACGTCATTCCCAATGATCAGGATGTCATCCACATATAACACCAAAAAAGTGATTGTGCTCCCACTTACCTTCATGTACACACAAGGCTCATCTTCATTCTTAACGAAGTCATAAGATCTGATTGCCTCATCAAATCTTATGTTCCAACTTTGGGAAGCTTGCTTTAGTCCATAAATGGATCTAAGCAACCTACACACCTTATCTAGGCAGTTCTTGGACATGAATCCCTCAGGTTGCATCATATACACCTCCTCCTCGAGGTTCCCATTGAGGAATGTGGCTTTCACATCTATTTGTCAGATCTCATAATCATAGTGTGCTGCAATTGCCAATAGAATTCTGATGGATTTTAGCATTGCTATGGGTGAGAAGGTTTTGTCGTAGTCAACACCTTGCCTTTGATGATACCCCTTAGCCACTAGCCTTGCTTTATAGGTCTCTACCTTTCCATCTACTCCAATCTTTTTCATAAAGATCCACTTGCAACCGATGGGTACAATACCTTCGGGCGCATCAACTAGGTTACAAACCTTGTTGGAGTATATAGAATCCATCTCATAATTCTTGGCTTCTTGCCATTTCCTGGAGTCTATACTCATAATAGCCTCCTCGTAGGTCTGAGGATCAATATCCTCAACATTCTCTCATCTAATATGTCCCACATATCTCTCAGGAGGATGGGATACTCTATCAGACCTACGTAAAGTTGAAACTTGTGTATTAGGTACCTGAACAGACTCGGGTTGTAGAGTGGTGCTTGAGCTTGGTTCTCCAACCTCGCTCAACTCTATCATTCTCCCACTATCTCCGCCAAAAATGTGTTCCTACTCAAGGAACACTACTCTCTTAGCTACCAAGACCTTTTAGTCCTCGAGATGATAGAAATAATACCCATAAGTTTCCTTGGGGTATCCCACAAATTTGCATCGCTTTGTCCTTGATTTTAACTTATCGGGGTTGTGTCTTTTAATGTGGGAAGGGCAGCCCCAAATATTAACAACCTTAAGATCAAGCTTCTTCCCTTTCCATATCTCATATGGTGTCGGGCATATCCCCTGAATGAGATGGGTAGGTCAGCGAAACTCATCATGGACCATACCATGTCTAATAGCAAACGATTTCTCCTTTCAGAGACACAATTGAGCTGAGGTGTATAAGGAGTTGTCCATTGGGATAATATCCCATGGTCCTTGAGGAACTGAGTAATCTCTATACTTAAGTACTCACCTCCTCGATCTGATCGAAGAGTTTTGATACTCTTTCCAGTCTGGTTCTCCACCTCATTCTTATACTCTCTGAATTTCTCAAAGGCCTCGGACTTGTACTTCATTAAGTACACATATCCATACCTTGAGAAATCATCAGTAAAGGTAATGAAGTAGGAGTATCCACCAATGGCATGAGTTGACATGGGTCCACATACATCACTATGTATGAGTTCCAATAGCTCAGTGGCTCTCTCTCCAATTCCACTGAATGGAGAGTTGGTCAGTTTTCCACGAAGGCAAGGCTCGCAAGTTGCATATAACACATAGTCGAATTGATCTATATATCCATCATTTAACAACTTTTGAATCATTCCCCCATGGATGTGACCTAGCTTACAATGCCATAGGTATACACTGTTCATCTCATCTCGTTTCCTCTTGAACACATTTACATTCATGATATGCACCTAAAGCTTCATCAAGCTTTTGTTTCGCCCTTTCTGCAAGGTACTCTTTGCAGTTCCTCTTTCAGTGCCCATCTTTACCATTGTGGAAGCACTGGCCTTTGTCCTTTGCAGGGTCTTTCTTAGCAACCTTTACTTTACCTGGTCTGCCCTTGCCCTTTCCCTTCTTAAGGGACCTTTCTGCTTTCCTTTTCTTTCTGGTCTCACTAGTGTAGAGAACTGGCTTCTCTTTCTTAATAATACTCTCTACGTCCCTCAACATATTGAGGAGCTCTGGGAGAGTCACCTCAAGCTTGTTCATATTAAAATTCGTTATGAATTGTGAAAAGGAATCTGGTAGGGACTGAAGCACAATGTCCATACATAAGTTATCCTCTAGGACCATTCCTAGACCTGTGAGTTTCTCTATCCACTCAATCATCTTTAAGACATGGTTATGAACCGGTGTCCCCTCAGTAATCCTAGCATAGAAGAGGCTCTTGGATATCTCATATCGCTGAGTCCTTCCTTATTCCTCAAACAATTTATGGACATATAGGAGAATGGATCTGGCATCCATCTTTTCATATTGTCTCTGTAACTCAGGAGTCATAGAGCCCAACATATAGCATTGAGCAAGAGTGGAGTCATCAATGTACTTCACGTAGCGAGCGTGCTCATCCTCGCTTGCCCCTTCTTCGGGCATAGGCATCACTATATCAAGGATGTATACGATTTTCTACGTCGTGAGAACAATTCTCAAGTTACAGAGCCAATCCGTATAATTTGGACCAGTGAGGCGGTTGACATCAAGTATGCCACGTAAGGGATTTGAAAGCGACATTTTTTGAAAATAAAGATGCAGTAGAAATGAATAACATGCAGATTTTGCAAGAAAGAAACTATCAAGATATGTATTTCTATCTTAATATGCTCCCACTACTTTACTAATGAGTCACACGACACCCTCAACACGTGAAATGGAAGTCTCTGGCAGACTTATAGTGGGGATCAGGATCCAATCAGCGTCTTAGTGTAACATCGAGGGACTCGACCAATCACACTAAGCCTAAAAGGTAGGCAACTCTTGCCGATCATAACTCGTTGTGATTCCCTTCCTGTTCAGCCTCCGAATCACCATGGTCTCGAGGGACTCGACCAACCATGATGCTCGGTTAAGTCAACACCTTCGTTACAAGATGAGTTTGATTTGATGATATACCCTCGAGGGATTCGACCTAGCATACCATGTCCTCAGGTCATCGGTGACATCTCTACGTCATAAGCAAGACAACGAATCACGATATAGGTGAGTCTCGAGGGACTCGACCAACTCAACCTACACCGGGAATCGGTTCCTACTTATAACGATGGAAGGCCACATGGGTCAATCTAATTGCCTCACGTTTACCGACTTAATATTATTGAGAGAGATGTTTCTATGATTTGGTCTCCTAATATGATATGCCACATATATACATATTTAATATATATCTACATCGCATGCAAATATATATACATATCTAGTATGTGTATAAGCAATCATACCAGATGATCATGGACCACAACCTAATGTGATTAGGCCCGAGCCAGTAGGCCTAATCACTCACATTAAAATCTGTGTGTGCAACGGTGCATCTCCATGCCCTGTGATCGTCCATCTCGTCCTCGTCGATTTCGTCGACATCTCGATGCAACTTTATGCATCACGATCGTCCGTCTCATGGGTCCCGCTATCGCATCCACGCACCCGGTGCGCCTCCTCATGTGATTACAACTTATTCATAGGCACGCAGGCCCAACAATAAATGAGAAATATAATGAAGGCTCGCAGACCCTAATAATAATAATCACAAGTACACACATCAAACGGTCCATAATCATCCGTCAACACATCATACATCACATGTATAAATAATCATCATCATGTAGAACTACTAGATAATGATAAAAATAATAATCAACTAAACTTTTTTAATTAATTAGTATTTTATGAAATCAGGAACATATAAGGAATTTCAGAATTCATAGGGGTATTTTTGTAATTTGGACAAAGACAAAAACTAAAATTTCTCAAATTCATAGGGGCAAAACTATCTTTTTGCCCAAAATCCCTAAGCCCCTCTCCCTCTTCGCTGCTGCTACTGTTGCCGCCACCCTACCGGCGGCGGTAGGTGCAACGGGGCCAGGGTGCCGCCCCTACAAGTGGGCGCCCCCGTGGGTAGCGTCGCCCCTTTCGCGGGCAGTTCTGCTCACGAGGCAACGCCCACAGGCGGTGCTACCTTGCCGGGGGTTTTGTCCACGGGAGCATCGGCTATAGGAGCCGCTGCCCTACGGCGCATCCCCCCGCGTGAATAGAGACCGCAGGCGCCACTGCCCAGCGGTACCTCTGCCCACTGGCTGCCAGCCCCGTCGACCGCAAGCCTACTGCAGGCATAGCGCTTGCGCATGTGCCGGCACTGTGCTTCCTGGCTACGGCTACCGCTGTAGGTGCCTGTAGGCACGTAGATCGAGGGCAACAACTATTGCTGCCCTTCCTTGTTTTTGCGTCAACGATTTTGACGTCAAAATTCTTCCTAAGCACAACACACACAGTTCAAAACCAATTATTCGCACGAACAACCTGGCTCTGATACCAGTGTTGGAAAATCTTGGGGGCGACATCATATGCACAGCGGAAGAATAAGAAAACAAAATCCCCGATTCCCAAAGAGATCTTTGTCGTCGTGTGAAGATTGGTGCGCAAAATCCGCGAAACTGAAAAACTGTATATAGAGTAGATTGTGTTACCTAGGGAGATCGTATATCCCTGTTTCCTTGCAGATCTTTAGGAGAGGGTGAAGGAGGTCAAGCGTCCTCCTCTCTAGCGGTGATCCACACAACAGGGCTACGACGACGATCCTCAAAACTCCATGCCTGCTTTGAGGTTAAGAGGGGAAGGAGAATAGGAGAGGCAAGTAAAGGCTCTAGCCTATGAGGCTCTGAATCCCTCGTAGTTATAGGGTCCCCTATCAAACCCTAATGGATCCTCCCCTAGTGGGTATTAAAACTGCATCCAATAACCCAAGTCTTTTAGATTAGTGGATCTTTATCCAATAATCTCCCATGGGCTCTTATTGGATCTCCTCCATGGGATCCAATAATTTAGGGGCTTATTGGATATCCAATAGACAAGGGCTCTGTCGGATATCTCATATCCGAACCTCTACTCATCGCAATGCCAACCATATGTGTGTGACCCTCGAGCTGGCCGTGAGTCAAACTTGTCAGAACTCCTTCTAACTTAGTGAATTATTATCTCTGTAATAATTCACTTGACTCATCGACTACAGACGTACTAGGCCACTACGCCGTAGTCCCTAGACGATACAAGGGAATCCAATCCATTGGATCTGTCTGTCCTCAGTTAACATGTACCTATAGTCCCTCATCCATCTAATATCCTAGAGACCATATATCGAGCATGGTGCTGTCAAACCCATACAGTTTCTACTCGAGTCTCGCTCTAATCGGATTCTCCCAAAGAACTCTTTTTCTCTCATCTTGAATGACCTTGGCCAGGGATTTGTTTGGGCAAGTACACATGGGATATTCCTCTCATGACGCCAAGAGTGGATGATCCTCTATCGATACTCAATAGCCCTCGTAAGGTCGACTGCCACTCCCAATGACCAACTGTACTAGATCTGGAACAGCCAAACCTATAAGTTTGGTATCAAAGAGTGGAGCACTCATACAGGACATCCTTGGTGTATCAAGTTTAAGGACCAGATATACCACTAGGACTACGAAATCATTATCTAACAATAAGGCATCATAAACCATCCAGCATTCCATAAGCGGATCAATCAGTAAACTCATTCTCCAATGAGCACCTGTACTGTATCCCTAGTGTCCCTGCATGAGCACCTATGAGACCAGCTGCATCCATCATATGGACGGGTATACAGCACACCAGTCTGTCCGGTTATCATGATGTCCATCTCGAGTAAACTATAACTGGGATTATTTAGGATATGTGTTTAAAGGTGAATCGATCTCATTTTCATGATCTCATCACGATCCGATTCCCATTGCACAAATCCAAGGATATCACAATATATATATATGCATATATGCAATAGTTATAAAGTGATATATGCCAAAATATAATAAGCAAAAAGATTTTGTATCAAGTCACGTGATTGACTTGCTAGGCACCTATGACTAGCAGGTACCACCCAGGGCAGGGTTAGTGTCAGAATGACACTAGGCGGTGATACTGTTGAATCTCGGATTTTGATGATTAAGTCAATTGTCATTTGTTGTTTAATCTATGTGTTGAGATAAGTGTGCAGGATTAACTACGATGAAAGTAAGACATGCAGTAGGAGTTGCGCCGGAGTCATGACAATGATCACGTTGGGAGTTCGAGAGCTCAACGGAAGTTCGGACATTCGTCGGAGGTTCTACGGGAACAAATCCGAGAAGTCCAGAAGCTTGCCAAAGAAGCTCATCGGAACTTGCCAAGTGGATCGTCGCAAGTCTAGGAGTTTGCCGGAAGGCTGCAGGAGAATCACCGAGGGTTCATCGGATGATCGACGGAAGTTCGCCGGAAACTCGCCGGAAGATGCGATTGACGCACTGGAGCAAGCTGCAGAAATTGTCTTAGGATTTATCGTAGTTAGCACTAATGATTAAGTTAAAAATGGGAGGTGATCCCATTAGCTTAATCTTGGGGCAATTGGGCCCCTGAAAAACCCAAATTGGGCCGAATGGATCAACCCATTCGGACCCTAGTTGCTGTGGGAGGTGCAACCGCCCAAGCCAGGAGGTGCAACCGCTTGGGCTAAGTCTCCCAGGGAGACTAGGTGGTGCAACCGCCCCAGCCAGGAGGTGCAACCGCCTGGGCTCAGTCTCCGAGCGACACTGGGTGGTGAAACCTCTCTTGACAAGAGGTGGCAGCGCCTGAGCTCAAGTTTCGAGCTTTGCTAGGCGGTGCAACCGCCCCAGTCAGGAGGTACAACCGCCTGAGCTCGGTCTTCGAGCTCTGGCAGAGAGGTGCAACCGCCCCTGACAGAGGTGGCACCGCCTAGAGGCTCAGTCTTCGAGCTCTACCAGGCAGTGCAACCGCCCCAGTCAGGAGGTGCAACCGGCTGATCCCGGAATTTTGGGAATTGACAGTTTTGAGCTCCAAATTTGAACTGGGTTGGGGCCTATAAATACCCCACCCATTTAGCACTGAAAGGTAAGAACTTACACTCGAAATCTTGATATCTTTCTGTGATTCTTAGAGCTCAAAACTGTTGTAAAGACCAAAAGTTCTCCTCCTTCTGTTCTTCAAAGTTTGAGTTGTAAAGAGGGGAGAGAAAACTTCTGTAAGGGTTGTCTTCTAAGCCCGTCAAAAGGAGTGAATCTGTAAAAGGGTAGTTGGCCTTCGCCTATTGAAGGAAGGCCCGTAGTTGACGTTGGTGACCTCGTCGGTGGAGGAAGCCAAAAGTCGAGTAGGTCAAGATTGACCGAACCACTCTAAATCTTGGTTTGCACTTCCTTTGAGCATTTTACCTTCACTACAAACTTCTCAATAGCTTACTGCCTTCTACGATTTTACGAACAAGTTTCTAAGTTCAGAACTTTCCGAATCTGCGTTTAGACGTAAATCATTTTTTTTTGTACGATCATCATATTTCAGTTTACGTTTACGTTTTGATTTCAATCATAACTGTTTACTGCCTTATGCGATCTTACGAACAAGTTTCTAAGTTCAGAACTTTCCAAATCTGCCTTTAGACGTAAATCGGCTTTTATCGTACGAACGTCGCTTTTCAGTTTGCGCTTGTATTATGCTTTCCATCATAAACTGCAAACTGCCTTCGTAGATCTACTTTAACGTCTTCTCACTTAATCTCAAGTTAAAGTAATCTTAGAATCGGCTTTCATATCGAAATCGTTTTTATCGAACGAACGCAGCTTTCGTTTTAATATCTGAAAAATTTCCGCTGCACTAATTCACCCCCCCCCCCTCTTAGTGCTCTTGATCCTAACAATTGGTATCAGAGCTCGGTTAACTCTCAAACGGATTAAAACTCAAGAGAGATGGCTTACACCGGAAACCAAGAGGGCCATTCTATTACACGTCCACCCATGTTCAATGGGACGGACTACACCTATTGGAAGACCCGAATGAGGATCTTTCTTATTTCTATGGATTTTGAACTTTGGAATATTGTCGAGAATGGTTTTTCGAAGTCTTCTCTTCCAATGATCGATTGGAATGATTTGGAGAAAAAGGCTTTCGCTCTTAATGCAAAGGCTATGAATGTCTTATTTTATGCACTTGATAAAAACAAGTTTAATCGTGTTTCAATTTGTGAAACCACATTTGAAATTTGGCACACACTCGAAGTGACTCATGAAGGCACAAGTAGAGTGAAAGAGTCAAAAATCAATCTTTTATTACACTCTTTCGAACTTTTCCGGATGAAACCGAGTTAGACTATTGGCGACATGTTTACCCGTTTCACGGATGTTGTCAACGGTCTAAAAGGACTCGGAAAAAGTTTTTCGGATTTTGAGCTCGTAAATAAGATTCTAAGATCCCTTCCTAAGAGTTGGGATCCTAAAGTCACTGCTATTCAAGAGGCGAAAGATCTAAACAACTTCCCTCTTGAAGAACTAATTGGGTCATTAATGACCTACGAGATGACTTGCAAAGCTCATGAAGAGCAAGAAGACATCCTTCCAAAGAACAGGAAGGATATGGCACTTAGAACTTTGGAAGACCACTTGAAAGAAAACTCAAGTGATGAGGACTATGACGATGACTTGGCACTTCTAACAAGAAATTTTAAAAAATTTATTAAAAGAAACAAGTTTAAGAATGACACTAAAAATAAACTTGAACCCAAGAAGGACCAAGTTATTTGCTATGAGTGCAAAAAGCCGGGACACTACAAGAGTGATTGTCCCCAAGTCAAAAAGAGAACAACAAAGAAGAAGGAGCTCAAAGCAACATGGGATGATTCGAGCGTGTCCGAAGAAGAGGAGTCCAACACCGAGCAAGTTGCTCATTATGCCTTAATGGCCATCGGAGAGGAGGTAACAAATTTATTAGATGCAGATTTATCTTTCGATGAATTATTAAATGCCTTCCATGACTTATTTGATGAATGCAAGATTATCAATAGAAAATATAATTGATAAAAAAGGAGCATGATAGTCTTACTTGTGATTTTGATAATTTAAAAACCGAATATCATGATAGTTTAGATCCATGCATCAAATGCCATGATCTAGAATCTCTCCAAAAAGAAAACTTGCTACTGAAAGACACCTTGAAGAAATTCGAGGTTGGTAGCAAGTCATTAAACATGATCCTTGCAAACAAGGGTCACGTTCCAAAAAGGAGTGGAATTGGATTTGTGAGAAGTTCTCACCAAAATCCAACCACCTTCATAAAAGGCCCAATCATACATGTTCAACACCAAACCAAATGCAACTTTTGTTGCAAACTTGGACACAATACGCACTATTGTCCATTCAAGAAAATTAGTCCAAACAAATTGATTTGGGTTCCTAAAGGAACCATGATAAATTCTATGCAACATGACAGACAATGTAGATCTATCCTTAAGGCGCCCAAAAGCAAATGGGTACCTAAAAATCATCATTTCTTGTAGAAACCCACACCATCGCAAGCTAGGAGCAAGAGATGGTACCTTGATAGTGGATGCTCAAGGCATATGATTGGAGATCCATCTCAATTCTCTAAGCTCACTAGCATCGACGAAGGCTATGTCACCTTCGGAGACAACAACAAGGGTAAAATCATTGGCAAAGGAACCATAGGTAACAAATCCAACTTCTTTATTGAAGATGTTTTGTTAGTTGATGGTTTAAAACATAACCTCTTGAGCATTAGTCAATTATGTGATAAAGGATACATTGTTAAATTCGAATCAAATGGTTGCATCATTGAAAAACCACATAAGAACATGTCTATGATTGCATTAAAACAAAATAACGTATACACTATTGACATCAATGATTTGTGTAATGAAATATGTTTTTCGATTTTGAATGAGGATGCTTGGCTATGGCATAGAAGATTAGGTCATGCTAGCATGAAACTAATCACTCAAATATCATCTAAAGAACTTGTAAGAGGAATTCCTCATATCAAGTTCATCAAAGATAATGTATGTGATGCTTGCCAATTAGGTAAACAAATTAAGAGTAGTTTCAAAACTAAGAATCAAATAAGCACCTCTAGGCCCTTACAATTGATCCATATGGACTTGTTCGGACCAATCTCTACATCGAGTCTAGGAGGTAGCAAATATGCCTTTGTCATTGTTAATGACTATAGCAGATATACATGGACCTACTTCATAAAACAGAAAAATGAATGCTTTAGATATTTTACCAAGTTTTGTAAACTTGTTCAAAATGAGAATGGTTCTATGATTTCGTCAATTAGAAGTGATCATGGTGGAGAATTTCAAAACCATGATTTCCAAGAATTCTGTGAACTCAATGGATACAACCATAATTTCTCTACTCCAAGAAATCCTCAACAAAATGGGGTAGTAGAAAGAAAAAATCGAAATTTACAAGAAATAGCAAGAACCATGTTAAATGAACATAGCCTACCCAAATACTTTTGGGCCGAAGCCGTAAACACTGCATGCTATATTTTAAATAGAGTTCTAGTAAGACCCTTACTCACCAAGACTCCTTATGAGTTATGGAATAACAAAAAACCCAATGTTTCATATTTTAAAGTCTTTGGGTGTAAGTGTTTTATTTTGATCATGAAAGGACATGACATCTATTTTGGTTATCTTATCCAGCAAAACATGTTAGAACTATCTATGAAAGACATGATGCTCCCATATGGTGGTATAATAACTAGAATAATGAAACCCTACGATATTCTAATACCACCGGAAGAAGAAGTAATAAAAGTAGATAGATTTAGCATAATTAATAAAAATCTACTTCACCGATTAAGATGTTTTTATAGAAATGGTAACTGGGTTAGAATGCCAAGAAGAACTGATCCCCCTCAACTTGAACCATAACCGGAAACACCAGTATTTAGGGGTACCCAATCTCCTCCGATCTGTCCCTTTGAGGAAACACATCCATCTGAGCAAACTCATACATCATCTGTCGAAGATATTGGGATTCGGATGGACCGATTCGAACAAAGACAAGAACGGCTTGAACAATGACAAAATCAAATCCTATCTGAGCTGCAGCAAATTCATTGTCAATTTGACTCCTTGTTTAGGCACTTTAATTTTCCACCTCATGAATGAGCTTGTATGAACACAATCATCTGTTGTTATTGTAAACTCCTTATGTTACTCACCATGATGTGCTATGGTTACCTGATATATTTTGAGCATATGTAGAGTTGTAAACATCTATCTTGGTGAATATATGCCCTGTGGTAAATAAAAACTAAATGGTTATCTCGGATTTTATATTGAAACTAAAAGTTTTGAAAACCTTGTACTTTGATTTCCATGATAAATATAATTTGAAAAAGTGATATACCAATGCAGTTGATAAGTCATTGTCATTGATACTAAACATCAACTAGCTGACATTTTTACAAAACCTCTAGGTAAAGAACAATTTGATTTTATAAGAAGAGAATTATGAATGTTGATGTGTCCGAATACATAAACTAGTCAAAATTATTTTTCGGACTTTATTGGATCACTTGATTGCCATGTGTTGAAATGTTTTGATTTTTGAAAAACTGTAGCATAATCTTGTCCGACTGCATGAAAGAATTCATCTCATTTTCGGATTCGCCTAACAGTTGGAATGACAAAAATCAAACACACTCTTTTGAAAAATATTTTTCTGAAATGGATTTGATAAAATGACTTTCCTCCTTCATGCACAAAGGATTATAACAAAAAGGGGAGAAGAAGTATTCAAAGCATTATACGTATCATGCCTTCCTTTATATGCTTGCTTATATTGTTCTCCTGGTATCACATCTACCATGCTTTTTGTTGATGATGAAGGGGGAGAAATATATGAATTGATTTGATGCTATAAACACTGATGCTATGATTATGCCATACCTGCATCATCAAGAAATATATAAAAAGATGCCAGAGATAGAAATGCAACACTTGCTAAAATATAAGAATTGTGTGCATCATGTAATGATATCAAAATCTTACTTCACAGCTTTACATGTTGATATCTTACAATATGATGAATTGCTACTATTACCATCATTCAAACTTGTAATGTAAATGAATCTCAAGACTTGACATCATCTTCAAAGAGATACATCATGATAGGAATCATGATGGGTATATGTCTCTTGAATTTATAAGGTTTTAAATTCAAGAATGACTTATCTCAAGTATGGCATGTAGACAGGGGGAGTTAAGTTAACTCCATTATCGATTGATTGTCATCATCAAAAAGGGGGAGATTGTTGAATCTCAGATTTTGATGATGAAGTCAATTGTCATTTGTTATCTAATCTATGTGTTGAGATAAGTGTGCAGGATTAACTACGATGAAAGTAAGACATGCAGCAGGAGTTGCGCCAGAGTCATGACAATGATCACGTTGGGAGTTCGAGAGCTCAACGGAAGTTTGGATAATCGTCGGAGGTTCTATGGGAACAAATCCGAGAAGTCCAGAAGCTTTCCAAAGAAGCTCGTCGGATCTTGCCAAGTGGATCGTCGCAAGTCCAGGAGTTTGCTGGAACTCCGCAGGAGAATCACCGAGGGTTCATCGGATGATCGACGGAAGTTCGCCGGAAACTCGTCGGAAGATGCGATTGACGCACCGGAGCAAGCTGCAGAAATTGTATTAGGATTTATTGTAGTTAGCACTAATGATTAAGTTGAAAATGGGAGGTGATCCCATTAGCTTAATCTTGGGGCAATTGGGCCCATGAAAAACCCAAATTGGGCCGAATGGATCAACCCATTCGGACCCTAGTTGTTGTGGGAGGTGCAACCGCCCAAGCCAAGAGGTGCAAGCGCCTGGGCTAAGTCTCCCAGGGAGACTAGGTGGTGCAACCGCCCCAGCAAGGAGGTGCAACCGCCTAGGCTCAGTCTCCGAGCGAGACTGGGCGGTGCAACCTCTCCTGACAAGAGGTGGCACCGCCTGAGCTCAATTTTCGAGCTCTGCCAGGCGGTGCAACCGCCCCAGTCAGGAGGTGCAACCGCCTGAGCTTAGTCTTCGAGCTCTGGTAGAGAGGTGCAACCGCCCCTGACAGAGGTGGCACCGCCCAAAGGCTCAGTCTTCGAGCTCTGCCATGCGGTGCAACCGCCCCAGTCAGGAGGTGCAACCGCCTGATCCCGGAATTCCGGGAATTGATAGTTTTGAGCTCCAAATTTGAATTGGGTTGGGGCCTATAAATACCCCACCCATTCAGCACTGAAAGGTAAGAACTTACACTCTAAATCTTGATATCTTTCTGTGATTCTTAGAGCTCAAAACTGTTGTAAAGACCAAAAGTTCTCCTCATTCTGCTCTTCAAAGTTTGAGTTGTAAAGAGAGGCTTTGTCCGACCATTGGAAAGCATATTTTTTCAGTAAAGAAGTGAGTGGTGCACTGATCTTCCCATAGTCCTTAATAAATTTTCGGTAGTAGCCCGTTGGTCCAAGGAACCCCCGCAGTAATTTCACGTTTGTAGGTTTCGGCCAGCCTTGCATTACCTCAATTTTTGTTGGGTCTACTGCCACTCCTTCTTCTGATATTATATGCCCAAGGTACTCTACTTTTTGTTGGAGAAAGCTACACTTTGGTTGCTTAACAAAAAGTGTATTCTCCCGAAGGATCGTCAAAACAATCCGTAAATGCTGAAAGTGAGTCTCAAGAGAAGGGCTGTAAACGAGAATATCATCAAAAAATACTAGCACAAATTTACGAAGAAAGCTTCGAAATATATCATTCATGAGACTTTGAAAGGTTGAAGGAGCATTAGTGAGTCCAAAAGGCATTACCAAGAATTCACAATGGCCATCACGTGTGCGAAATGCAGTTTTTGGAATGTCATCGTTACATACCCGAATTTGGTGGTAACTGGATCGGAGGTCCAACTTCGTGAAGATTCGAGCTCCTTTCAATACATCAAGAAGTTCATCCACCACTGGTATTGGGTATTTTTCCTTGATGGTGATGCCATTTAAAGCTCGGTAGTCGATGCACATCTGCCAAGTTCCGTCCTTCTTGCGTACAAGTAGCACCAGTGAGGAATAGGGGCTGCAACTTGGTCGAATCACCCTTGTTTCAAGCATCTCCTTTACGATATTTTCAATTTCATCTTTCTGGAGGTGAGGATATCGGTATGGTCGAGTGTTTGCTGGTGGCTTGCCCGGAAGGATTGGAATTCGATGGTCATGTTGCCGAGAAGGAGGAAGACCGCGCGGTTCAGCAAATATGTCGGCAAATTCAGTAAGCAATTGGGCAAGATTTTGATCTTCAAATTCTATTTTCTTCCCCTCTGGTTGCTGCTGGAGGTGCATCAAAAAGGCACCATTTACCTTGTGTAAAACTTTCTCCATTCGTTGGGTCGAAACAGTGGTAACGTTGCTTCCGCGCTTCCCGCGTAGGATGATCTGCTTGCCCTTACAATAGAATTTCATAATTAATTTAGAAAAGTTCCAAGAGACATCACCTAGTGTAGTCAGCCATTCTATACCAAGCACTACCTCATAGTCATCGATTGGTAGGAGGAAGAAATCGGTGATAATTTCTTGGTCTTGCAGTAATAGTTTCACCTGCGGGCATCTTTGGTCGCACTTTAGGATTCTACCGTCGGCAACCTTTACATCAAACTTGCTGCAACCTTCAATATGCAGTGCCATCCGAGCAGCAACCTTACTATTCAGGAAGTTATTAGTGCTACCCGTGTCGATGAGAACAGTGATCGGCTGTTGTTTGAGAAGGCCTCCAACTTTCATCGTTTGCGGATTTGAATAGCCGGCTAGTGCGTGTACCGTAATGTCGGTCGGTTGTGGCTCTTCTTCCATATCTTCTTCTTCATGTTCAAGGCTCTCTTCTAGATGTTCAATGACCTCTTCTTCTACTAGTTCAATCATAAGAAGTCTACCTTTTTTACAGCGATGCTCGCGGCTCCACGGCTCGTCGCAATGCCAACATAACCCCTTCGCAGATCGCTCCCGAAGTTCTTCTCCTGTTAACCTTTTCGGTGCAGGGACTCGGTTGATAGTAGGGGGGGCTGAGGGCTTTAGTATTGTAGGTCGTGGAGTGCTCCTTGTCCTCCGGGCTTCATGGTTCAATCGCTCCTCTTGAAGTCGTGCGAAAGAGATGGCTACCATAAGCGTGTATGGTTGTCGCGCCTTAACTTCTCCCCGGATCTCCGGCTTTAAGTCCTCAATAAAAGTCCCCAATAACTGTTTTTCAGACCAATCACGAGTTTGATTAGATAACCTTTCAAACCTAGTTTGGTACTCCTGAATGGTAGAGGTTTGTCGGATCTTTGCTAGTTGTCCGTCAATGTTCTCGTAATAAGTTGGTCCGAAGCGGATCAGTAGTCCTTCTTTGAATTGTCGCCATGAAAGGGCTCCATAAGTGTGTTCAAACTAGTCAAACCATTGTATGGCATCCCCTTCAAGATGTATAGCTGCAATTTCCACCATAGATGCATCCGCAGTTTTATGGTACCGAAAATATCGCTCAGCACGCGAGATCCAACCAATTGGGTCTCCTTCTTCCCATCTAGGGAAGTCCACTCTCATGCGCGAATAGTTGGGGTCGGTCATAGAGCCTCCCCTCTGTTGGAAGTCATCTCTTTGGGCATGATGTGATTGGTTAGAGCTCTCTCCTTGATGTGATTTCTTCGGGCTTGGTGGTCGGCCCAAACTGAATTCGGTAAGGAGAGTCCGAATCTTATCCTCCATTCGTGCCTCAAAGGCTTCAAATTTAGCATTGATTGCCTCCTCAGATGCCATAGTATATGACTCCAAATCTATGATGTTAAGATCACTCTTTTGTTGATGAGTTAAAGGCATGTATAGGTTTGATAGAAATCAGTGAAAGTTTGCTGCAGAATTGTGTTGTCTTGTAAGAGCAGAATTATCGTTGAAGAAACAGCGGTTTCTCGACGAAATCTCCACAAAAAATTTGAGAGATTTGAGGAGAGAGTTGACAGCAATATCTCAGTTTATATTATAGAAAGGATGTCCATCAAGAAAATTTCGACAGTAACAGCAAGAAAATTGGTGTATGTTGCGATAGCAGAATTCTCGTCGAAAAATTTCAGCAACTTACGATGAAAATTTGCAGCAATATAGGAACGAATTTTTTTTTTTTTTTTTTTTGGATTT
Organism: Musa acuminata AAA Group; assembly: GCF_036884655.1. Lineage (NCBI taxonomy): Eukaryota > Viridiplantae > Streptophyta > Magnoliopsida > Zingiberales > Musaceae > Musa > Musa acuminata. Next base: position 12,093,298 of record NC_088347.1, on the reverse strand, counting down.
TTGGATAGGGATAAATAAATTGCAGCAGTAGTAAGGTAGGAAACCAGAACCTGTTGGAATTCACGGGGAGATCAAAGGTTGATCTGCGGTGGTGGAGATGATGGTGGAATTGGGCAACGATCTTTTAAGCAATTGTGGGAATTGCTTTGGATGGTTGTGGAGGGTTTATGGATGGCTGTGGAAGGGCAGCGAGACGCCAAGAACGCTGCTTTGATACCAGGTGTTAGAACCCTTGTAGATTCTAAACTTGGGGTTGATCTCTTTAGGGGATCGGCCTCCTTGGAACTCTATAGGGGTTCCTCCCTCCAAGTGCTGCTCAAAGGCTGCAGAAAAGTTTCATCTATTGCTTAAGAAAAGAGAAGGAATACATGGCTATTTATAGGGCTTCTAAACCCTAACTCCTTATAGGACTCCTACTTAAGACTCTTACTTCTAACCAACTCCTAATATGACTCATACTCAAGACTCCTATTCCCTTACAACTCCTAATTCTTCTCTAAGAAAAAACCTCCTAACAGAATGTCCCTTTCAATTAGGACTCTCCTAGTTAGAGTCCTAACAGAGTGTCCTTCTCAATTAGGACTCTCCTAGTAAGAGTCCTAACAGAATGTCCCTCTCCATTAGGACTCTCCTAGCTAGAGTCCTAACAAATCTCTTATGGAACTAGTACTAATATGTGGTATGATTCTTGGGTGAATGGGAAGAGTATATTTCAATTATATGACGACAGAATACGAAAAGATCTTGGGGCTCCCAAAGATTGGAAGGTTTCTGAGTTCATTGCTAACGGTACCTGGTGTCTCCCTAATCCTATTTCTCCCGAAATGCTATCACTTTGGCCGACTATCATAACTATTCCAATCAGGAACAACTCTTCAGATATACTTATTTGGCCTCATGACAATGGCAAATTTAGTGCCACATCCGCATGGAATCAAATTAGGCAAATAAATAACAAGTGGGTCCCAAGAAATTGGACATGGGATCGACTGGGATCACAAAGACACTCCTTATGTACATGGCAGGCCCTTCTCAATAAACTACCTACAATAGACAATATGAAAAGAAGAGGTATCTATCATGTTAACCGATGCTCCCTTTGTTTGCAACAAGAAGAAACTATTGACCACCTCTATTTTGCTTGTGATTATACAAAATGGATATGGAAGGAGATTCTCCAGCGATTTGAACTCAATAGACTGCCGTAACCAAACTTGCGCCAAGAACTAGGCGACCTTATGCAATGTTTATCAAGAAAAGGGCATCTTACACAACTGGCAAAGGTTACTTTCAGATGCGCTATTTGGTGGATGTGTAAGGAGAGATGTAATAGAATCTTTGAATGTCAACACACAAACAATGCTCAGCTCTTGAAAGAGATTATTAGAGACTCAAGATCCTGTATGGAGCATGATCTCAAAACCGAGCACTTCACCCGAAGAGAAAAAGATATTTTTATCAATTTTAATTTTGCTATTAGCTAAAGATCTTGGGAATGATGCCAAATAATGTACCCACAGGTAGTTATAGTCTACAGCATGTGTAGTCATAACTATCGCATTCGCACTCTATGAGTTACTTGGCTTTGTCTATGATTTGTATAGATAAAGCTATTTGTAGAAACTTTACACATAATCAATTTACTTTTACTTACAAAAAAAAAAGTACAAAGTTTACTCAGTTCCTCAAGAACCATTGGATATTATTCCAATGGGCACCTCCTTATACACCTCAATTCAATGGTGTCTCTGGAAGGAGGAATCGTACGCTGTTAGATATGGTATGGTCCATGATGAGTTTCGCTGACCTACCCATCTTATTCTAGAGATATGCCCTAGACACCACAGCTTACCTTCTGAATAGAGTTCCAACTAAGTCGGTAGTGTCTACACCATATGAGATATGGAATGGGAAGAAGCCTGATATTAAGGTTGTTAAGATTTGGGGCTACCTTGCCCACGTTGAAAGACACAACCTCGATAAGTTAGAATCAAGGATAGAGTGATGCAAATTTGTGGGATACCCCAAAGAAACTTGTGGGTATTATTTCTATCATCTCGAGGACCAAAAGGTCTTTATAGCTAAGAGAGCAGTGTTCCTTGAGAAGGAACATTCTTGGCGGAGATAGTGGGAGAATGATAGAGTTGAGGGAGGTTGGAGAACCAAGCTCAAGCACCACTCTATAACCCGAGTCTATTCAGGTACCTAATACATAAGTTTCAACTTTACATAGGTCTGATAGAGTATCTCATCCTCTTAAGAGATATGTGGAACATATTAGAGGAGAGGATGTTGAGGATATTGATCCTCAAACCTAGTTGATATGCCCGAAGGTATTGTACCCATCGGTTGCAAGTGGATCTTTAAGAAAATGATTGGAGTAGATGGAAAGGTAGAGACCTATAAAGCAAGGCTAGTGGCTAAGGGGTATCGTCAAAGGCAAGGTGTTGACTACGATGAAACCTTCTCACCCATAGCAATGCTAAAATCCATCAAAATTTTATTGGCTATTGCAGCACACTATGAATATGAGATCTGGTAGATAGATATGAAAACTGCATTACTCAATGGGAACCTCGAGGAGGAGGTGTATATGATGCAACTTGAGGGATTTGTGTCCAAGAACTGCCCAGATAAGGTGTGTAGGTTGTTTAAATCCATTTATGGACTAAAGCAAGCTTCCCGAAAGTTGGAATATAAGATTTGATGAGGCAATCAGATCTTATGACTTCATTAAGAACGAAGATGAGCCTTGTGTGTACAGGAAGGTAAGTGAGAGCTCTATCACCTTTTTAGTGTTATATATGGATGACATCCTGATCATTGGGAATGACGTAGGAATGCTATCCACAGTAAAGGCTTGGTTATCTAGATACTTCTCCATGAAGGACTTAGGGGAAGCATGCTATATCTTAGGGATTAGAATCTATAGAGATAGATCCAAGAGGATGCTTGGCTTGTCCCAATCTAGGTATATAGAAACCATTGTCAAAAGGTTTGACATGAAAAATTCCAAGAGAGGTCTCATACCGATGAGACATGGTATATCGCTTTCTACGAGTATGTCCCCAAATACTCTAGAAGAAATGGCGAACATGGATATAATACCTTATGCCTCAGCAAAAGGGTCTATCATGTATGCCATACTATGTACTAGGCCTGATATAGCGCATGCTCTTAGTGTCACGCGCAGGTATCAAGCGGATCTAGGCTTGGAGCACTAGAAAGTAGGAAAGTGTACCCTTAAGTACTTGAGAAGGACTAAGGATCTTTTACTAGTATATGGAGGTAGTAGCCTTAAGGTTGAAGGCTACACAGACTCAAGTTTCAGTCTGATGTCGATGATAGCAAGTCAAATTCGGGGTACGTGTACACCTTGTATGGAGGAGCAGTGTGCTGGAAGAGTTCCAAGTAAGATACTACTACTGACTCGACCATAGAGGCAGAGTACATTGCTGCATCAGATGCGACAAAGGAGGTAGTCTAAGTGAAGAAGTTCATCACAGATTTGGGAGTCGTGTCGGGTAGTGAGGAGTCGATCTCCTTATATTGTGACAACAACGGGGCGATTGCTCAAGCGAAAGAACCTAGGTCTCATCAGAAATCTAAGCATGTTCTAAGGAGGTTCCACCTTATCAGAGAGATCGTAACCCGAGGAGATGTAGTAGTGGAAAGAGTTCCATCCAAAGATAACATTTTAGATCAACTAACAAAGTCGTTGTCTCAGATTGTCTTTGAGCATCACAGGGGTTTGATGGGGATCATACACATAGGTGATTGGCTTTAGGTCAAGTGAGAGATTGCTAGTCATAGGTGCCAAGTAAGCCAATCATGTGAGTGATGGCACATGTGACTTGATACAGAATCTTTTTCTTATTATATTTTGGCATATATCACTTTATAACTATTGTATATATGCATATATATATATATATATTATAATGTCCTTGGATTTGTGCAATGGGAATCAGATCATGATGAGATCATGATAATGAGATCGATTGACCTTTAATCATGGATCCTAAATAATCCCGGTCATAGGTTACTCGAGAGGGACATCGTGATAACCGGACAAACTGGTGTGTTGTATACCCATACATATGATGGATGCAACTGGTCTCATAGCTGCTCGTATAGGGACACTAGGGATACAGTCCATGTGCTCATTGGAGAATGAGTTCACTGATTGATCCGCTTATGGAATGCTGGATGGTTGATGATACATTATTGTTAGATAGCGATTCCGTAGTCGTAGTGGTGTATCTGGTCCTTAGACTTGAGATACCAATGATGTCCTATATGAGTGCTCCACTCTTTCTTACCAGACTTATAGGTTTGGCTGTCCCAGATCTAGTACAGCTGGTCATTGGGAATGATAGTCGACCTTACGAGGGCTATTAAGTGTCAATAGAGGATCATCCACTTTTGGTGTCATGAGAGGAATATCCCATGTGTTCTTGCTCAGACAAATCCCTGGCCAGGGTCATTCAGGTTGAGAGAGAAAGAGTTCTCTAGAAGAATCCGATTAGAGCGAGACTCGAGTAGAAACTATATGGGTCTGACAACACAATACTCGATATACAATCTCTGGGATATTGGATGGATGAGGGACTATAGGTACACGTTAACTGAGGATAAACAGGTCCAATGAATTGGATTCTCCTGTATCGTCTAGGGACTACGGCGTAGTGGCCTAGTACATCCATAGTCGATGAGTCTTGTGAATTATTACAGAGATAATAATTCACTAAGTTAGAAGGAGTTCTGATAGGTATGACTCATGGCCAACTCGATATTGGGCATAGAGGGTCACACACATATGGTAGGCATTACGATGAGTAGGGGTTCGGATATGAGATATCCGACGGAGCCCTTGTCTTATTGGATATCCAATAAGACCTTGAATTATTGGATCCCATGGACGAGATCCAATAAGAGCCCATGAGAGATAATTGAATAGAGATCCACTAATCTAAAAGGCTTGGGTTATTGGATATAGATCCAATAACCCACTAGGGGAGGATCCATTAGGGTTTGATAGGGGACCTCTATAAATAGGAGGGATTCAGAGCCTCATAGGGTAGAGCCTTTACTTGCCTCTCCTATTCTCCTTCCCTTCTCCACCTCAGAGCAGACCTGGAGTTTTGAGGAGCGTCGTTGTAGCCCTGCTGTGTGGATCACCACTAAAGAGGAGGACGCATGGCCTCCTTCACCCTCTCCTAAAGATCTGCAAGGAAACAGGGATATACGATCTCCCTAGGTAACACAATCTACTATATACGCAGTTTTAAGTTTCACGGATTTTGCGCACCAATCTTCTCACGACGACGAACATCTCTTTGGGAATTGGAGATTTTATTTTCTTGTTCTTCCGCTATGCATGTGATGTCGCCCCCAAGATTTCCCAACATACTGGTGGTAGTATCACTAGTACCCCTGAAACCCAAGATGAGATGTTTTTTGGCTCCATTTTTGAAGCTATTTGGGGTCTGTAAATACCTCACTCTTTCCTACTTGAGAAAATAAGAAAAGTATATAAAAAGGCTAGTGATTTTGAGTTGTAAAGTTTTGAAAAGTGTTAAGTGTCCCCCTCCTCCACTTTAATGTTTTGGGCTTATTCTAAAAGAAGTGTGAGACTTGTATAGGTTCTCTCCTAAACTTATGAAAAGGAGAAAGAGTTATAAAGAGGGTAGTTGGTCTTTGCCCATTGAAAGAAGATAATTAATAAATGTCGATGACCTCAACAAAAAAAGAATTAGGAGTAGACGTAGGTCGTGTTGAATCTTGGATTTTGATGATGAAACCAATTGATAGTGCTTATGATTTGATTTATATTTTGAGTGATGCAAGAAGCTTTAATTAGGAAGAGACAATTAAAAGCTGGAAGAATCATGTTGGGCTGGAGAAAAATATGTCAGAAGATTGGACATCGAGCCGAAGGATCAATTGACATATCAATAGAAGGCCTCGGGTCATGGGATCAAGCATCAGGCCAAGAAGAGCATAAATTGCACCAAAGAAATCGGAGTTACGGAGGTCAACTAACTGATTGGGCAATAGGCCGTAAGATAGGATGATGCGCCAAAGAATCGGATGAGGCATTGATGAACCAATGACATGTTGGATAATATTTGATTAGCTTTGTAATAATTATCTAGATCGAAGTAGGTTTTAAGTATATAGGATTAACTACGATAGTGGTCATGGCATAAAGTAAAATGAAATCCTAGAGTTAAGAACGAGATTTCGTTGGGAGTTCGATAGTTCATCGGAAGTCTAGACGTTCGTCGGAAGTTCTGCCGGAATTGACTGAGAAGTCTAAGAGCTTGCTAAAGAAGCTTATCAGAACTTACTAAGAAGATAGCCATTAAGTCCAAGAGCTTGCTGGGAGTCCACTGGAATATTCCCGAGAGATCGTCGGAAGTTCGCCGGTAGATCGTCGAGAGATCGGTGGAAGTTCACTCGAAGCTCGTCGGAAGAAACCTAGGCTTACAGACTTATTTAGCTTAGTGAATGTCTTAAAATTCATACTTAGCACATAATTGGGTTGGAATTGGACAAACTCAATTATGGGTCAATTGGGCCCAAGTTTGGGCTATGTTAGTCTAAGTGAAAGGCCCAAACAATGACGCAACAGGTGGCACTATCGTGGCACAGTCTCCGAGACTATGTCAGGTGGTGGTACTGCCAGTCTGGGTGGTGGTACTGCCCAAACACAATCTCCGAGAGACTGACAGGTAGTGGTACCACCTAGTGGTAGGGTGTTAGGCGATGGTACCACCAGACTAGGTGGTGGTACCACCTAGCACAGGTGGTGGTACCGCCAATACATCAAAAACCCGGGATGAGAGACTTTTAGGCTCCATGTTAATATACACAAGCACAGAGAACATAAAAATAAGAAAACGTTGTAGCAATTACGTGAGAGATACCCTCCTCTAGCTTAAGTTTAGAATTCCGTTTAGAGAGGAGTGTGTGCTTCTAAAAGATTATCTCCTAAACTTATGAAAAGGAGAAGTGGGGTGTAAAAAGGGTAATTGATCTTCGCCTATTGAAAGAAGATCATTAGTAGACACCGATGACCTCAACGGAAGAGGAATCGGAAGTGGATGTAGGTCACAATGACCAAACCACTATAAATTAGTTTGTATTTCTTTTTGAGTAATTTACCTTTACTACAAACTGCTTTACCTTCTTATTTCTTTCACTATGCTCTCTTATGATTTTATGTTAATATATTTACGAAATGGGTTTAATCAAAACGAGATTTTTCAACTGATGTGATTTTTATCCACTACACTAATTCACCCCCCTCTTAGTGCCAACGCGTTTCTAACAGTTGGAATTAGAGCAACATTATTTCTCGTTTGGTTTAACACCCAAGAGAAATGATTCTTTTTGGCTTTCAAGAGGGTTTTTCTATCGTTCGTCCTCCTATGTTCAATGGGATGGACTACACTTATTGGAAAACTCGGATAAGAGTTTTTTTGCTTTCCTTTGATTTAAATTTATAGAATATTATTAAAAATGACTTTCTAAAGTCTTCTATTCCAATGAACAAATAGAATGATTTAGAGAAGAAAACTTTTTCTTTAAATGCTAGAGCTATGAATGCTTTATTTTGCACCGTAGACAAAAATGAATTCAATCGGGTTTCTACTTGCGAAATGGCTTTTGACATTTGGCATACACTCGAAATCATACATAAAGGCACTAGTATAGTTAAAGACTCTAAAATAAATATTTTGATGTGTGATTTTGAATTATTTTGTATGGAACCATGCGAGACTATTGGAGACATATACACCTATTTTATGGATGTCGTCAATAGTCTAAAAGCTCTTGGTAAATGTTTTTCAAATCTTGAACTTATAAATAAAGTTTTACTATCTCTTTCTAAAAATTGGGATCCTAAAGTAATGTACATTCAAGAGGCCAAGGATTTAAATACTTTCCCTCTCGAAGAACTTATCGGGTCTTTGATGACCAACGAAATGACTTATGTGACATATGACGAACTTGAGAACAACCTTCCAAAGAATATAAGGGATTTTTCACTTAGAACAAAAGAAGACTACTCGAGCGAAAGCTCAAGTAATCATTAAATTAAATTTCTCACAATAAAGCATAAAAAAGTTCTTAAAACAAGAATTAAATAACAAAAATAAACTTAAAAAGAACATAACTACTTGCTATGAACACAAGATGAAGGAAGCACTCTAGGACGAATCAAGCTCATCCAAAGACAAGGAGAAAACTATCAAAGCCGAGGTGGCAAACTACGCCCTAACGACTTTCGATGACATGGTAATCAAAATCCCCTTAGTTTGCTTTGAAATTAGTTGATGTTTTTCATTAGTTATTTTTAATTTAGTTTAGAAAAATTATATATAAATTTTTCATAAAAAATTACATGTTTAATAATGTAATGAAAATGCAAAAAAATTGGGATCATGCTAGTAATTTTGAAAATGATAATGATAATTACACATTTTATGCAAAAACAACAAAATGTTAGATATAAATCTAATGCTTGTACACCTAATAGGTTTAATCTATGTATGTTTTTAAGAAGCAATAATATGTAATCATGTTGATTTCTGTATTGCTTTTCGATTATGATTGAAGATGCCTTATGTTCAATGAAACAATGCTTGATGTTTTAATGAAAATGTTAAGAGGTTTAATGGTCATGCTTAATGAGTTTATATTTTAAAATTATGCATGATGATTCTTGTAATTTATGGTTTATCGATCTTTGCCGTAATGAAAGTTGCTTTTTTGGTTTTAAACATGATGCATGTTTTGATTTGGTATAAATAACAAAGGCATGATTGTATGAAATAAAAAAGAAATACATTTTTCTTGAAAACTTCTCAATCCCTATCTCATTGAGTTTTAAAGGAGAGATTAATGAATATATATATATATATATATATATATATATATATATATATATATATTTGAATCTCTTGAAATGAATTTTGATTATTTGATTATTTGAATTTGAATGAGTTTTATCCAAATCATGATTTTGATTTCTTGTGATTGCTTGAGATTTTTTTTGAATCAAGATCTCTTCTTTTTACTCCTATGAGTTTTTCTTAGTATTTTATTTAAAGAAGATATTTACTATATGAATCTTGTCTTTTGATATTCACATGATCTTATCTTTCATGATATGATTTTGTTTTCCTTGAATTCATGAAGTATATCTCATCACCAAATTTTTCTTGATATCTTCCATGTGATGACTTGAATATTTACACCTTGATAATATTCCCCTAATTTTTCTTATAACAAAGGGGAAGAAAATAAATGATGAATGTTTGGTACCAACAATCATGAAGTGATAAATACTTAAAAAAGGTTGATTTAATGTTTGGTATCATGAATGCTTTAGGATTATACATGAGATAAATGATTGGTATCATGTGTGCTTTAGTATCATGCATGAGAGAAATGATGAATGTTTGGTATCATGATCAAAATATTGATTTAATGCATGAAGTGATAAATGCTTAAAAATTTTAATATCTTTGTATCCTGTATGATATGCTCATAGTGATGATTGATTTATTTTTTGTATCATGCATGAAGCAAGGATGAAAAGTAATGGTTTGAAATTATACATGTTATTTATTGAAGACTTGAAACCATGTTTTTGTATCATGCATACCCAAGCAATATTGATTTGAAAATTTATTAATTTAGTATCATGCCCAATGTGATAATGATGATGACTAGGCATTTCTTACAAGAACCTTTATGGTTAAGATTTATTTTCTTTATCTAAATTATGATATTGATTTCTCGATATTTGATACATGAGATTTTTCTATGAATCAAGATCTTGTTTTTGAACTCCTATGTTTCTCTTTGTTATTTACTAAAAGGGAAAAGAATAACAACATTGTATTCTTCCCTTCTATTTGACAATGACATAGGGGGAGCAAATTTTACTAGCTTGCTAGCTAGCTTGCATACTTAAAGAAGAAGCAAGAAATTACTAGTTTGCACATCATAAAGAGAAGCAAAAAGCTTCCTCATCTCAAAAGATGCAAAAATTTTACCAACTTTCATATGTGTAAAATTTGCTAGCTTGCATGTTTCAAAATTATGTAAAACTTACCAAATTTGCTAGCTTTCAAATTGCATGGAGAAAGAATTGCTAGTGTGCACATCTCAAAAGAGAAAGATTTGCTAGCTTGCTCAACTCAAAAGAGAAGCAAAGATTGCTAACTTGCATATTTCAAGAAGCAAAAGTTGCTTTCTTGAACATCTCAAAATTGCTAGCTAGCATATTCTAAAATATTATAAAATTTACTGGCTTGCATGATATAGAACTTACTATCTTGAACATCACCAAGAATTGCTAGCTTGCAATCTCAAGAGAAGCAAAATTTATAAACTTGCACAACTCAAAATTATTGCTAGCTTGCTTGATGATAAAACTTGAGATTATGTTTATAATGCAATGATTAGATACTTGCTAAATGCACTTCCCTTTTTTTATTATGCATGATTTGATAATGGCATATTACAAATATTCATGATTAAAATTTTCTTTGACTTGAATTTAACTTGAATTAAAGGTTCTATCAATATGGCATATTGATAGGGGGAGTTAAGGTTAACTTCGTCATCAATTAGTTGTCATAATAAAAAATGACGAGATTGTTGAATCTCATATTTTAATGATGAAACCAATTGATAGTATTTATGATTTGATTTACATTTTGAGTGACGTAGGAAGCTTCGATCAGGAAGAGACAATTAAAAGTAGGAAGAATCATGTTGGGCTAGAGAAAAACATGTCAAAAGATTGGATGTCGAGTCGAAGGATCGGTCGGTGTATCGATAAAATGCCTCGGGCCATGGGATCGAGCATCGGGATAAGAAGAGTGGAAATTACACCAAGGAAATCGGAATTGCAGAGGTTAACTGACCAATTGGGTAATAGGCCGCAAGAGAGGATGATGCATTGAAGAATCAAACGAGGCATCGATGAACGAATGATATGATGGACAACATTTGATTAACTTTGTAATAATTGTCCAGATCGAAGTAGGTTTTAAGTGTGTAGGATTAACTATGATAGGAGTCAAGGTATAAATCAAAATGAAGTCCCGGAGTCCAGAACGAGATTTCATTGGGAGTTCGAGAGCTCGTCGGAAGTCCAAACGTTCGTTGGAAGTTCTGCCGGAATTGACCAAGAAGTCTAGGAGCTTACCAAAGAAGCTCATCGAAACTCACCAAGAAGATCGTCATGAAGTCCAAGAGCTTGCCGGGAGTCTGCTAGAACATTGCCAAGAGATCGTCGGAAGTTCGCCGGAAGCTTGCCGGAAGAAACCTAGACTTACAGACTTATTTAACTTAGTGAATGTCTTAAAATTCGTAATTAGCACATAATTATGTTGGAATTGGGCCAACTCAGTTATGGTCAATTGGACCCAAGTTTGGGCTTTGTAGGGCCAAGTGAAAGGCCCAAACAATGACCCAACAAGTGGCACCATCGTTGCACAGTCTCCGAGACTATGTCAAGTGGTGGTATTGCCAGTTTGGGTGGTGGTACCAAGCGATGGTAACGCCCAACACAGGTGGTGGTATCTCTAGTACCCTAAAAATCGGGGATGAGACATTTTTAGGCTCCATGTTTGAATCCACTTGAGGCCTATAAATACCCCTCTCATCCTTGGTTAACATACATAAGCACAAAGACCTTAAAAGTGAGAAAATGTTGTAGCAATTACTTGAGAGATCCCCTCCTCTAACTTAAGTTTAGAATTTTGTTTAGAGAGGAATGAGTGCTTGTAAAAGGTTGTCTCCTAAACCTATGAAAATGAGAAGTGGTGTGTAAAAATGTTAGTTGATCTTCGCCCATTGAAAGAAGATCATTAGTGGATGCCGGTGACCTCAACAGAGAAGGAATCAGAAGTGGATGTAGATCATAATGACCGAACTACTATAAATCAATTTACAATTCTTTTTGAACAATATACCTTTACTACAAACTGCTTTACTTCTTATTGCTTTCACAAAGCTCCCTTATGCTTTCAAGTTAATATCTTTCCAAAATAGGTTTAATCGAAATGAGATTTTTTAACCGACATGATTTTTATCCATTGCACTAATTCACCTCCCCCTCTTAGGGTCGACTCGTTCCTAACAGGTCGCGATAACTGAACCACTATAAATTTAATATGTATTTCTGTTCTTCTTTTCATTACCATTATTGATTTAATTATCTACTACTCTCACTTGTATTTTAAGTTAAATATATTGCTGATACGGGTTTGATCAAATGAAAGTTTTCAAATCGAGGATGTTTCGAAAGCACTAATTCACCCCCCCCCCCCTCTTTCTGCCAATATGGTCCTAACATCACCTTTTTAATGCTATATATGGATGACATCTTGATTATTAGGAATAATATATAAATACTCTCCATAATAAATGCTTAGCTATCTAGACATTTCTCCATAAATGACTAGGGTAAGCATCCTATATATTGGGATTCAGATCTATAGAGATAGATCCAAGAAGATTCTTGGCTTGTCTTAGTCCATGTACATAAACACCATTGTCAGAAGGTTTAGTATAAAAAATTTCAAGAGATATCTCATACCGATGAGACATAGGATTTTACATTCTAGGAGTATATCCCTAATGACTCTTGAAGAAATAGAAAACATGGATAGGATAGATACCCTATGCCTCAGCGATGTGATCTATCATATATGATATGTGATATACCAAACCTAATATAATGCATGCTTGTTAGGACTCTAGCTTGGAGAGTCCTAATTGAGAGGGACATTCATGTAAAACTCTTAGGACTCTAGCTAGGAGAGTCCTAATTGAGAGGGACAATCTGTTAGGACTCTAGCTAAGAGAGTCCTAATTGAGAGGGGCATTCAAGTAGGAGGTGTTTTCTTAGAGAAGAATTAGCAGTTGTAAGGGAATAGGAGTCTTGACTATGAGTCATACTAGGAGTTGGTTAGAAGTAAGAGTCTTAAGTAGGAGTCCTATTAGGAGTTAGGGTTTTGAAGCCCTATAAATAGCCATGTATTCCTTCTTTTTTCATAAGCAATAGATGAATCTTTTCTGCAGCCTTTAAGCAGCAACTTGGAGGGAGGAACCCCTATAGAGTTCCAAGGAGGCCGATCCCCTAAAGAGATCAACCCCAAGTTTAGAATCTGCAAGGGTCCTAACACCTGGTATCAGAGCAGCGTTCTTGGCATCTTGCTACCCTTCCACTGCCATCCATCAACCCTCCACAACCGCCCAAAGCAATTCCCACAATTGCTTAAAAGATCGTCGCCAAATTCCACCGTCATCTCCACCACCGCAGATCATCCTTTGATCTCCCCGTGAATTGCAACAGGTTCTGGTTTCTTACCTTACTCCTGCTGCAATTTAGTTATCCTTATTCGAAAATCCAAAAAAAAAAAATTATTCCTATATTGCTGCATAAACCTTTCGTCACAAAGTTTTCATCTCTACGATGAAAGATACATTGTAGAATTCCAACCGTATAGCACTGTTTGTTTGATCTTGCTACTATATTTTTTCTATCAAAATCTCCACGAAATTTTATGACATCTTTGACACTTCCTAATAGCAAATTTCCCTTTGGTTTTGTCAAAAAATTCTCAATATAAACCATTGATATTTTACATCTAATCTGCTATACTTGAAAATCTGCACCGTAAAATTTCAGCCGCATAGCACTGATTGTTTGATCTTGATACTACATTGTTTCTATCCAACTCTCTACAAAATTTTTATGATAGCTTTGACACTTCCTAATAGTGGATTTCCCTTTGGTTTCATTAAAAATTTCTCAATATAAACTTAAAAATGTATGCTGCAGAAAATTTCAGCCGCATATTGTTGCCTTAACCCATCTATTTGCAATCTTTTTTGAATGAAATTTCTTATACACTTTATAGATCATCTTGGCTTCCATCTAAGATTGATCTATTGAATAATTCATCTCTAAAACTGATTTTTGTGTTGCTATAAATTTTTATCGTAAACTGCTAAAATTTTTCGATGAGAATTCTGCTATCGCAACTTGCACCAATTTCTTTGCTGTTATACTGCCGAAAGTTTCTTGATTAAATTAGTCATCCTTGCTGTCATATAAACTGTGATTTTGCTATCAATTCGCTCCTCAATTCTCTCAAGTTTTTGGTGGAAATTACGTCGAGAAACTGCTGTTTCTTCGACGACAATTCTGCTCTTACAAGACAGCACATACTTGCTGCAACTTCCACTGATTTCTCTCAAACCTTTGCTGCCATCTATCACAGATCCAAAAATTTCATCCACAGCCCTAAAACTCCACCAAACCACACCCTCAAACTGCACCCAAAACAGCCACAAAACAAGCCTAAATCATAGCCTACATCCACCGATCCACTAACCCTTTCGACCATCACTTCTCTCAACCTATATATGACTTTAACCTGACAACAAAAGAGAGATCTTAACATCATAGATTTGGAGACATATACTATGGCATCTAAGGAGGCAATCGATGCTAAATTCGAAGCCTTGGAGGCGCGAATGGAGGATAAGATTCGGACGCTCTTTACCGAACTCAGATTGGGCCGACTACTAAGCCCGAAAAAATCATATCACGAAGAGAGCTTTGCCCAATCGTACCAGGCCCGAAGAGATGAATTCCAAGGGAGGGGAGGCTCTATGATCGATCCCAACTATCCATGCATAAGGGTGGACTTCCCTAGATGGGAAGAAGGAGACCCGATTGGTTGGATCTCGCGCGCGGAGCGATATTTTCAGTACCACAAAACCGTGGATGCATCTATGGTGAAAATTACAAATATACATCTTAAAGGGGATGCTATACAGTGGTTTGACTAGTTTGAACATACTTATGGAGTCCTTTCATGGCAACAATTCAAAGAAGGACTGCTGATCCGCTTCAGACCAACCGATTACGAGAATATTGATGGACAACTAGCAAAGATCCGACAAACTTCCACCATTCAGGAGTACCAAACCAGGTTTGAAAGGTTATCTAATCAAACTCATGATTGGTCTCAAAAATAGCTATTGAGGACCTTCATTGAGGGCTTGAAGCCGGAGATCCGAAGAGAAGTTAAAGCGCGACAACCGTATACGCTTATGACAGCCATCTCTTTCGCACGACATCAAGAGGAGCAATTGAACCATGAAGCTCGGAGGACTAGGGTTGCTCCTCAACCAGTAATATTGAAGCCCTCAACCCCCCCTACTATTGACGAAGTCCCTACACCAAAGAGGTTAACAAGAGAAGATCTTCGGGAGCGATATGCGAAGGGGTTATGTTGGCATTGTGACGAGCCGTGGAGCCTTGAGCATCGTTGTAGTAAAGGGGGACTTCTTATGATAGAACCGATAGAAGAAGAGGTCATTGAACATCCAAAAGAGATCCTTGAATATGAAGAAGAAGATGCAGAAGAAGAGCCACAACCGACCGAAGTTACGGTACATACACTAGCTGGCTACTCAAACCCGCAAACGATGAAAGTTGGAGGCCTTCTCAAACAACAACCGATCACTGTTCTTATCGACACGGGCAGCACTAATAACTTCCTAAATAGTAAGGTTGCTGTCCATATGAACTTACTTATTGAGAATTGCAGCAGGTTTGTCGTTAAGGTCGCCAACGGACGGATTTTGAAGTGTGATCATTGGTGCTCGCAGGTGAAACTGTTGCTGTAGGACAAAGAGAAAATTGCAGATTTCTTCCTCCTCCCTCTTGATGATCATGAGGCCATACTTAGAATTAAATGGTTGATGACATTAGGTGATATTTCTTGGAATTTTATGCAACTATTTATAAAATTTTACAGTAAGGAGAAACACCCTATTCTAGTAGTAGATGAATTGCTAAGGGAGCACAAATCTTCACAAAGCTGGACCTTTGATCCGGGTATCATCAAATATGAGTATGCGAAGAAGACATACCAAAAACCACCTTTTAAACACACAACAACCATTACAAATTTTTGCTTTCTTCAACAGAAGGTGAAATATCTTGGGCATATCATATCAGAGGAATGTGTGATAGTGGACCCCTTCAAAATTGAAGCAATGCAAAACTGGCCTGCCCCGAGGAACGCAAAATTGCTACATGGCTTTATGGGTTTAATAGGCTACTACTGCAAGTTCATAAAAAACTATGGCGAGATCAGTGCACCACTTACTTCCTTACTGAAAAATGATGTCTTCCAATGGTCGGACAGAGCCTCCGCTGCCTTTGACAAACTTAAGGCAGCCATGACGACGACGCCGGTGCTAACACTACCAGATTTTAACCGACCCTTCATTATTGAGGCCGACACATCTGGAGTCAGAATTGGAGCCATTCTCATGCAAGATGGTCGACCACTCACATACACTAGCAAGGCATTGTCTCCCTCCCATCAAAATAAGTCAACATATGATAACGAGATGCTCGCCATTGTGCACACAACAACGAGGTGGAGACCCTACTTGATTGGTCGACGATTTCAAAATAAAACCGACCATAAAAGCCTCGAGTACTTTTTGGAGCGAAAGATACCATCCCCTGAGCAGCAAAAATGGGTAACAAAACTTCTTGGATTTGATTTTGAAATAACTTACAAAAAGGGGAAAGAGAATGTTCTTGCAGATGCGCCTTCGCAACTACCCGAGCAAGTTGAAGTTTCGGCCGTTTCACTTCCGACCAGCGACTTCCTTGAGGATATTAAGTTGGAATGGCAGGAAGATTCAGATACTAGTAATATTATAAAAAAATTGGAGGAAGCACCAAGCCCCATGGCTCATTACAATCGGGACTCAAAAGAATTATGCTATAAGGGATGCATTGTGCTTGTGACAAATTCTACTTGCATCTTCAAGAGCAGATTTTGGACAAAGTTATTCCATATGCAAGGTACTAAATTGAAAAGGAGTATGACATATCACCCACAAACCAATAGCTAGACGGAAGTTTTAACTAGGTGCTTGTAGACAGCCCAAAGCCACCCACCAAATATGACTACCCGAAGAGAACTCCAGACCTAGCCAAGTGCCATTATTGATCGACGGATCGCGACTCGACGACGATGACCCACTAATGAAATGCTAATAAAGTGGACGAATCTACCAATAGAAGATGCCACTTGGGAGAACTATGACGACTTGAAGATCAAATTCCCAAAATTCATGAATCATCAGCCTCGAGGACAAGGCTGATTCGAAGAGGGCGAGTCTGTTAGGACTCTAGCTTGGAGAGTCTTAATTGAGAGGGACATTCATGTAAAACTGTTAGGACTCTAGCTAGGAGAGTCCTAATTGAGAGGGACATTCTGTTAGGACTCTAGCTAGGAGAGTCCTAATTGAGAGGGGCATTCAAGTAAGAGGTGTTTTCTTAGAGAAGAATTAGGAGTTGTAAGGGAATTGGAGTCTTGACTATGAGTCATACTAGGAGTTGGTTAGAAGTAAGAGTCTTAAGTAGGAGTCCTATTAGGAGTCAGGGTTTAGAAGCCCTATAAATAGCCATGTATTCCTTCTCTTTTCATAAGCAATAGATGAATCTTTTCTGCAGCCTTTGAGCAGCAACTTGGAGGGAGGAACCCCTATAGAGTTCCAAGGATGCCGATCCCCTAAAGAGATCAACCCCAAGTTTCGAATCTGCAAGGGTCCTAACAATGATCTAAGTGTTACGAGCAGATATCACACAAATCCAAATTTGGAACACTGAAATATAGTAAGGTGTATCCTTGAAGTACTTGAGAAGGACTATGGATCTTTTACTAGTATATAGAGGAAGTAGCCTCAGGGTTGAGGGCTATATAGACTTGAGTTTCTAGTTCGATGTTGATAATATCAAGTCTAATTCAGGATATATGTTCACCTTGAATGGAGGACCAGTACGCTAAAAGAGTTTCAAGCAAGATACTACTGCTTGTTAAATCTTAAAATTTGATGATAAAATCAATTGATGAAGTTATGATATAATCAGTGATTGAGTAATACAGGACTATCTTCAATCATGCAAATGCAAATTGATCAAAGCAGGAAGAATCAAAAGTTGGGTTGGTGAAAATCATGTCAACATATTGGACATTCGGTTGGAGAACTAGTCAACATGCTGACAGAAGGACTTCGTGCCATGAGTTTGAGCATCAGGCCAGAAGGATCGGACATTATGCTAGGACGATCGGATGTTGTGGGATGTCAACATGTCGTTTGGGTAATATGTCGAATGAGAGGATGATGCGTCAAAGGGTCGGATGAAGGCCAGATAAACCAATGACATGTTGGACAAAGGATTCATGCTTTGTAATCATTTGTCTAGATCAAAGTAGTTCAGGGGCCTAATTGAGTTAGTTTTTGGTATAATTATATTAACTCAATTAGGGGTCAATTGGGCCTAAATTGAGATTGATTTAAGCTTATTTGGTGGCTCATTCAGTGACCCAAAAGTTGGGTCAGTCGATGGCACTACCAAACTGGCGGTGGAATCGCCTATGAGTTAGAAAAGTTAAAAGCCCAGTCTTTGATGATAACAAGCAATGGTATCACTAGACTGAGCAGTGGTACTGCCTATTGTCAGACTAACGGGTGGTGGTACCACCCAATATTAGCGATGCTACAACTAGTATCCTAAAAACCCAAGCTAAGACCATTTTGGCTCCAAATTTGAATTCATTTGGGGCCTATAAATACCCCACTCATCCCTACTCAGTTTACACATCAATTGAGAACAAACACATGAGAAAACACTATTATAATCCTTTAGGAATTCCCCTCATCTTGTTCTAAGTTTAGATTTTTGTTTAAGAGAGGGGTGAGTGACTTGTAAAAGTTTTCTCCTAAACTTATAGAAAGGAGAAAGGGTTGTAAGAGAGTAGTTGGTTTTTATCCATTGAAAGAAGACCATTAGTGAACGTCGATGACCTCAATGGAAGAAGAATCAGGAGTAGATATAAGCCATGATGATCGAACCACTATAAATCTAATGTGCTCTTTTTCTTTATTGTCTACCTTTGGTTTTTACTGATTTTATTGCTCGCTTCACTTTACACTTACTCTAAGTCAAGCTCATTTTAGATATTGGCTTTCATCGAACATAATTTTTAAAAATTATCGAAAGTTTTCGAAAGCACTAATTCACACCCCCCCCTCTCTTAGTTCCGATTTCGATCCTAATAGTTGGTATTAGAGCCAAGTTTAACTCCATTAGTTTAACACCCAAGAGAGATAGCTTTTTTCAGCATTCAAGAGGGTCACTCTATCATTCATCCTTCTATGTTCAATAGGATGGACTACATGTATTGGAAAACATGAATAAGAGTTTTATTGCTTTATGTGAAATTTGATTTATGGAATATTATCGAATGTGATTTTCAAATACCTTCTAAACCAATGAACGAATGAAATGATTTGGAGAAGAAGACTTTTTCTATGAATGCTAAAGCGATGAATACTTTATTTTATGCTTTGGATAAAAATGAGTTTAATCGTATTTGGACTTGTGAAATTGCACGTGACATTTGGCATACTCTTGAAATTACATATGAAGGCACAAGTAGAGTTAAAGATTCTAAAATTAATCTTTTGATTATAGTTTTGAATCGTTTTGAATAGAACCAAGTGAAACCATTGGAAACATGTACACCCGGTTTACGGACATCATCAATGGTTTAAAAGCACTTAGTAAAAGATTTTCTAACCTTGAACTTATTAATAAAATACTAATATCTCTCCCAAAAAGATAGGATCCAAAAGTGACCTCAATGCAAGAAGCAAAGGACTTGAATATTTTTTCACTTGAAGAACTTATCGGGTCTTTAATGACCTATGAAATGACTTTTATTAAACATGATGAATATGAGAACAATCTTCCAAAGATCATGAAGGATTTGACACTTAGAATAAGAGAAAACCACTTGGGAGTAAACTCAAGTGATGATGATGATGACCTTGAACTCCTCATAATAAAATTTAAGAAGTTTATAAAATAAGAATCTGAGAATAAAAATAAATTTAAAAATGATAAAATAACTTGCTATGAATGCAATCAATCAAGCACTTCAAAAGCGAATGTCCGTAACTGAAAAAGAAGGTACTCGCAAAAAAGAAGAAGAAAGCACGAAAGGCAACATAGGATGAAACGAGTACATCCGAATATGAGAAGCAAACCAACAAAGATGAGGTGGCGAACTATGCTTTGGTAGTTTTCAACAACAAGGTAAGTGACTCAACCAAAACCCCTTTACCTTACAATGAAATTACTTGATGCATTTTATGAGTTGTTTAATGATTTTAAATAAGTTAGTAAGAAATATAAAATGCTAAAAAAAGGAAAAAGGATCATTCTTATCATTCTAGTGATTTTAAAAAATTAAAAATAAATGATGAGCATGATAATTACATGTTAATTCCTTGCACTAAGTGTGAATAACTAAAATGATAATAAAAGAAGAAAAATATATCAAACTAATAAAAGAAAAATATATTAATACAACCAAAGCATAGTTGAAAGATCAATGGAATTAATAAGAAATATATATTACTATAGAAGAAAAATATATAATTATTTATAAGAAGAAAAATATATAATTATTAATAATAAGAAAGATATATTAATAAGAAAGATATATTCACTTAAGAAGAAAAATATATTACTACAACAAACAATAATAAAAGAAAGATCATTGGAATTAAAATGATTATTAAGAAATCAAAATTTTGATTGAAGATGTTTTAATATATTATACTATTGATCTTGATGATTGCGATGAAACTTATTTTTTATTTTCAAATAATGATGTAATGCTTTTGTATGGAAGACTTGGGCATGCATGTATGAAATGAATCACATAAGTTGAAACGAAAAAAAGAATGTTCTTGAAAATTTCTCAATCTCCATTTTATCGAGTTTTTATCTTAGAGATGCTTTGTGATGAATCTATTTATGTTATTTTGAATCTCTTGAACTATGAAAGTGATTTTGATAATTTGAGTTTTAATGAGTTATTATCCAAATCATGATCTTGATTTCTTGATATTTTTAACTTGAGATTTATTCTATATGAATCAAGATCTTTTATCTCCTATGTTTCTTTTGATTTCTCAATTATAACTTGAGATTTTTTTTTATGGATCATGATATTGATGACTTGAGAATTCTTATGCATGAATCAAGATCTTTTATTATTTACTCTTCTATGTCTCGTTTTGCTATTTACTATAGAGAAGTTTTTATCCTAATCATGATCTTGATTTCTCGACATGTATACTTGAGAATTTCTTTTATGAATCAATATCTCTTATTATTTGTTCTCATATAATTCTCTCGTTTTACTAAAGAGGATACTGTTGAGAAATCTGGGGGGCGACATCACATACGCAGCGGAAGAACAAGAAAACAAAATCCCCTATTCCGAAAGAGATGTTCGCCGTCGTGTAAAGATTGGTGCGCAAAATTCGTGAAACTTAAAACTACGTATAGAGTAGATTGTGTTACCTAGGGAGATCGTATATCCCTGTTTCCTTGTAGATCTTTAGGAGAGGGTGAAGGAGGTCAAGCGTCCTCCTCTCTAGGGGTGATCCACACAACCGGGCTGCGATGACGCTCCTCAAAACTCCAGGCCTGCTCTAAGGTGGAGAGGGGTAGGAGAATAGGTGAGGTAAGTAAAGACTCTAGCGTATGAGGCTCTGAATCCCTCTTATTTATAGAGGTCCCCTGTCAAAACCTAATGGATTCTCCCCTATTGGGTATTGGATCTATATCCAATTACCCAAGCCTTTTAGATTAGTGGATCTCTATCCAATAATCTCTTATGGGCTCTTATTGGATCTCGTCCATGGGATCCAATAATTCAAGGGCTTATTGGATATCCAATAAGATAGGGGCTCCAACGAATATCTCATATCCGAACCTCTACTCATTGCAATGCTTACCATATGTATGTGACCCTCTAGGCCCAATATCGAGTTAGCCGCGAGTCATACCTGTTAGAACTCTTTCTAACTTACTGAATTATTATTTTTATAATAATTCACTCGACTCATCGACTACGTACGTACTAGGCCACTACGCCGTAGTCCCTAGACGATACAGGGGAATCCAATCCATTGGACCTGTCTGTCTTCAGTTATCGTGTACCTATAGTCCCTCATCCATTTAATATCCTAGAGACCATATATCGAGCATGGTGCTATCAGACCCATACGATTTCTACTCGATCTCGCTCTAATCGGATTCTCCTAGAGAACTCTTTCTCTCTCAACCCGAATGACCCTAGCCAGGGATTTGTTTGAGCAAGAACACATGAAATATTCTTCTCATGACATCGAGTGTGGATGATCCTCTATCGACACTCAATAGCCCTCGTAAGGTCGACTACCACTCCTAATGACCAACTGTACTAGATCTGGAATATCCAAACCTATAAGTCTGGTATGAAAGAGTTGAGCACTCATACAGGACATCCTTTGTGTCTTAAGTCTAAGGACCAAATACACCACTAGGACTATGGAATCACTATTTGACAATAAGGTCAACCATCCAGCCTTCCAAAAGCGAATCAATCAGTGAACTCATTCTCCAATGAGCACTTGTACTGTATCTCTAGTGTTCCCACATGAGCAGCTATGAGACCAACTGCATCCATCATATGGACGGGTACACAGCACACCAGTCTGTTCGGTTATCATGATATCCCTCTCGAGTAACCTATGACCTAATTATTTAGGATCTGTGTTTAAAGGTGAATCGGTCTCATTATTGTTATCTCATCACAATCCGATTCCCATTGCACGGATCCAATGACATCACAATATATACATGCATATATGTAATAATCAATATAAAGTGATAAATGCTAAAATATAATAAGCAAAAAGATTCCATGTCAAGTCACACGTGCCATCACTCATGTGATTGGCTTGTTGGACACCTATGGCTTGCAGACACTTATCAAAATGAGTTATGATTTTTTTTTCGATATTCACAACTTGAGATTTTTTTCATAAGTCTCCCTTGTATTCATGAATTGTATTCCTCATCACAAATTAATTTTTCTTGATATCTTTCATACGATGGTTTGAACATTGATGTAAAGGGAAAAGAATTACAACATTGTATTATCTCCTTCTTGTATACAATGACAAAGGGGAAGAATGTCTTGCTCTAGCTTGCACATCGTAAATAAAAACAAAATTGCTAACTTGTACATTTCAAGGAGAGAAAACTTGCTAGCTTACACATTGCAAAAGGAAGCAAAAAATTGCTAGGTTGCACATTTCAAAGAAGTAGAAAATTGCTATCTTACACATCTCAAAAGAGAAGCAAGAATTGCTAGCTTGAACTTATCAAGAATTGCTAGCTTGCATGTTTCAAAAACTTGCTAGTTGCACCTCTCCTTTTTGTTGATGACAAAGAGGGAGAAGTTATGATGATGGTTTAAAATTTGAATCATGCATGATATGATATACTTTTATATTTAAAAATTATGTATTATGATTATGCATACAATACTTTAACTTTTGATGAAAGTAATGATTTGGTTGATATGATGTCTTACATATGATTCATGATTGAAATTATGATATATAGATAGGGGGAGTTTAGTGAAACTCTATCATTAATTGATTGTCATCATCAGAGAGGGGGTGATTATTGAATCTCATATTTTGATGATGAAATTAATTGATGAAGTTATGATCAAATCAATGTTTCAGGAACACGAGACTATCTTCAATCATACAAAGGTAAATTGATTGAAGCAGGAAGAATTAGAAGTTGGGATGGAGTAAAACATGTCAGAAGATTGGACGTCAGGCCGGAGGACTAGTCGACGTGTTGATAGAAGGACTTCGTGCCATGACTTCAGGCATCAGGCTAGAAGGATCGAATATTACGTTAGGAAGATCAGATGTTGCGGGATGTCAAAATGTTGATTAGGAAATATACCAAAGAGTCAAACGAAGGCCAGGTGAACCAATGACATGTCGGACAAAGGTCTTATGCTTTGCAATCATTTTTCTAGACTGTAATAGTTTAGGAGGCTAATTAAGATAGTTTTTGTTGTAATAATGCTAACTTAATTAGGGGCTAGTTACGTCTAAGTTGGCACTTATTTGGGCTCAATGGGGGGCCCATTCAGTTATCCAAAAGTTTGGTCAAGTGGTGGCACCGCTAAACTAGTGATGAAACCGCCTATGAGCTAGAAAAATCATATTTTTATAATGGTTCGATCGTTGTGACCTACATCAACTTCACCGATTCCTCTTCCGTCGAGGCCACCGGCATCCACTATCGGTCTTCTTTCAATGGGTGAAGACCAACTACCCTTTTATACCCCTCTTCTCCTTTTCACAGGTTTAGGAGATAATATTTTACAACCCTCTTTTACAAGGTATCTCTCTCACACCTCCCTTAGAACTCTTTCTAAGCTTTGGAAGAAGGGAACTCAACTTTCTAAGATTTACAACTTTAGAATCACAGGGTTTTGCTCAATATTTCTTACTAATCCATGCAAAAATAGCTGGGGTATTTATAGGCCCTAAATGGATTAAAATTTGGAGCCCAAAACTCAAACCCCCGAAATTTTAGGGTCTGGGCAGTACCACCGCCCAGACAGTCTTGGAGACTGAGTCTAGACAGTACCACCACCTAGACTAGTGGTACCATTGTCTGACATAGTCTCGAAGACTATGCCACGATAGTTTCACTTGTTTGGTCACTGTTTGGGCCTTTCTCTTAGCCCAACACAGCCCAAACTTGGCCCAACTATCCCTTAATTGGGTTGGCCCAATTTTAATCCCTATTATGTGCTAACTTTGAATTTTAAGACATTTACTAAACTAAACAAAATCCGTAAGTCTAGGTTTCTTCCGACGAGCTTTCGGCGATCCTCCGGCGAACTTCCGACGATCTCTCGGTAATGTTCTAGCGGATTCCTAGTAAGCTCCTAGACTTCATGATGATCTTCTTAGTAAGTTCCGATGAGCTTCATTGACAAGCTCTAGGACTTCTTGGTCAATTCTGAAAGAACTTCCGATGAACGTCTAGACTTCCGACGAACTCTCAAACTCCCAATGAAATCGCATTCTTGATTCCGGGACTTCATTTTGCTTTATGCCTTGCTATCGTAGTTAATCCTGCACATGTAAAAACACACTTCGATCTAGACAATTTTTACTAAGCATGAATTATGTTGTCCAGCATGTCATTGGTCCATCGGCGCTTCGTCCGATTCTTCGACGCATCGTCCTCTCTTGCGGCCTATTGCCCAATCGGTTAGTTAACCTCCACAACTCTAATATCCTTGGCGTAATTTCTTCTCTTCTTAGCCCGATGCCTGAATCCATGGCCCGAAGCCTTCTATCAATACGTCATCCAATCCTCCAGCTAAACGTTCAATCTTCTAACATGTTCCACCGGCCCAACATGATTCTTCCTACTTTAATTGTCTCATCCTAATCGAAGCATCCTGCATCACTCAAAATGCAGATCAATTCATAAACACTTCTCAATTGCTTTCATCATCAAAATATGAGATTCAACAATTACCTCCCAAACCTAACTCTAATTATGTTCTAACTATGATTTTTAAGGCATACACTAAATAAAACAAGTTTGTAAGTCTAGGTTTCTTCCGGCGATCTTCTAGCGGACTTTCAACAATCACTCGGCAATCTCCTAGCGAACTCCTAGCAAGCTCCTATACCTCACGACAATCTACTTGGCGAGTTCTGACAAGCTTCTTCTTAGTTAATTTCGGTAGCATTTTCGATGAACCTCCGGACTCCCAATGAACTCTCGAACTCCCAACGAAATCTTGATCTTGACTCCAACACTTCGTTTTGCTTTATGCCTTGATCACTATCATAGTTAATCCTGCACATTTTTCTCAAAATATAGATTGGATTAAATAATTCACCAATTGATTTCATCATCAAAATCCGAGATTCAACACATGCCCTACGATCATCCATCTCGTCCGCGTCGGTTCCGTCGGCATCTTGACATATCTTAATGCATCGCGATTGTCCGTCTTGACCTCGTGGGTCCTGCTATCGCTTCCACACTTCCGCTATGCCTTTTCGTATGATTATAACTTAATCATAGTCATGTAGGCCCGACAATAAATGATAAATAAAATGGTGGCTTGTAGGTCCCAATAATAATAATAATCATAAATACACACACATCATATGGTCCATGATCATCCGATCACATCATATATCACATGTAAATATCATTCTATAGGACTACTAGATAATAATTATTAATTAATTAAACTTTTTTAATTAATATTTTTTGGAAATTAGGGACATGTAGGGAATTTTTTGAATTGTGAGGGGTATTTTTATAATTTGGACAAAAGAAAAAATTTATAATTTCTGAAATTTGGAGGGGCAAAACTATCTTTTGCCAAAAAAACCCTATTGCCCCTTCTCCTTTGCTGTGCTGCAACCGTCGCCACTCGACTGGTAACGATAGTGGTAGGGGGGTGGGGGTGCTGCCTATGCACGCGGGCTCACCCATGGGCAGCGCCACCCCTGCGAGTGGGCGCCACTATGAGTGGGCGACACTATAGGCGGGCGGCGCCCTTACGGGCAGGTCGCTTGTGGGTGAGCTTTGCTACAAGCGTGCATGGAGGCACCGCCCGCGTCGCCCATCCTTGTGGGCAGGTGGCCCGTAGGTGCTGCTTGCCCTCGTGAGCACCACTACTAACGACCTACCTGCAACAGGTCGCTAGTAGACAGTCGCCTGCACACAAATGGCCAACGCTACAAGTAACGTTTGGCCACTTCTGTGAGGGCAACAAGAGTTGCTGCCCTTTCTCATCTTTTGCTCAATAATTTTAACATCAAAAGTCTTCCTAAAACACAACACACATAGTTCAAAACCAATCTTTCGCATGAATAACCTGGCTTTGATACCACTGTTGGGAAATCTAGGGGCGACTCCATATGCGCAACGAAAAAATAAAAAATAAAATCTTCAAAATTTTCAAAGATGTGTTCGTTGTCGTGAGAAGATTGGTGAACAAAATCCATAAAATCGAAAGCCATGCGTGACATAGTTGTGATACCTAGGGAGATCGTACATCCTTGAATCCCTGTAGATCTGTAGAAGAGGATGAACGAGGTCAAGCGTCCTCCTCTCTAGTGGTGATCCACACAACAGGGCTACGACGACGATCCTCAAATCTCCAGGCCTACTATCTGAGATAGAGAAGGGGATAGAAGAATAGAAGGTGGCAACCAAGAAAACATCTAGCCTATGGGTGTTTGGTTCCCTCCTATATATAGAGGCTCATTATTAACTTAACCCTAATAGATCCTACCCTATTTGGTATTGGATCTCCATCGAACTACCCAAGCCTCATAGATTAGTGGATCTCTATGCAATTATCTCTCATTGGCTTTAATTGGATCTCATCCATAGGATCCAACAATTCAGGGGCTTATTGGATATCCAATAAGATAGGGGGTCTAGTGGATATCTCATATCTAAACCTCTACCCATCGCAATGCCTATCATATATGTGTGACCCTCTAGGCTCAATATCGAATTGGCCGTGAGTCAAACCTATTAGAACTTATTCTCGCTCAGTGAATTATTATCTCCATAATAATTCACTCGACTCATCGACTACGAACGTACTAGAATACTATGCCACAGTTCCTAGACAATACAGGGGAATCCAATGCTCTGAACCTATCTATCCTCAGTTTCCATATATCTATAGTCCCTTATCCATCTAATACCCTAGAGACCGTATATTGGGCATGGTACTGTTAGGCCTATATAGTTTTTACTCGAGTCTTGCTCTAATCGGATTCTCTCAGAGTACTCTTTCTCTCTCAATTCGAATGACCCTGGCTAAGGATTTATTTGAGCAAGAACACATGGGATATTCTTCTCATGACACTGGGAGTGGATGATCCTCTATCTATACTCAATAGTCCTTGTAAAGTTGGTTACCACTCTCGATAACCAATTGTGCTAGATTTGGAACCTCTAAACCTATAAGTCCGGTATCAAAGAGTGGAGTACTCATACAGGACATCCTTAGTTTATTAATTCTAAGGACCAGATAAACCATTGAGACTATAGAATCACTGTCTGAAAATACGATATCATCAACCATCCAGTATTCTGTGAGCGGATCAATAAGTGAACTCATTCTCCAACTGTTAGGATCAAGAGCGGCACTAAGAAGGGGTGGGGGGGGGGGGGTTGAATTAGTGCAGTGAAAAACATTCTCGATTTCAAAAGTCTTCGTTTCGATTAAAATCGATTCCAACAAAAATCCTTTTGATTCAATCCATTTCGGAGAGAAGTTGAATTTGAAAGCTTTCATAAAAGTGCAAAGAAAAGATTAAGGAGGTTTTCAGAAATGTAAATTGTACAAATGAAAAGCAAACCAGAATTTAGAGTGGTTTGGTTAATGTGACCTATATCCACTTTTGGATTCCTCCTTTGTCGAGGTCACCGGCGTCCACTAAAGGCCTTGCTTCAATAAGTGAAGACCGAACGCCTCTTTATAGTGCTTTCTCCTTTTCCCGGGTCTAGAAGATAACCCTTACAAGCCTTACTCCCCTTTTTTGGATATCTATAAATCTAAGAGAGGGAGGGGAGGACTCTTTCTAACTTTTACATCACTTAACACCCCAAAGATTCAAGAGTATGTTTAACACTTTCATGCCCTTTCATGAAAAAAAGGGTGGTGTATTTATAAGCCCCAATAGCTTCAAAATTGAAGCCAAAAAGTATCACATCCTTGGATTTCGGTGTACTGGCGGTACCACCGTTGTTATTAGGCGGTACTACCGTCGTTGGTCTGACACCAGGTGGTACCACCGCCTAACAAGGGTGGTACCACCACTAGTAGCATTCACTGCCGGTGGTACCACCACCCAGTCTGGGTAGTACCACTGCTCAGATAACCTGGGGCACTGCTTTCCAAGTGATGCCACCGTCAGCCATGTTTTCAAGGGCTGAATTGGTTGCTCATTTCAGCCCAATTCAACCCTGTTAAGGGCCTAGTTGACACCTAATTAAGTTAGTAGGATTACCTCCCAATCCTAACTTAATTTACGATATAACTATAATAATAAAGATATAATCATAGTACTTCTTATTCTGGTGTGTCAATTGCTCTTCAGGCGAGCTTCCAGTGAACTTCCGGCGAACATCCGACGAACTCTTGATAATGCTTCGATGGATTCTAGGCAAGCTCCTATACTTTATGATAATTTGGCAAGTTTTGACACTCTTCTTTGGCAAGCTCCTGGACTTCTCGGTAGAACTTTTGATGAACGTTCGAACTTCTAACAAACTCTTGAACTCCCAACGAGATCTTGATCTTGACTCCAGTGCAACACATGCTTTATGTCTTACTACTATCATAGTTAATTCTGCACACTTTTCTCAACATATAGATTAGATCAAACAATTTACATTTGATTTTATCATCAAAATCTGAGATTCAACAATCTCCCCCTTTTTTATGATGACAATCAATTGATGACAAAGTTAACCTTAACTCCCCCTATCTATATGCCATACTTAAGAAAATATATTCTTGAATTCAAGGCCTTTGAATTCAAGAAACAAACTGATAAGACATGTTCATTAAACTTATCAACTTGCACATCATGATTCCTATCATGATCTAACATTCTCAAAATACGATACCAAGTATGATGTCAAGTCATGACATCCATTTTCAAGTATGATATTTCAAATATGAAAGATGACAAAGATAGCAATTCATCATTCTATGGTAAGATATCAATTGTAAAATATTTATTAAGCAAATATTTCAAGTATACATGATGAAATATATTACATACATTGTCATCAATTTATCACATTTTGATATTATTTCTCCCCCTTTGTCATCAACAAAAAGGAGAACAATTCAACAATGCAAGTATGGTAAAAAATTCAAGCAAGTTTCATACTCGAAAGTTCTCATCATTAAATGTTATCAACATTAAAGCGATAGATTCCATTAACTTCTCCCCCTTTCTCATCACAATTTTGCATGAAGAAGAGGAAAAAAGGTAAGGAGGGTATCCATTAAGAACTGAATTTGTGAAATGATTTGAATCAAGTCAAAAATGATAAATAATTTTTCTTTAAAACATGCTTTCATTTTGACAAAAAGAAGGGATTCATGAAAAGGATCGAGATATCCAAATGAAATCAAATCCCCAATCTTGCAAATAATTATCACACATAAAAATTCATCTTTCAAGGATTAAGATATCCATTAGGATTACTTCATTTTTTATGAGAAGAATAAGGAAGAATTCATGGGAGAAGAGTATCACATGAAGGAGAAATTTACGAATAAAACTTTATAGTGAGAAGAGCATTACATCAAATCCATTTCTCATTAAAAATTTATAAGAGTGAAATCTGTGAGAGATGCATTTGTCAAAGACTTCCATGTATCAAACATCAAGATATTTAAATGCACAATCACTTTATGCATGATAAAATGTTTTGGCATAGCCTTTCATCACTGTTTACATGAAATATCATTATTATTGCATTATAGCATCCAAAAGTTTACAATATTAAGAATCCGATAATGCATCATTTGTATGATAAAGAGATCACAACATCATAAAATTTTCAGCATAGAGTTTTGACATCAAGTTAAGAGTTATAACATCTAAGTAAGCATTTTATTGTCGTGAAGCACACAACCTTATTTACATCATTATGTAAAATTTGCATCATAAAAGGAGAAGATTCGTACACAAACATCATATAAAACTCGTATGGGAAAATGCATATGGCTCATTACGTAAACTATAAGATCATGATTTAAGTGAGTGATCCAAAGAATCAAGAAAGTCTGAAAACGAAATTTAACAAAATCATGCAATCGAACAAATTAATATTTCTAATTCTCTTCTAATAAAATCAAATTGTTCTTGACTTAAGGGCTTTATAAAAATATCGGCTAATTGATATTTCGTATCAATAAACTCTAAGATTATATCATGATTTTTAACATGATCTCATATAAAGTGATAACTAATATCAATATGTTCAGTTCTAGAGTATTGAATGAGATTTTTTGTTAAACATATTGTACTTATGTTATCACATTTTATGGGAATATTTCTAAGATGAATCTTATAATCCTCTAAGGTATTAATAAAGCCATTAAGAAAAGCACTTTTAACATCCATTTGAAATAACTTAAAATTGTTACTACTAGCATAGGCAAGGAGCATCCTTATGGCTTATAATCGTGCCATAGGAGCGAAGGTTTCTTCATAATCGATACCTTCTTCTTGGTTGAAACCCTTGGCCACTAATTTAGCATTGTTTCGAACCATGATACTAAATTCATCTTACTTGTTTCTAAAGACTCATTTAGTACCAATAACTAAATGGTCATTTGGCCTAGGAACAAGCTTCCACACCTTATTTCTCTCAAATTGATTCAACTCTTCTTGCATTGCGATAACCAATGAATCATCTTTCAAGGCCTTGTCAATGCATTTTGGTTCAATTTGGGAGAGAAAACAACGTTGGTACAAAATTCTTAAGAGAAGAATGTGTTTGAACCCCTTTTGATGTGTCTCCTATGATTAGGTCCTTAGGATGAGCATCTATATACTTCTATTCCTTGGGTACAAATGTTTCAGAAGGAGATGCTATTGAATCTCAGATTTTGATGATGAAACCAATTAAAAAGTGTTTATGTTTTAATCTGCGTTTTGAGTGACATAGGATGCTTCAATCAGGGAGACACAATTAAAGCAGGAAAAATCATGTTGGGTCGAAGGAAAACATGTCAGAAAATTGGATGTCGGGCCAATGGATCGGTCGACGTATCGATAGAAGGCTTCGGGCCATGGATTCGGGCATCGAGCCAAGAAGAGCAGATATTGTGCCAAGGATATCGAAGTTGTGGAGTCAACTAGCCGATTGGGCAATAGGCTACAAGAGAGGATGATGCGTCGAGGAATCAAACGAAGCGTCGAGGGACTAATGACATGCCGAACAACATGATTAATGCTTAGTATTAATTGTCTAGATCGAAGTGTATTTTACATGTGCAGGATTAACTACAATAGCAAGGCATGAAGCAAAATGAAGTCCCGGAGTCAAGGACGCGATTTCGTTGGGAGTTCGAGAGTTCGTTTGAAGTCCAGACATTCGTCGGAAGTTTTAGCAGAACCAGTCAAGAAGTCTCGGAGCTTGCTAGTGAAGCTCATCAGAACTCACCAAGAAGTTCATCGTGAAGCCCAGGAGCTTACCGGGAGTCCGTTGGAACATTGCCGAAAGATCACCGGAAGCTCGCCGTATGAACCAAGACTTACAGACTTGTTTAGCTCAGATTATGTCTTAGATTTCATAGTTAGCGTGTAATTGGGTTTGGATTTAGGGCAACCTAATTAGGGGCAAGCTAGGCCTATGTAAGAATTGTGTCGGGCCCAATAAGAGGCCCAAAAAATGCCTCAAGAAGTCTCACCGTCGTGGCATAGTCTTCGAGATTGTGTAAGGAGGTGGTACCGCTAGTCTGGGCGATTGTACCGCCCCTAGCAGCGTGCTACGAGGTAGTACCACCCAGCACTGCCCCCCAGGCGATGGTACAACTAGCCTATGAGGCTCTGAATCCCTCCTATTTATAGAGGCCCCCTATCAAACCCAAATGGATCCTCTCCTAGTGGGTATTGGATCTACATCCAATAACCCAAGCCTTTTAGATTAGTGGATCTCTAACCAATAATCTCTCATGGGCTCTTATTGGATCTCGTCCATGGGATCTAATAATTCAGGGGCTTATTGGATATTCATTAAGATAAGGGCTTCGTCGGATATCTCATATCCGAACCTCTACTCATCGTAATGCCTACCATATGCGTGTGACCCTCTAGGCTCAATATCGAGCTAGCGGTGAGTCAAACCTATCAGAACTCCTTATAATTCAGTGAATTATTATCTTTGTAATAATTCACTCGACTCATCGACTACGGACGTACTAGGCCACTACCCCATAGTCCCTAGACGATACAGGGGAATCCAATCCATTAGACATGTTTGTCCTCAATTACCGTGTATCTATAGTCCCTTATCCATCTAATATCCCAGAGACCATATATCGAGCATGGTGCTATCAGACCCATATGGTTTCTACTCGAGTCTCGCTCTAATCGGATTCTCCCGAAGAACTCATTTTCTCTCAACCCGAATGACCCTAGCTAGGGATTTGTTTGAGCAAGAACACATGGGATATTCCTCTCATGACGTCGAGAGTGGATGATCCTCTATCGACACTCAATAGCCCTCGTAAGGTCGATTCCACTCCCAATGACCAGTTGTACTAGATATAGGATAGCCAAACCTATAAGTCTAGTACCAAAGAGTGGAGCACTCATACAGGACATCCTTAGTATCTCAAGTCTAAGGACCAGATATACCACTAGGACTACCGAATCGCTGTCTGACAATAAGGCATCATCAACCATCCAACATTCCATAAGCGGATCAATTAGTGAACTCATTCTCCAATGAGCACTTGTACTGTATCCCTAGTGTTTACATGAGCACCTATGAGACTAGCTGCATCCATCATATGGACGGGTATACAGTATACCAATCTGTCCGGTTATCACGATGTCTCTCTTAAGTAACCTATGACCGGGATTATTTAGGATATATGTTTAAAGGTAAATCGATCTCATTTTCATGATCTCATCACGATCCGATTCCCATTACACAAATCCAAGGACATCACAATATATATGCATATATGCAATAGTTATAAAGTGATATATGCCAAAATATAATAAGCAAAAAGATTATGTATCAAGTCACATGTGCCATCACTCACGTGATTGGCTTGCTGGGCAACTATGACTAGCAATCTCCCACTTGACCTAAAGCCAATCACCGATGTGTCTGATCCCATCAGACCCCTGTGACGCTCAAAGACAATCTGAGACAACGGCTTTATCAGTGGATCTGCAATGTTATCTTTGAATGTAACTCTTTCCCCTACTACATCTCCTCGGGTTACGATATCTCTGATAAGGTGGAACCTCCTCAGAACATGCTTAGATTTTTGATGAGACCTAGGTTCCTTCGCTTGAGCAATCGCCCCGTTGTTGTCGCAATATAAGGAGATCAGCTCCTCGCTACTCGGCATGACTCCCAAATCTGTGATGAACTTCTTCAACCAGACTCCCTCCTTTCTGCATTTGATGCAGCTATGTACTCCGCCTTTGTGGTCAAGTCAGCAATAGTATCTTGTTTGGAACTCTTTCAGCACACTGCTCCTCTATTCAAGGTGTACATATACCCTGAATTCGACTTGCTATCATCGACATCAGACTGAAATCTTGAGTCCGTGTAGCCTTCAACCTTAAGGCTATTACCTCCATATGCTAGTAAAAGGTCCTTAGTCTTTCTCAAGTACTTAAGGATGCACTTTACTGCTTTCCAGTGCTCTAAGCCTGGATCCGCCTGATACCTACTCGTGACACTCAGAGCATGCGCTATATCAGGCCTAGTACATAGCATGGCATACATGATAGACCCTATTATTGAGGCATAAGGTATCATATCAATGTTCGCCCTTTCTTCTCGAGTCTTTGGGGATATACTCGTAGAAAGCGATATCCCATGTCTCATCGGTATGAGACCTCTCTTGGAATTTTCCATTCCAAACCTTTTGATAATGGTTTCTATATACCTGAATTGGGACAAGCCAAGCATCCTCTTGGATCTATCTCTATAGATTCTAATCCCCAAGATATAGGATACTTCCCCTAAGTCATTCACGGAGAAGTGTCTAGATAACCAAGCCTTTACTATGGATAGCATTCCTACGTCATTCCCAATGATCAGGATGTCATCCACATATAACACCAAAAAAGTGATTGTGCTCCCACTTACCTTCATGTACACACAAGGCTCATCTTCATTCTTAACGAAGTCATAAGATCTGATTGCCTCATCAAATCTTATGTTCCAACTTTGGGAAGCTTGCTTTAGTCCATAAATGGATCTAAGCAACCTACACACCTTATCTAGGTAGTTCTTGGACATGAATCCCTCAGGTTGCATCATATACACCTCCTCCTCGAGGTTCCCATTGAGGAATGTGGCTTTCACATCTATTTGTCAGATCTCATAATCATAGTGTGCTGCAATAGCCAATAGAATTCTGATGGATTTTAGCATTGCTATGGGTGAGAAGGTTTTGTCGTAGTCAACACCTTGCCTTTGATGATACCCCTTAGCCACTAGCCTTGCTTTATAGGTCTCTACCTTTCCATCTACTCCGATCTTTTTCATAAAGATCCACTTGCAACCGATGGGTACAATACCTTCGGGCGCATCAACTAGGTTACAAACCTTGTTGGAGTATATAGAATCCATCTCATAATTCTTGGCTTCTTGCCATTTCCTGGAGTCTATACTAATAATAGCCTCCTCGTAGGTCTGAGGATCAATATCCTCAACATTCTCTCATCTAATATGTCCCACATATCTCTCAGGAGGATGGGATACTCTATCAGACCTACGTAAAGTTGAAACTTGTGTATTAGGTACCTGAACAGACTCGGGTTGTTGAGTGGTGCTTGAGCTTGGTTCTCCAACCTCGCTCAACTCTATCATTCTCCCACTATCTCCGCCAAAAATGTGTTTCCTTGGGGTATCCCACAAATTTGCATCGCTTTGTCCTTGATTCTAACTTATCGGGGTTGTGTCTTTTAATGTGGGAAGGGCAGCCCCAAATATTAACAACCTTAAGATCAAGCTTCTTCCCTTTCCATATCTCATATGGTGTCGGGCATATCCCCTGAATGAGATGGGTAGGTCAGCGAAACTCATCATGGACCATACCATGTCTAATAGAAAACGATTTCTCCTTTCAGAGACACAATTGAGCTGAGGTGTATAAGGAGTTGTCCATTGGGATAATATCCCATGGTCCTTGAGGAACTGAGTAAACTCTATACTTAAGTACTCACCTCCTCGATCTGATCGAAGAGTTTTGATACTCTTTCCAGTCTGGTTCTCCACCTCATTCTTATACTCTCTGAATTTCTCAAAGGCCTCGGACTTGTACTTCATTAAGTACACATATCCATACCTTGAGAAATCATCAGTAAAGGTAATGAAGTAGGAGTATCCACCAATGGCATGAGTTGACATGGGTCCACATACATCACTATGTATGAGTTCCAATAGCTCAGTGGCTCTCTCTCCAATTCCACTGAATGGAGAGTTGGTCAGTTTTCCACGAAGGCAAGGCTCGCATGTTGCATATAACACATAGTCGAATTGATCTATATATCCATCATTTAACAACTTTTGAATCATTCCCCCATGGATGTGACCTAGCTTACAATGCCATAGGTATACACTGTTCATCTCATCTCGTTTCCTCTTGAACACATTTACATTCATGATATGCACCTAAAGCTTCATCAAGCTTTTGTTTCGCCCTTTCTGCAAGGTACTATTTGCAGTTCCTCTTTCAGTGCCCATCTTTACCATAGTGGAAGCACTGGCCTTTGTCCTTTGCAGGGTCTTTCTTAGCAACCTTTACTTTACCTGGTCTGCCCTTGCCCTTTCCCTTCTTAAGGGACCTTTCTGCTTTCCTTTTCTTTCTGGTCTCACTAGTGTAGAGAACTGGCTTCTCTTTCTTAATAATACTCTCTACGTCCCTCAACATATTGAGGAGCTCTGGGAGAGTCACCTCAAGCTTGTTCATATTAAAATTCGTTATGAATTGTGAAAAGGAATCTGGTAGGGACTGAAGCACAATGTCCATACATTAGTTATCCTCTAGGACCATTCCTAGACCTGTGAGTTTCTCTATCCACCTAATCATCTTTAAGACATGGTTCTGAACCGGTGTCCCCTCAGTAATCCTAGCATAGAAGAGGCTCTTGGATATCTCATATCGCTGAGTCCTTCCTTATTCCTCAAATAATTTGTGGACATATAGGAGAATGGATCTGGCATCAATCTTTTCATATTGTCTCTGTAACTCAGGAGTCATAGAGCCCAACATATAGCATTAAGCAAGAGTGGAGTCATCAATGTACTTCACGTAGCGAGCGTGCTCATCCTCGCTTGCCCCTTCTTCGGGCATAGGCATCACTATATCAAGGATGTATACGATTTTCTACGTCGTGAGAACAATTCTCAAGTTACAGAGCCAATCCGTATAATTTGGACCAGTGAGGCGGTTGACATCAAGTATGCCACGTAAGGGATTTGAAAGCGACATTTTTTGAAAATAAAGATGCAGTAGAAATGAATAACATGCAGATTTTGCAAGAAAGAAACTATCAAGATATGTATTTCTATCTTAATATGCTCCCACTACTTTACTAATGAGTCACACGACACCCTCAACACGTGAAATGGAAGTCTCTGGCAGACTTATAGTGGGGATCAGGATCCAATCAGCGTCTTAGTGTAACATCGAGGGACTCGACCAATCACACTAAGCCTAAAAGGTAGGCAACTCTTGTCGATCATAACTCGTTGTGATTCCCTTCCTGTTCAGCCTCCGAATCACCATGGTCTCGAGGGACTCGACCAACCATGATGCTCGGTTAAGTCAACACCTTCGTTATAAGATGAGTTTGATTTGATGATATACCCTCGAGGGATTCGACCTAGCATACCATGTCCTCAGGTCATCGGTGACATCTCTACGTCATAAGCAAGACAACGAATCACGATATAGGTGAGTCTCGAGGGACTCGACCAACTCAACCTACACCGGGAATCGGTTCCTACTTATAACGATGGAAGGCCACATAGGTCAATCTAATTGCCTCACGTTTACCGACTTAATATTATTGAGAGAGATGTTTCTATGATTTGGTCTCCTAATATGATATGCCACATATATACATATTTAATATATATCTACATTGCATGCAAATATATATACATATCTATTATGTGTATAAGCAATCATACCAGATGATCATGGACCACAACCTAATGTGATTAGGCCCGAGCCAGTAGGCCTAATCACTCACATTAAAATATGTGTGTGCAACGGTGCATCTCCATGCCCTGTGATCGTCCATCTCGTCCTCGTCGATTTCGTCGACATCTCGATGCAACTTTATGCATCGCGATCGTCCGTCTCATGGGTCCCGCTATCGCATCCACGCTCCCGGTGCGCCTCCTCATGTGATTACAACTTATTCATAGGCACGCAGGCCCAACAATAAATGAGAAATATAATGAAGGCTCGCAGACCCTAATAATAATAATCACAAGTACACACATCAAACGGTCCATAATCATCCGTCAACACATCATACATCACATGTATAAATAATCATCATCATGTAGAACTACTAGATAATGATAAAAATAATAATCAACTAAACTTTTTTAATTAATTAGTATTTTATGAAATCAGGAACATATAGGGAATTTCAGAATTCATAGGGGTATTTTTGTAATTTGGACAAAGACAAAAACTAAAATTTCTCAAATTCATAGGGGCAAAACTATCTTTTTGCCCAAAATCCCTAAGCCCCTCTCCCTCTTCGCTGCTGCTACTGTTGTCGCCACCCTACCGGCGGCGGTAGGTGCAACGGGGCTAGGGTGCCGCCCCTACAAGTGGGCGCCCCCGTGGGTAGCGTCGCCCCTTTCGCGGGCAGTTCTGCTCACGAGGCAACGCCCACAGGCGGTGCTACCTTGCCGGGGGTTTTGCCCACGGGAGCATCGGCCATAGGAGCCGCTGCCCTACGGCGCATCCCCCCGCGTGAATAGAGACCGCAGGCGCCACTGCCCAGCGGTACCTCTGCCCACTGGCTGCCAGCCCCGTCGACCGCAAGCCTACTGCAGGCATAGCGCTTGCGCATGTGCCGGCGCTGTGCTTCCTGGCTACGGCTACCGCTGTAGGTGGCTGTAGGCACATAGATCGAGGGCAACAACTATTGCTGCCCTTCCTTGTTTTTGCGTCAACGATTTTGACGTCAAAATTCTTCCTAAGCACAACACACACAGTTCAAAACCAATTATTCGCACGAACAACCTGGCTCTGATACCAGTGTTGGAAAATCTTGGGGGCGACATCATATGCACAACGGAAGAATAAGAAAACAAA
The DNA here is from genome assembly GCF_036884655.1 of Musa acuminata AAA Group. Lineage (NCBI taxonomy): Eukaryota > Viridiplantae > Streptophyta > Magnoliopsida > Zingiberales > Musaceae > Musa > Musa acuminata. Next base: position 12,054,158 of record NC_088347.1, on the reverse strand, counting down.
ATCCCCGATTCCCAAAGAGATCTTTGTCGTCGTGTGAAGATTGGTGCGCAAAATCCGCGAAACTGAAAAACTGCGTATAGAGTAGATTGTGTTACCTAGGGAGATCGTATATCCCTGTTTCCTTGCAGATCTTTAGGAGAGGGTGAAGGAGGTCAAGCGTCCTCCTCTCTAGCGGTGATCCACACAACAGGGCTACGACGACGATCCTCAAAACTCCAAGCCTGCTTTGAGGTTAAGAGGGGAAGGAGAATAGGAGAGGCAAGTAAAGGCTATAGCCTATGAGGCTCTGAATCCCTCGTAGTTATAGGGTCCCCTATCAAACCCTAATGGATCCTCCCCTAGTGGGTATTAAAACTGCATCCAATAACCCAAGTCTTTTAGATTAGTGGATCTTTATCCAATAATATCCCATGGGCTCTTATTGGATCTCGTCCATGGGATCCAATAATTTAGGGGCTTATTGGATATCCAATAAGACAAGGGCTCTGTCGGATATCTCATATCCGAACCTCTACTCATCGCAATGCCAACCATATGTGTGTGACCCTCGAGCTGGCCGTGAGTCAAACTTGTCAGAACTCCTTCTAACTTAGTGAATTATTATCTCTGTAATAATTCACTTGACTCATCGACTACAGACGTACTAGGCCACTACGCCGTAGTCCCTAGACGATACAAGGGAATCCAATCCATTGGATCTGTCTGTCCTCAGTTAACATGTACCTATAGTCCCTCATCCATCTAATATCCTAGAGACCATATATCGAGCACGGTGCTGTCAAACCCATACAGTTTCTACTCGAGTCTCGCTCTAATCGGATTCTCCCAAAGAACTCTTTTTCTCTCATCTTGAATGACCTTGACCAGGGATTTGTTTGGGCAAGTACACATGGGATATTCCTCTCATGACGCCAAGAGTGGATGATCCTCTATCGATACTCAATAGCCCTCGTAAGGTCGACTGCCACTCCCAATGACCAACTGTACTAGATCTGGAACAGCCAAACCAATAAGTTTGGTATCAAAGAGTGGAGCACTCATACAGGACATCCTTGGTGTATCAAGTTTAAGGACCAGATATACCACTAGGACTACGAAATCACTATCTAACAATAAGGCATCATAAACCATCCAGCATTCCATAAGCGGATCAATCAGTAAACTCATTCTCCAATGAGCACCTGTACTGTATCCCTAGTGTCCCTGCATGAGCACCTATGAGACCAGCTGCATCCATCATATGGACGGGTATACAGCACACCAGTCTGTCCGGTTATCATGATGTCCCTCTCGAGTAACCTATAACTGGGATTATTTAGGATATGTGTTTAAAGGTGAATCGATCTCATTTTCATGATCTCATCACGATCCGATTCCCATTGCACAAATCCAAGGATATCACAATATATATATATGCATATATGCAAAAGTTATAAAGTGATATATGCCAAAATATAATAAGCAAAAAGATTTTGTATCAAGTCACGTGATTGACTTGCTAGGCACCTATGACTAGCAGGTACCACCCAGGGTAGGGTTAGTGTCAGAATGACACTAGGCGGTGATACTGTTGAATCTCGGATTTTGATGATTAAGTCAATTGTCATTTGTTGTTTAATCTATGTGTTGAGATAAGTGTGCAGGATTAACTACGATGAAAGTAAGACATGCAGTAGGAGTTGCGTCGGAGTCATGACAATGATCACGTTGGGAGTTCGAGAGCTCAACGGAAGTTCGGACATTCGTCGGAGGTTCTACGGGAACAAATCTGAGAAGTCCAGAAGCTTGCCAAAGAAGCTCATCGGAACTTGCCAAGTGGATCGTCGCAAGTCTAGGAGTTTGCCGAAAGGCTGCAGGAGAATCACCGAGGGTTCATCGGATGATCGACGGAAGTTCGCCGGAAACTCGCCGGAAGATGCGATTGACGCACTGGAGAAAGCTGCAGAAATTGTCTTAGGATTTATCGTAGTTAGCACTAATGATTAAGTTAAAAATGGGAGGTGATCCCATTAGCTTAATCTTGGGGCAATTGGGCCCCTGAAAAACCCAAATTGGGCTGAATGGATCAACCCATTCGGACCCTGGTTGCTGTGGGAGGTGCAACCGCCCAAGCCAGGAGGTGCAACCGCTTGGGCTAAGTCTCCCAGGGAGACTAGGTGGTGCAACCGCCCCAACCAGGAGGTGCAACCGCCTGGGCTCAGTCTCCGAGCGACACTGGGTGGTGAAACCTCTCTTGACAAGAGGTGGCACCGCCTGAGCTCAAGTTTCGAGCTTTGCTAGGCGGTGCAACCGCCCCAGTCAGGAGGTACAACCGCCTGAGCTCGGTCTTCGAGCTCTGGCAGAGAGGTGCAACCGCCCCTAACAGAGGTGGCACCGCCTAGAGGCTCAGTCTTCGAGCTCTACCAGGCAGTGCAACCGCCCCAGTTAGGAGGTGCAACAGGCTGATCCCGGAATTTTGGGAATTGACAGTTTTGAGCTCCAAATTTGAACTGGGTTGGGGCCTATAAATACCCCACCCATTTAGCACTGAAAGGTAAGAACTTACACTCGAAATCTTGATATCTTTCTGTGATTCTTAGAGCTCAAAACTGTTGTAAAGACCAAAAGTTCTCCTTCTGTTCTTCAAAGTTTGAGTTGTAAAGAGGGGAGAGAAAACTTCTGTAAGGGTTGTCTTCTAAGCCCGTCAAAAGGAGTGAATCTGTAAAAGGGTAGTTGGCCTTCGCCTATTGAAGGAAGGCCTCTAGTTGACGTTGGTGACCTCGTCGGTGGAGGAAGCCAAAAGTCGAGTAGGTCAAGATTGACCGAACCACTCTAAATCTTGGTTTGCACTTCCTTTGAGCATTTTACCTTCACTGCAAACTTCTCAATAGCTTACTGCCTTCTACGATTTTACGAACAAGTTTCTAAGTTCAGAACTTTCCGAATCTGCGTTTAGACGTAAATCATTTTTTTTTGTACGATCATCATATTTCAGTTTACGTTTACGTTTTGATTTCAATCATAACTGTTTACTGCCTTATGCGATCTTACGAACAAGTTTCTAAGTTCAGAACTTTCCAAATCTGCCTTTAGACGTAAATCGGCTTTTATCGTACGAACGTCGCTTTTCAGTTTGCGCTTGTATTATGCTTTCCATCATAAACTGCAAACTGCCTTCGTAGATCTACTTTAACGTCTTCTCACTTAATCTCAAGTTAAAGTAATCTTAGAATCGGCTTTCATATCGAAATCGTTTTTATCGAACGAACGCAGCTTTCGTTTTAATCGCTGAAAAATTTCCGCTGCACTAATTCACCCCCCCCCCCTCTTAGTGCTCTTGATCCTAACAATTGGTATCAGAGCTCGGTTAACTCTCAAACGGATTTAAACTCAAGAGAGATGGCTTACACCGGAAACCAAGAGGGCCATTCTATTACACGTCCACCCATGTTCAATGGGATGGACTACACCTGTTGGAAGACCCGAATGAGGATCTTTCTTATTTCTATGGATTTTGAACTTTGGAATATTGTCGAGAATGGTTTTTCGAAGTCTTCTCTTCCAATGATCGATTGGAATGATTTGGAGAAAAAGGCTTTCGCTCTTAATGCAAAGGCTATGAATGTCTTATTTTATGCACTTGATAAAAACGAGTTTAATCGTATTTCAATTTGTGAAACCACATTTGAAATTTGGCACACACTCGAAGTGACTCATGAAGGCACAAGTAGAGTGAAAGAGTCAAAAATCAATCTTTTATTACACTCTTTCGAACTTTTCCGGATGAAACCGAGTTAGACTATTGGCGACATATTTACCCGTTTCACGGATGTTGTCAACGGTCTAAAAGGACTCGGAAAAAGTTTTTCGGATTTTGAGCTCGTAAATAAGATTCTAAGATCCCTTCCTAAGAGTTGGGATCCTAAAGTCACTGCTATTCAAGAGGCGAAAGATCTAAACAACTTCCCTCTTGAAGAACTAATTGGGTCATTAATGACCTACGAGATGACTTGCAAAGCTCATGAAGAGCAAGAAGACATCCTTCCAAAGAATAGGAAGGATATGGCACTTAGAACTTTGGAAGACCACTTGAAAGAAAACTCAAGTGATGAGGACTGTGACGATGACTTGGCACTTCTAACAAGAAATTTTAAAAAAATCATTAAAAGAAACAAGTTTAAGAATGACACTAAAAATAAAATTGAACCCAAGAAGGACAAAGTTATTTGCTATGAGTGCAAAAAGCCGGGACACTACAAGAGTGATTGTCCCCAAGTCAAAAAGAGAACAATAAAGAAGAAGGAGCTCAAAGCAACATGGGATGATTCGAGCGCGTCCGAAGAAGAGGAGTCCAACACCGAGCAAGTTGCTCATTATGCCTTAATGGCCATCGGAGAGGAGGTAACAAATTTATTAGATGCAGATTTATCTTTCGATGAATTATTAAATGTCTTCCATGACTTATTTGATGAATGCAAGATTATCAATAGAAAATATAATTGATAAAAAAGGAGCATGATAGTCTTACTTGTGATTTTGATAATTTAAAAACCGAATATCATGATAGTTTAGATCCATGCATCAAATGCCATGATCTAGAATCTCTCCAAAAAGAAAACTTGCTACTGAAAGACACCTTGAAGAAATTCGAGGTTGGTAGCAAGTCATTAAACATGATCCTTGCAAACAAGGGTCACGTTCCAAAAAGGAGTGGAATTGGATTTGTGAGAAGTTCTCACCAAAATCCAACCACCTTCATAAAAGGCCCAATCATACATGTTCAACACCAAACCAAATGCAACTTTTGTTGCAAACTTGGACACAATACGCACTATTGTCCATTCAAGAAAATTAGTCCAAACAAATTGATTTGGGTTCCTAAAGGAACCATGATAAATTCTATGCAACATGACAGACAATGTAGATCTATCGTTAAGGCGCCCAAAAGCAAATGGGTACCTAAAAATCATCATTTCTTGTAGAAACCCACACCATCGCAAGCTAGGAGCAAGAGATGGTACCTTGATAGTGGATGCTCAAGGCATATGACTGGAGATCCATCTCAATTCTCTAAGCTCACTAGCATCGACGAAGGCTATGTCACCTTTGGAGACAACAACAAGGGTAAAATCATTGGCAAAGGAACCATAGGTAACAAATCCAACTTCTTTATTGAAGATGTTTTGTTAGTTGATGGTTTAAAACATAACCTCTTGAGCATTAGTAAATTATGTGATAAAGGATACATTGTCAAATTCGAATCAAATGGTTGCATCATTGAAAAACCACATAAGAACATGTCTATGATTGCATTAAAACAAAATAACGTATACACTATTGACATCAATGATTTGTGTAATGAAATATGTTTTTCGATTTTGAATGAGGATGCTTGGCTATGGCATAGAAGATTAGGTCATGCTAGCATGAAACTAATCACTCAAATATCATCTAAAGAACTTGTAAGAGGAATTCCTCATATCAAGTTCATCAAAGATAATGTATGTGATGCTTGCCAATTAGGTAAACAAATTAAGAGTAGTTTCAAAACTAAGAATCAAATAAGCACCTCTAGGCCCTTACAATTGATCCATATGGACTTGTTCGGACCAATCTCTACATCGAGTCTAGGAGGTAGCAAATACGCCTTTGTCATTGTTAATGACTATAGCAGATATACATGGACCTACTTCATAAAACAGAAAAAATGAATGCTTTAGATATTTTACCAAGTTTTGTAAACTTGTTCAAAATGAGAATGGTTCTATGATTTCGTCAATTAGAAGTGATCATGGTGGAGAATTTCAAAACCATGATTTCCAAGAATTCTGTGAACTCAATGGATACAACCATAATTTCTCTACTCCAAGAAATCCTCAACAAAATGGGGTAGTAGAAAGAAAAAATCGAAATTTACAAGAAATAGCAAGAACCATGTTAAATGAACATAGCCTACCCAAATACTTTTGGGCCGAAGCCGTAAACACTGCATGCTATATTTTAAATAGAGTTCTAGTAAGACCCTTACTCACTAAGACTCCTTATGAGTTATGGAATAACAAAAAACCCAATGTTTCATATTTTAAAGTCTTTGGGTGTAAGTGTTTTATTTTGATCATGGAATAACTCCTTATTTTCATATTTTAAAGGTTATCTTATCCAGCAAAACATGTTAGAACTATCTATGAAAGACATGATGCTCCCATATGGTGGTATAATAACTAGAATAATGAAACCCTACGATATTCTAATACCACCGGAAGAAGAAGTAATAAAAGTAGATAGATTTAGCATAATTAATAAAAATCTACTTCACCGATTAAGATGTTTTTATAGAAATGGTAACTGGGTTAGAATGCCAAGAAGAACTGATCCCCCTCAACCTGAACCATAACCGGAAACACCAGTATTTAGGGGTACCCAATCTCCTCCGATCTGTCCCTTTGAGGAAACACATCCATCTGAGCAAACTCATACATCATCTGTCGAAGATATTGGGATTCGGATGGACCGATTCGAACAAAGATAAGAACGGCTTGAACAATGACAAAATCAAATCCTATCTGAGCTGCAGCAAATTCATTGTCAATTTGACTCCTTGTTTAGGCACTTTAATTTTCCACCTCATGAATGAGCTTGTATGAACACAATCATCTGTTGTTATTGTAAACTCCTTATGTTACTCACCATGATGTGCTATGGTTACCTGATATATTTTGAGCATATGTAGAGTTGTAAACATCTATCTTGGTGAATATATGCCCTGTGGTAAATAAAAACTAAATGGTTATCTCGGATTTTATATTAAAACTAAAAGTTTTGAAAACCTTGTACTTTGATTTCCATGATAAATATAATTTGAAAAAGTGATATACCAATGCAGTTGATAAGTCATTGTCATTGATACTAAACATCAACTAGCTGACATTTTTACAAAACCTCTAGGTAAAGAACAATTTGATTTTATAAGAAGAGAATTATGAATGTTGATGTGTCCGAATACATAAACTAGTCAAAATTATTTTTCGGACTTTATTGGATCACTTGATTGCCATGTGTTGAAATGTTTTGATTTTTGAAAAACTGTAGCATAATCTTGTCCGACTGCATGAAAGAATTCATCTCATTTTCGGATTCGCTTAACAGTTGGAATGACAAAAATCAAACACACTCTTTTGAAAAATATTTTTCTGAAATGGATTTGATAAAATGACTTTCCTCCTTCATGCACAAAGGATTATAACAAAAAGGGGAGAAGAAGTATTCAAAGCATTATACGTATCATGCCTTCCTTTATATGCTTGCTTATATTGTTCTCCTGGTATCACATCTACCATGCTTTTTGTTGATGACAAAGGGGGAGAAATATATGAATTGATTTGATGCTATAAACACTGATGCTATGATTATGCCATACCTGCATCATCAAGAAATATATAAAAAGATGCCATAGATAGAAATGCAACACTTGCTAAAATATAAGAATTGTGTGCATCATGTAATGATATCAAAATCTTACTTCACAGCTTTACAAGTTGATATCTTACAATATGATGAATTGCTACTATTACCATCATTCAAACTTGTAATGTAAATGAATCTCAAGACTTGACATCATCTTCAAAGAGATACATCATGATAGGAATCATGATGGGTATATGTCTCTTGAATTTATAAGGTTTTAAATTCAAGAATGACTTATCTCAAGTATGGCATGTAGATAGGGGGAGTTAAGTTAACTCCATTATCGATTGATTGTCATCATCAAAAAGGGGGAGATTGTTGAATCTCAGATTTTGATGATGAAGTCAATTGTCATTTGTTGTCTAATCTATGTGTTGAGATAAGTGTGCAGGATTAACTACGATGAAAGTAAGACATGCAGCAGGAGTTGCGCTAGAGTCATGACAATGATCACGTTGGGAGTTCGAGAGCTCAACGGAAGTTCGGATAATCGTCGGAGGTTCTGTGGGAACAAATCCGAGAAGTCCAGAAGCTTTCCAAAGAAGCTCGTCGGATCTTGCCAAGTGGATCGTCGCAAGTCCAGGAGTTTGCCGGAACTCCGTAGGAGAATCACCGAGGGTTCATCGGATGATCGACGGAAGTTCGCCGGAAACTCGTCGGAAGATGCGATTGACGCACCGGAGCAAGCTGCAGAAATTGTATTAGGATTTATCGTAGTTAGCACTAATGATTAAGTTGAAAATGGGAGGTGATCTCATTAGCTTAATCTTGGGGCAATTGGGCCCATGAAAAACCCAAATTGGGCCGAATGGATCAACCCATTCGGACCCTAGTTGTTGTGGGAGGTGCAATCGCCCAAGCCAAGAGGTGCAAGCGCCTGGGCTAAGTCTCCCAGGGAGACTGGGTGGTGCAACCGCCCCAGCAAGGAGGTGCAACCGCCTAGGCTCAGTCTCTGAGCGAGACTGGGCGGTGCAACCTCTCCTGACAAGAGGTGGCACCGCCTGAGCTCAAGTTTCGAGCTCTGCCAGGCGGTGCAACCGCCCCAGTCAGGAGGTGTAACCGCCTGAGCTTAGTTTTCGAGCTCTGGTAGAGAGGTGCAACCGCCCCTGATAGAGGTGGCACCGCCCAAAGGCTCAGTCTTCGAGCTCTGCCAAGCGGTGCAACCGCCCCAGTCAGGAGGTGCAACTGCCTGATCCCGGAAATCCGGGAATTGATAGTTTTGAGCTCCAAATTTGAATTGGGTTGGGGCCTATAAATACCCCACCCATTCAGCACTGAAAGGTAAGAACTTACACTCTAAATCTTGATATCTTTCTGTGATTCTTAGAGCTCAAAACTGTTGTAAAGACCAAAAGTTCTCCTCCTTCTGCTCTTCAAAGTTTGAGTTGTAAAGAGAGGCTTTGTCCGACCATTGGAAAGCATATTTTTTCAGTAAAGAAGTGAGTGGTGCACTGATCTTCCCATAGTCCTTAATAAATTTTCGGTAATAGCCCGTTAGTCCAAGGAACCCCCGCAGTAATTTCACGTTTGTAGGTTTCGGCCAGCCTTGCATTACCTCAATTTTTGTTGGGTCTACTGCCACTCCTTCTTCTGATATTATATGCCCAAGGTACTCTACTTTTTGTTGGAGAAAGCTACACTTTGGTTGCTTAACAAAAAGTGTATTCTCCCGAAGGATCGTCAAAACAATCCGTAAATGCTGAAAGTGAGTCTCAAGAGAAGGGCTGTAAACGAGAATATCATAAAAAAATACTAGCACAAATTTACGAAGAAAGCTTCGAAATATATCATTCATGAGACTTTGAAAGGTTGAAGGAGCATTAGTGAGTCCAAAAGGCATTACCAAGAATTCACAATGGCCATCATGTGTGCGAAATGCAGTTTTTGGAATGTCATCGTTACATACCCGAATTTGGTGGTAACTGGATCGGAGGTCCAACTTCGTGAAAATTCGAGCTCCTTTCAATACATCAAGAAGTTCATCCACCACTGGTATTGGGTATTTGTCCTTGACGGTGATGCCATTTAAAGCTCGGTAGTCGATGCACATCTGCCATGTTCCGTCCTTCTTGCGTACAAGTAGCACCAGTGAGGAATAGAGGCTGCAACTTGGTCGAATCACCCTTGTTTCAAGCATCTCCTTTACGATATTTTCAATTTCATCTTTCTGGAGGTGAGGATATCGGTATGGTCGAGTGTTTGCTGGTGGCTTGCCCGTAAGGATTGGAATTCAATGGTCATGTTGCCGAGAAGGAGGAAGACCGCGCGGTTCAGCAAATATGTCGACAAATTCAGTAAGCAATTGGGCAAGATTTTGATCTTCAAATTCTATTTTCTTCCCCTCTGGTTGCTGCTGGAGGTGCATCAAAAAGGCACCATTTACCTTGTGTAAAACTTTCTCCATTCGTTGGGTCGAAACAGTGGTAACGTTGCTTCCGCGCTTCCCGCGTAGGATGATCTGCTTGCCCTTACAATATAATTTCATAATTAATTTAGAAAAGTTCCAAGAGACATCACCTAGTGTAGTCAGCCATTCTATACCAAGCACTGCCTCATAGTCATCGATTGGTAGGAGGAAGAAATCGGTGATAATTTCTTGGTCTTGCAGTAATAGTTTCACCTACGGTTCATCTTTGGTCGCACTTTAGGATTCTACCGTTGGCAACCTTTACATCAAACTTGCTGCAACCTTCAATATGCAGTGCCATCCGAGCAGCAACCTTACTATTCAGGAAGTTATTAGTGCTACCCGTGTCGATGAGAACAGTGATCGGCTGTTGTTTGAGAAGGCCTCCAACTTTCATCGTTTGCGGATTTGAATAGCCGGCTAGTGCGTGTACCGTAATGTCGGTCGGTTGTGGCTCTTCTTCCATATCTTCTTCTTCATGTTCAAGGCTCTCTTCTAGATGTTCAATGACCTCTTCTTCTACTAGTTCAATCATAAGAAGTCTACCTTTTTTACAGCGATGCTCGCGGCTCCACGGCTCGTCGCAATGCCAACATAACCCCTTCGCAGATCGCTCCCGAAGTTCTTCTCCTGTTAACCTTTTCGGTGCAGGGACTCGGTTGATAGTAGGGGGGGCTGAGGGCTTTAGTATTGTAGGTCGTGGAGTGCTCCTTGTCCTCCGGGCTTCATGGTTCAATCGCTCCTCTTGAAGTCGTGCGAAAGAGATGGCTACCATAAGCGTGTATGGTTGTCGCGCCTTAACTTCTCCCCGGATCTCCGGCTTTAAGTCCTCAATAAAAGTCCCCAATAACTGTTTTTCAGACCAATCACGAGTTTGATTAGATAACCTTTCAAACCTAGTTTGGTACTCCTGAATGGTAGAGGTTTGTCGGATCTTTGCTAGTTGTCCGTCAATGTTCTCGTAATAAGTTGGTCCGAAGCGGATCAGTAGTCCTTCTTTGAATTGTCGCCATGAAAGGGCTCCATAAGTGTGTTCAAACTAGTCAAACCATTGTATGGCATCCCCTTCAAGATGTATAGCTGCAATTTCCACCATAGATGCATCCGCAGTTTTATGGTACCGAAAATATCGCTCAGCACGCGAGATCCAACCAATTGGGTCTCCTTCTTCCCATCTAGGGAAGTCCACTCTCATGCGCGAATAGTTGGGGTCGGTCATAGAGCCTCCCCTCTGTTGGAAGTCATCTCTTTGGGCATGATGTGATTGGTTAGAGCTCTCTCCTTGATGTGATTTCTTCGGGCTTGGTGGTCGGCCCAAACTGAATTCGGTAAGGAGAGTCCGAATCTTATCCTCCATTCGTGCCTCAAAGGCTTCAAATTTAGCATTGATTGCCTCCTCAGATGCCATAGTATATGACTCCAAATCTATGATGTTAAGATCACTCTTTTGTTGATGAGTTAAAGGCATGTATAGGTTTCATAGAAATCAGTGAAAGTTTGCTGCAGAATTGTGTTGTCTTGTAAGAGCAGAATTATCGTTGAAGAAACAGCGGTTTCTCGACGAAATCTCCACAAAAAATTTGAGAGATTTGAGGAGAGAGTTGACAGCAATATCTCAGTTTATATTATAGAAAGGATGTCCATCAAGAAAATTTCGACAGTAACAACAAAAAAATTGGTGTAAGTTGCGATAGCAGAATTCTCGTCGAAAAATTTCAGCAACTTACGATGAAAATTTGCAGCAATATAGGAACGAATTTTTTTTTTTTTTTTGGATTTTTGGATAGGGATAAATAAATTGCAGCAGTAGTAAGGTAGGAAACCAGAACCTGTTGGAATTCACGGGGTGATCAAAGGTTGATCTGCGGTGGTGGAGATGATGGTGGAATTGGGCGACGATCTTTTAAGCAATTGTGGGAATTGCTTTGGATGGTTGTGGAGGGTTAATGGATGGCTGTGGAAGGGCAGCGAGACGCCAAGAACGCTGCTCTGATACCAGGTGTTAGAACCCTTGTAGATTCTAAACTTGGGGTTGATCTCTTTAGGGGATCGGCCTCCTTGGAACTCTATAGGGGTTCCTCCCTCCAAGTGCTGCTCAAAGGCTGCAGAAAAGTTTCATCTATTGCTTAAGAAAAGAGAAGGAATACATGGCTATTTATAGGGCTTCTAAACCCTAACTCCTTATAGGACTCCTACTTAAGACTCTTACTTCTAACCAACTCCTAATATGACTCATACTCAAGACTCCCATTCCCTTACAACTCCTAATTCTTCTCTAAGAAAAAACCTCATAACAGAATGTCCCTTTCAATTAGGACTCTCCTAGTTAGAGTCCTAACAGAGTGTCCTTCTCAATTAGGACTCTCCTAGCTAGAGTCCTAACAGAATGTCCCTCTCCATTAGGACTCTCCTAGCTAGAGTCCTAACAAATCTCTTATGGAACTAGTACTAATATGTGGTATGATCCTTGGGTGAATGGGAAGAGTATATTTCAATTATATGGCGACAGAATACGAAAAGATCTTGGGGCTCCCAAAGATTGGAAGGTTTCTGAGTTCATTGCTAACGGTACCTGGTGTCTCCCTAATCCTATTTCTCCCGAAATGCTATCACTTTGGCCGACTATCATAACTATTCCAATCAGGAACAACTCTTCAGATATACTTATTTGGCCTCATGACAATGGCAAATTTAGTGCCACATCCGCATGGAATCAAATTAGGCAAATAAATAACAAGTGGGTCCCAAGAAATTGGACATGGGATCGACTGGGATCACAAAGACACTCCTTATGTACATGGCAGGCCCTTCTCAATAAACTACCTACAAAAGACAATATGAAAAGAAGAGGTATCTATCATGTTAACCGATGCTCCCTTTGTTTGCAACAAGAAGAAACTATTGACCACCTCTATTTTGCTTATGATTATACAAAATGGATATGGAAGGAGATTCTCCAGCGATTTGAACTCAATAGACTGCCGTAACCAAACTTGCGCCAAGAACTAGGCGACCTTATGCAATGTTTATCAAGAAAAGGGCCTCTTACACAACTGGCAAAGGTTACTTTCAGATGCGCTATTTGGTGGATGTGTAAGGAGAGATGTAATAGAATCTTTGAATGTCAACACACAAACAATGCTCAGCTCTTGAAAGAGATTATTAGAGACTCAAGATCCTGTATGGAGCATGATCTCAAAACCGAGCACTTCACCCGAAGAGAAAAAGATATTTTTATCAATTTTAATTTTGCTATTAGCTAAAGATCTTGGGAATGATGCCAAATAATGTACCCACAGGTAGTTATAGTCTACAGCATGTGTAGTCATAACTATCGCATTCGCACTCTATGAGTTACTTGGCTTTGTCTATGATTTGTATAGATAAAGCTATTTGTAGAAACTTTACACATAATCAATTTACTTTTACTTACAAAAAAAAAATTACAAAGTTTACTCAGTTCCTCAAGAACCATTGGATATTATTCCAATGGGCACCTCCTTATACACCTCAATTCAATGGTGTCTCTGGAAGGAGGAATCGTACGCTGTTAGATATGGTATGGTCCATGATGAGTTTCGCTGACCTACCCATCTTATTCTAGAGATATGCCCTAGAGACCACAGCTTACCTTCTGAATAGAGTTCCAACTAAGTCGGTAGTGTCTACACCATATGAGATATGGAATGGGAAGAAGCCTGATCTTAAGGTTGTTAAGATTTGGGGCTACCTTGCCCACGTTGAAAGACACAACCCTGATAAGTTAGAATAAAGGATAGAGTGATGCAAATTTGTGGGATACCCTAAAGAAACTTGTGGGTATTATTTCTATCATCTCGAGGACCAAAAGGTCTTTATAGCTATGAGAGCAGTGTTCCTTGAGAAGGAACATTCTTGGCGGAGATAGTGGGAGAATGATAGAGTTGAGGGAGGTTGGAGAACCAAGCTCAAGCACCACTCTATAACCCGAGTCTATTCAGGTACCTAATACATAAGTTTCAACTTTACATAGGTCTGATAGAGTATCTCATCCTCTTAAGAGATATGTGGAACATATTAGAGGAGAGGATGTTGAGGATATTGATCCTCAAACCTAGTTGATATGCCCGAAGGTATTGTACCCATCGGTTGCAAGTGGATCTTTAAGAAAATGATTGGAGTAGATGGAAAGGTAGAGACCTATAAAGCAAGGCTAGTGGCTAAGGGGTATCGTCAAAGGCAAGGTGTTGACTACGATGAAACCTTCTCACCCATAGCAATGCTAAAATCCATCAAAATTTTATTGGCTATTACAGCACACTATGAATATAAGATCTGGCAGATAGATATGAAAACCGCATTACTCAATGGGAACCTCGAGGAGGAGGTGTATATGATGCAACTTGAGGGATTTGTGTCCAAGAACTGCCCAGATAAGGTGTGTAGGTTGCTTAAATCCATTTATGGACTAAAGCAAGCTTCCCGAAAGTTGGAATATAAGATTTGATGAGGCAATCAGATCTTATGACTTCATTAAGAACGAAGATGAGCCTTGTGTGTACAGGAAGGTAAGTGAGAGCTCTATCACCTTTTTAGTGTTATATATGGATGACATCCTGATCATTGGGAATGACGTAGGAATGCTATCCACAGTAAAGGCTTGGTTATCTAGATACTTCTCCATGAAGGACTTAGGGGAAGCATGCTATATCTTAGGGATTAGAATCTATAGAGATATATGGATGCTTGGCTTGTCAAAAGGTTTGACATGAAAAATTCCAAGAGAGGTCTCATACCGATGAGACATGGTATATCGCTTTCTACGAGTATATCGCCAAATACTCTAGAAGAAATGGCGAACATGGATATAATACCTTATGCCTCAGCAAAAGGGTCTATCATGTATGCCATACTATGTACTAGGCCTGATATAGCGCATGCTCTTAGTGTCACGCGCAGGTATGAAGCGGATCTAGGCTTGGAGCACTAGAAAGTAGGAAAGTGTACCCTTAAGTACTTGAGAATGACTAAAGATCTTTTACTAGTATATGGAGGTAGTAGCCTTAAGGTTGAAGGCTACACAGACTCAAGTTTCAGTCTGATGTCGATGATAGCAAGTCAAATTCGGGGTACGTGTACACCTTGTATGGAGGAGCAGTGTGCTGGAAGAGTTCCAAGTAAGATACTACTACTGACTCGACCATAGAGGCAGAGTACATTGCAGCATCAGATGCGACAAAGGAGGTAGTCTAGGTGAAGAAGTTCATCACAGATTTGGGAGTCGTGTCGGGTAGTGAGGAGTCGATCTCCTTATATTGTGACAACAACGGGGCGATTGCTCAAGCGAAAGAACCTAGGTCTCATCAGAAATCTAAGCATGTTCTGAGGAGGTTCCACCTTATCAGAGAGATCGTAACCCGAGGAGATGTAGTAGTGGAAAGAGTTCCATCCAAAGATAACATTTTAGATCAACTAACAAAGTCGTTGTCTCAGATTGTCTTTGAGCATCACAGGGGTTTGATGGGGATCATACACATAGGTGATTGGCTTTAGGTCAAGTGAGAGATTGCTAGTCATAGGTGCCAAGTAAGCCAATCATGTGAGTGATGGCACGTGTGACTTGATACAGAATCTTTTTCTTATTATATTTTGGCATATATCACTTTATAACTATTGTATATATGCATATATATATATATTATAATGTCCTTGGATTTGTGCAATGGGAATCAGATCATGATGAGATCACGATAATGAGATCGATTGACCTTTAATCATGGATCCTAAATAATCCCGGTCATAGGTTACTCGAGAGGGACATCGTGATAACCGGACAGACTAGTGTGTTGTATACCTATACATATGATGGATGCAACTGGTCTCATAGCTGCTCGTGTAGGGACACTAGGGATACAGTCCATGTGCTCATTGGAGAATGAGTTCACTGATTGATCCGCTTATGGAATGCTGGATGGTTGATGATACATTATTGTTAGATAGCGATTCCGTAGTCGTAGTGGTGTATCTGGTCCTTAGACTTGAGATACCAATGATGTCCTATATGAGTGCTCCACTCTTTCTTACCAGACTTATAGGTTTGGCTCTCCCATATCTAGTACAGCTGGTCATTGGGAATGATAGTCGACCTTACGAGGGTTATTGAGTGTCAATAGAGGATCATCCACTTTTGGTATCATGAGAGGAATATCCCATGTGTTCTTGCTCAGACAAATCCCTGGCCAGGGTCATTCAGGTTGAGAGAGAAAGAGTTCTCCAGAAGAATCCGATTAGAGCGAGACTCGAGTAGAAACTATATGGGTCTGACAACACAATGCTCGATATACAATCTCTGGGATATTGGATGGATGAGGGACTATAGGTACACGTTAACTGAGGATAAACAGGTCCAATGAATTGGATTCTCCTGTATCGTCTGGGGACTACGGCGTAGTGGCCTAGTACATCCATAGTCGATGAGTCTTGTGAATTATTACAGAGATAATAATTCACTAAGTTAGAAGGAGTTCTGATAGGTATGACTCATGGCCAACTCGATATTGGGCATAGAGGGTCACACACATATGGTAGGCATTACGATGAGTAGGGGTTCGGATATGAGATATCCGACGGAGCCCTTGTCTTATTGGATATCCAATAAGACCTTGAATTATTGGATCCCATGGACGAGATCCAATAAGAGCCCATGAGAGATAATTGAATAGAGATCCACTAATCTAAAAGGCTTGGGTTATTGGATATAGATCCAATAACCCACTAGGGGAGGATCCATTAGGGTTTGATAGGGGACCTCTATAAATAGGAGGGATTCAGAGCCTCATAGGGTAGAGCCTTTACTTGCCTCTCCTATTCTCCTT
Source organism: Musa acuminata AAA Group (assembly GCF_036884655.1). NCBI lineage: Eukaryota > Viridiplantae > Streptophyta > Magnoliopsida > Zingiberales > Musaceae > Musa > Musa acuminata. Next base: position 12,037,454 of record NC_088347.1, on the reverse strand, counting down.
CCCTTCTCCACCTCAGAGGAGACCTGGAGTTTTGAGGAGCGTCGTTGTAGCCCTGCTGTGTGGATCACCACTAAAGAGGAGGACGCTTGGCCTCCTTCACCCTCTCCTAAAGATCTGCAAGGAAACAGGGATATACGATCTCCCTAGGTAACACAATCTACTATATACGCAGTTTTAAGTTTCGCGGATTTTGCGCACCAATCTTCTCACGACGACGAACATCTCTTTGGGAATTGGAGATTTTATTTTCTTGTTCTTCCGCTATGCATGTGATGTCGCCCCCAAGATTTCCCAACATACTGGTGGTAGTATCACTAGTACCCCTGAAACCCAAGATGAGATGTTTTTTGGCTCCATTTTTGAAGCTATTTGGGGTCTGTAAATACCTCACTCTTTCCTACTTGAGAAAATAAGAAAAGTATATAAAAAGGCTAGTGATTTTGAGTTGTAAAGTTTTGAAAAGTGTTAAGTGTCCCCCTCCTCCACTTTAATGTTTTGGGCTTATTCTAAAAGAAGTGTGAGACTTGTATAGGTTCTCTCCTAAACTTATGAAAAGGAGAAAGAGTTATAAAGAGGGTAGTTGGTCTTTGCCCATTGAAAGAAGATAATTAATAAATGTCGATGACCTCAACAAAAAAAGAATTAGGAGTGGACGTAGGTCGTGTTGAATCTTGGATTTTGATGATGAAACCAATTGATAGTGCTTATGATTTGATTTATATTTTGAGTGATGCAAGAAGCTTTAATTAGGAAGAGACAATTAAAAGCTGGAAGAATCATGTTGGGCTGGAGAAAAATATGTCAGAAGATTGGACATCGAGCTGAAGGATCGATTGACATATCAATAGAAGGCCTCGGGTCATGGGATCAAGCATCAGGCCAAGAAGAGCATAAATTGCACCAAAGAAATCGGAGTTACGGAGGTCAACTAACTGATTGGGCAATAGGCCGTAAGATAGGATGATGCGCCAAAGAATCGGATGAGGCATTGATGAACCAATGACATGATGGATAATATTTGATTAGCTTTGTAATAATTATCTAGATCGAAGTAGGTTTTAAGTATATAGGATTAACTACGATAGTGGTCAAGGCATAAAGTAAAATGAAATCCTAGAGTTAAGAACGAGATTTCGTTGGGAGTTCGATAGTTCATCGAAAGTCTAGACGTTCGTCGGAAGTTCTGCCGGAATTGACTGAGAAGTCTAAGAGCTTGCTAAAGAAGCTTGTCAGAACTTACTAAGAAGATAGCCATTAAGTCCAAGAGCTTGCTGGGAGTCCACTGAAATATTCCCGAGAGATCGTCGGAAGTTCGCCGGTAGATCGTCGAGAGATCGGTGGAAGTTCACTCGAAGCTCGACGGAAGAAACCTAGGCTTACAGACTTATTTAGCTTAGTGAATGTCTTAAAATTCATACTTAGCACATAATTGGGTTGGAATTGGACAAACTCAATTATGGGTCAATTGGGCCCAAGTTTGGGCTATGTTAGTCTAAGTGAAAGGCCCAAACAATGACCCAACAGGTGGCACTATCGTGGCACAGTCTCCGAGACTATGTCAGGCGGTGGTACTGCCAGTCTGGGTGGTGGTACTGCCCAAACACAATCTCCGAGAGACTGACAGGTAGTGGTACCACCTAGTGGTAGGGTGTTAGGCGATGGTACCACCAGACTAGGTGGTGGTACCACCTAGCACAGGTGGTGGTACCGCCAATACATCAAAAACCCGGGATGAGAGACTTTTAGGCTCCATGTTAATATACACAGGCACAGAGAACATAAAAATAAGAAAACGTTGTAGCAATTACGTGAGAGATACCCTCCTCTAGCTTAAGTTTAGAATTCCGTTTAGAGAGGAGTGTGTGCTTCTAAAAGATTATCTCCTAAACTTATGAAAAGGAGAAGTGGGGTGTAAAAAGGGTAATTGATCTTCGCCTATTGAAAGAAGATCATTAGTAGACACCGATGACCTCAACGGAAGAGGAATCGGAAGTGGATGTAGGTCACAATGACCAAACCACTATAAATCAGTTTGTATTTCTTTTTGAGTAATTTACCTTTACTACAAACTGCTTTACCTTCTTATTGCTTTCACTATGCTCTCTTATGATTTTATGTTAATATATTTACGAAATGGGTTTAATCAAAACGAGATTTTTCAACTGATGTGATTTTTATCCACTACACTAATTCACCCCCCTCTTAGTGCCGACGCGTTTCTAACAGTTGGAATTAGAGCAACATTATTTCTCGTTTGGTTTAACACCCAAGAGAAATGATTCTTTTTGGCTTTCAAGAGGGCTTTTCTATCGTTCGTCCTCCTATGTTCAATGGGATGGACTACACTTATTGGAAAACTCGGATAAGAGTTTTTTTGCTTTCCTTTGATTTAAATTTATAGAATATTATTAAAACTGACTTTCTAAAGTCTTCTTTTCCAATGAACAAATAGAATGATTGAGAGAAGAAAACTTTTTCTTTAAATGCTAGAGCTATGAATGCTTTATTTTGCACCTTAGACAAAAATGAATTCAATCGGGTTTCTACTTGTGAAATGACTTTTGACATTTGGCATACACTCGAAATCATACATAAAGGCACTAGTATAGTTAAAGACTCTAAAATAAATATTTTGATGTGTGATTTTGAATTATTTTGTATGGAACCATGCGAGACTATTGGAGACATATACACCTATTTTATGGATGTCGTCAATAGTCTAAAAGCTCTTGGTAAATGTTTTTCAAATCTTGAACTTATAAATAAAGTTTTACTATCTCTTTCTAAAAATTGGGATCCTAAAGTAATGTACATTCAAGAGGCCAAGGATTTAAATACTTTCCCTCTCGAAGAACTTATCGGGTCTTTGATGACCAACGAAATGACTTATGTGACACATGACGAACTTGAGAACAACCTTCCAAAGAATATAAAGGATTTTTCACTTAGAACAAAAGAAGACTACTCGAGCGAAAGCTCAAGTAATCATTAAATTATATTTCTCACAATAAAGCATAAAAAAGTTCTTAAAACAAGAATTAAATAACAAAAATAAACTTAAAAAGAACATAACTACTTGCTATGAACACAAGATGAAGGAAGCACTCTAGGACGAATCAAGCTCATCCAAAGACAAGGAGCAAACTATCAAAGCCGAGGTGGCAAACTACGCCCTAACGACTTTCGATGACATGGTAATCAAAATCCCCTTAGTTTGCTTTGAAATTAGTTGATGTTTTTCATTAGTTATTTTTAATTTAGTTTAGAAAAATTATATATAAATTTTTCATAAAAAATTACATGTTTAATAATGTAATGAAAATGCAAAAAAATTGGGATCATGCTAGTAATTTTGAAAATGATAATGATAATTACACATTTTATGCAAAAACAACAAAATGTTAGATATAAATCTAATGCTTGTACACCTAATAGGTTTAATCTACGTATGTTTTTAAGAAGCAATAATATGTAATCATGTTGATTTCTGTATTGCTTTTCGATTATGATTGAAGATGCCTTATGTTCAATGAAACCATGCTTGATGTTTTAATGAAAATGTTAAGAGGTTTAATGGTCATGCTTAATGAGTTTATATTTTAAAATTATGCATGATGATTCTTGTAATTTATGGTTTATCGATCTTTGACGTAATGAAAGTTGCTTTTTTGGTTTTAAACATGATGCATGTTTTGATTTGGTATAAATAACAAAGGCATGATTGTATGAAATAAAAAAGAAATACATTTTTCTTGAAAACTTCTCAATCCCTATCTCATTGAGTTTTAAAGGAGAGATTAATGAATATATATATATATATATATATATATATATATATATATATATATATATATATATTTGAATCTCTTGAAATGAATTTTGATTATTTGATTATTTGAATTTTAATGAGTTTTATCCGAATCATGATTTTGATTTCTTGTGATTGCTTGAGATTTTTTTTGAATCAAGATCTCTTCTTTTTACTCCTATGAGTTTTTCTTAGTATTTTATTTAAAGAAGATATTTACTATATGAATCTTGTCTTTTGATATTCACATGATCTTATCTTTCATGATATGATTTTGTTTTCCTTGAATTCATGAAGTATATCTCATCACCAAATTTTTCTTGATATCTTCCATGTGATGACTTGAATATTTACACCTTGATAATATTCCCCTAATTTTTCTTATAACAAAGGGGAAGAAAATAAATGATGAATGTTTGGTACCAACAATCATGAAGTGATAAATACTTAAAAAAGGTTGATTTAATGTTTGGTATCATGAATGCTTTAGGATTATACATGAGATAAATGATTGGTATCATGTGTGCTTTAGTATCATGCATGAGAGAAATGATGAATGTTTGGTATCATGATCAAAATATTGATTTAATGCATGAAGTGATAAATGCTTAAAAATTTTAATATCTTTGTACCCTGTATGATATGCTCATAGTGATGATTGATTTATTTTTTGTATCATGCATGAAGCAAGGATGAAAAGTAATGGTTTGAAATTATACATGTTATTTATTGAAGACTTGAAACCATGTTTTTGTATCATGCATACCCAAGCAATATTGATTTGAAAATTTATTAATTTAGTATCATGCCCAATGTGATAATGATGATGACTAGGCATTTCTTACAAGAACCTTTATGGTTAAGATTTATTTTCTTTATCTAAATTATGATATTGATTTCTCGATATTTGATACATGAGATTTTTCTATGAATCAAGATCTTGTTTTTGAACTCCTATGTTTCTCTTTGTTATTTACTAAAAGGGAAAAGAATAACAACATTGTATTCTTCCCTTCTATTTGACAATGACATAGGGGGAGCAAATTTTACTAGCTTGCTAGCTAGCTTGCATACTTAAAGAAGAAGCAAGAAATTACTAGTTTGCACATCATAAAGAGAAGCAAAAAGCTTCCTCATCTCAAAAGATGCAAAAATTTTACCAACTTTCATATGTGTAAAATTTGCTAGCTTGCATGTTTCAAAATTATGTAAAACTTACCAAATTTGCTAGCTTTCAAATTGCATGGAGAAAGAATTGCTAGTGTGCACATCTCAAAAGAGAAAGATTTGCTAGCTTGCTCAACTCAAAAGAGAAGCAAAGATTGCTAACTTGCATATTTCAAGAAGCAAAAGTTGCTTTCTTGAACATCTCAAAATTGCTAGCTAGCATATTCTAAAATATTATAAAATTTACTGGCTTGCATGATATAGAACTTACTATCTTGAACATCACCAAGAATTGCTAGCTTGCAATCTCAAGAGAAGCAAAATTTATAAACTTGCACAACTCAAAATTATTGCTAGCTTGCTTGATGATAAAACTTGAGATTAAGTTTATAATGCAATGATTAGATACTTGCTAAATGCACTTCCCTTTTTTTATTATGCATGATTTGATAATGGCATATTACAAATATTCATGATTAAAATTTTCTTTGACTTGAATTTAACTTGAATTAAAGGTTCTATCAATATGGCATATTGATAGGGGGAGTTAAGGTTAACTTCGTCATCAATTAGTTGTCATAATAAAAAATGACGAGATTGTTGAATCTCATATTTTAATGATGAAACCAATTTGATAGTATTTATGATTTGATTTACATTTTGAGTGACGTAGGAAGCTTCGATCAGGAAGAGACAATTAAAAGTAGGAAGAATCATGTTGGGCTAGAGAAAAACATGTCAAAAGAATGGATGTCGAGTCGAAGGATCGGTCGGTGTATCGATAAAATGCCTCGGGCCATGGGATCGAGCATCGGGATAAGAAGAGTGGAAATTACACCAAGGAAATCGGAATTGCAGAGGTTAACTGACCAATTGGGTAATAGGCCGCAAAAGAGGATGATGCATTGAAGAATCAAACGAGGCATCGATGAACGAATGATATGATGGACAACATTTGATTAACTTTGTAATAATTGTCTAGAACGAAGTAGGTTTTAAGTGTGTAGGATTAACTATGATAGGAGTCAAGGTATAAATCAAAATGAAGTCCCAGAGTCCAGAACGAGATTTCATTGGGAGTTCGAGAGCTCGTCGGAAGTCCAAACGTTCGTTGGAAGTTCTGCCGGAATTGACCAAGAAGTCTAGGAGCTTACCAAAGAAGCTCATCGAAACTCACCAAGAAGATCGTCATGAAGTCCAAGAGCTTGCCGGGAGTCTGCTAGAACATTGCCAAGAGATCGTCGGAAGTTCGCCGGAAGCTTGCCGGAAGAAACCTAGACTTACAGACTTATTTAACTTAGTGAATGTCTTAAAATTCGTAGTTAGCACATAATTATGTTGGAATTGGGCCAACTCAGTTATGGTCAATTGGACCCAAGTTTGGGCTTTGTAGGGCCAAGTGAAAGGCCCAAACAATGACCCAACAAGTGGCACCATCGTTGCACAGTCTCCGAGACTATGTCAAGTGGTGGTATTGCCAGTTTGGGTGGTGGTACCAAGCGATGGTAACGCCCAACACAAGTGGTGGTATCTCTAGTACCCTAAAAATCGGGGATGAGACATTTTTAGGCTCCATGTTTGAATCCACTTGAGGCCTATAAATACCCCTCTCATCCTTGGTTAACATACATAAGCACAAAGACCTTAAAAGTGAGAAAATGTTGTAGCAATTACTTGAGAGATCCCCTCCTCTAACTTAAGTTTAGAATTTTGTTTAGAGAGGAATGAGTGCTTGTAAAAGGTTGTCTCCTAAACCTATGAAAATGAGAAGTGGTGTGTAAAAATGTTAGTTGATCTTCGCCCATTGAAAGAAGATCATTAGTGGATGCCGGTGACCTCAACGGAGAAGGAATCAGAAGTGGATGTAGATCATAATGACCGAACTACTATAAATCAATTTAAAATTCTTTTTGAACAATATACCTTTACTGCAAACTGCTTTACTTCTTATTGCTTTCACAAAGCTCCCTTATGCTTTCAAGTTAATATCTTTCCAAAATAGGTTTAATCGAAATGAGATTTTTTAACCGACATGATTTTTATCCATTGCACTAATTCACCTCCCCCTCTTAGGGTCGACTCGTTCCTAACAGGTCGCGATAACTGAACCACTATAAATTTAATATGTATTTCTGTTCTTCTTTTCATTACCATTATTGATTTAATTATCTACTACTCTCACTTGTATTTTAAGTTAAATATATTGCTGATACGGGTTTGATCAAATGAAAGTTTTCAAATCGAGGATGTTTCGAAAGCACTAATTCACCCCCCCCCCCTCTTTCTGCCAATATGGTCCTAACATCACCTTTTTAATGCTATATATGGATGACATCTTGATTATTAGGAATAATATATAAATACTCTCCATAATAAAGGCTTAGCTATCTAGACATTTCTCCATAAATGACTAGGGTAAGCATCCTATATATTGGGATTCAGATCTATAGAGATAGATCCAAGAAGATTCTTGGCTTGTCTTAGTCCATGTACATAAACACCATTGTCAGAAGGTTTAGTATAAAAAATTTCAAGAGATATCTCATACCGATGAGACATAGGATTTTACATTCTAGGAGTATATCCCTAATGACTCTTGAAGAAATAGAAAACAAGGATAGGATAGATACCCTATGCCTCAGCGATGTGATCTATCATATATGATATGTGATATACCAAACCTAATATAATGTATGCTTGTTAGGACTCTAGCTTGGAGAGTCCTAATTGAGAGGGACATTCATGTAAAACTGTTAGGACTCTAGCTAGGAGAGTCCTAATTGAGAGGGACATTCTGTTAGGACTCTAGCTAAGAGAGTCCTAATTGAGAGGGGCATTCAAGTAGGAGGTGTTTTCTTAGAGAAGAATTAGCAGTTGTAAGGGAATAGGAGTCTTGATTATGAGTCCTACTAGGAGTTGGTTAGAAGTAAGAGTCTTAAGTAGGAGTCCTATTAGGAGTTAGGGTTTTGAAGCCCTATAAATAGCCATGTATTCCTTCTTTTTTCATAAGCAATAGATGAATCTTTTCTGCAGCCTTTAAGCAGCAACTTGGAGGGAGGAACCCCTATAGAGTTCCAAGGAGGCCGATCCCCTAAAGAGATCAACCCCAAGTTTAGAATATGCAAGGGTCCTAACACCTGGTATCAGAGCAGTGTTCTTGGCATCTTGTTACCCTTCCACTGCCATCCATCAACCCTCCACAACTGCCCAAAGCAATTCCCACAATTGCTTAAAAGATCGTCGCCAAATTCCACCGTCATCTCCACCACCGCAGATCATCCTTTGATCTCCCCGTGAATTGCAACAGGTTCTGGTTTCTTACCTTACTCCTGCTGCAATTTAGTTATCCTTATTCGAAAATCCAAAAAAAAAAAATTGTTCCTATATTGCTGCATAAACCTTTCGTCACAAAGTTTTCATCTCTACGATGAAAGATACATTGTAGAATTCCAACCGTATAGCACTGTTTGTTTGATCTTGCTACTATATTTTTTCTATCAAAATCTCCACGAAATTTTATGACATCTTTGACACTTCCTAATAGCAGATTTCCCTTTGGTTTTGTCAAAAAATTCTCAATATAAACCATTGATATTTTACATCTAATCTGCTATACTTGAAAATCTGCACCGTAAAATTTCAGCCGCATAGCACTGATTGTTTGATCTTGATACTACATTGTTTCTATCCAACTCTCTACGAAATTTTTATGATAGCTTTGACACTTCCTAATAGTGGATTTCCCTTTGGTTTCATTAAAAATTTCTCAATATAAACTTAAAAATCTATGCTGCAGAAAATTTCAGCCGCATATTGTTGCCTTAACCCATCTATTTGCAATCTTTTTTGAATGAAATTTCTTATACACTTTATAGATCATCTTGGCTTCCATCTAAGATTGATCTATTGAATAATTCATTTCTAAAACTGATTTTTGTGTTGCTATAAATTTTTATCGTAAACTGCTAAAATTTTTCGATGAGAATTCTGCTATCGCAACTTGCACCAATTTCTTTGCTGTTATACTGCCGAAAGTTTCTTGATTAAATTAGTCATCCTTGCTGTCATATAAACTGTGATTTTGCTATCAATTCGCTCCTCAATTCTCTCAAGTTTTTGGTGGAAATTACGTCGAGAAACTGCTGTTTCTTCGACGACAATTCTGCTCTTACAAGACAGCACATACTTGCTGCAACTTCCACTGATTTCTCTCAAACCTTTGCTGCCATCTATCACAGATCCAAAAATTTCATCCACAGCCCTAAAACTCCACCAAACCACACCATCAAACTGCACCCAAAACGGCCACAAAACAAGCCTAAATCATAGCCTACATCCACCGATCCACTAACCCTTTCGACCATCACTTCTCTCAACCTATATATGACTTTAACCTGACAACAAAAGAGAGATCTTAACATCATAGATTTGGAGACATATACTATGGCATCTAAGGAGGCAATCGATGCTAAATTCGAAGCCTTGGAGGCGCGAATGGAGGATAAGATTCGGACGCTCTTTACCGAACTCAGATTGGGCCGACTACTAAGCCCGAAAAAATCATATCACGAAGAGAGCTTTGCCCAATCGTACCAGGCCCGAAGAGATGAATTCCAAGGGAGGGGAGGCTCTATGATCAATCCCAACTATCCATGCATAAGGGTGGACTTCCCTAGATGGGAAGAAGGAGACCCGATTGGTTGGATCTCGCGCGCGGAGCGATATTTTCAGTACCACAAAACCGTGGATGCATCTATGGTGAAAATTACAACTATACATCTTGAAGGGGATGCTATACAGTGGTTTGACTAGTTTGAACATACTTATGGAGTCCTTTCATGGCAACAATTCAAAGAAGGACTACTGATCCGCTTCAGACCAACCGATTACGAGAATATTGATGGACAACTAGCAAAGATCCGACAAACTTCCACCATTCAGGAGTACCAAACCAGGTTTGAAAGGTTATCTAATCAAACTCATGATTGGTCTCAAAAACAGCTATTGAGGACCTTCATTGAGGGCTTGAAGCCGGAGATCCGAAGAGAAGTTAAAGCGCGACAACCGTATACGCTTATGACAGCCATCTCTTTCGCACGACATCAAGAGGAGCAATTGAACCATGAAGCTCGGAGGACTAGGGTTGCTCCTCAACCAGTAATATTGAAGCCCTCAGCCCCCCCTACTATTGACGAAGTCCCTACACCAAAGAGGTTAACAAGAGAAGATCTTCGGGAGCGATATGCGAAGGGGTTATGTTGGCATTGTGACGAGCCGTGGAGCCTTGAGCATCGTTGTAGTAAAGGGGGACTTCTTATGATAGAACCGATAGAAGAAGAGGTCATTGAACATCCAAAAGAGATCCTTGAATATGAAGAAGAAGATGCAGAAGAAGAGCCACAACCGACCGAAGTTACGGTACATACACTAGCTGGCTACTCAAACCCGCAAACGATGAAAGTTGGAGGCCTTCTCAAACAACAACTGATCACTGTTCTTATCGACACGGGCAGCACTAATAACTTCCTAAATAGTAAGGTTGCTGTCCATATGAACTTACTTATTGAGAATTGCAGCAGGTTTGTCGTTAAGGTCGCCAACAGACGGATTTTGAAGTGTGATCATAGGTGCCCGCAGGTGAAACTGTTGCTGCAGGACCAAGAGAAAATTGCAGATTTCTTCCTCCTCCCTCTTGATGATCATGAGGCCATACTTAGAATTAAATGGTTGATGACATTAGGTGATATTTCTTGGAATTTTATGCAACTATTTATAAAATTTTACAGTAAGGAGAAACACCCTATTCTAGTAGTAGATGAATTGCTAAGGGAGCACAAATCTTCACAAAGCTGGACCTTTCATCCGGGTATCATCAAATATGAGTGTGCGAAGAAGACATACCAAAAACCACCTTTTGAACACACAACAACCATTACAAATTTTTGCTTTCTTCAACAGAAGGTGAAATATCTTGGGCATATCATATCAGAGGAATGTGTGATAGTGGACCCCTTCAAAATTGAAGCAATGCAAAACTGGCCTGCCCCGAGGAACGTAAAATTGCTACATGGCTTTATGGGTTTAACAGGCTACTACTGCAAGTTCATAAAAAACTATGGCGAGATCAGTGCACCACTTACTTCCTTACTGAAAAATGATGTCTTCCAATGGTCGGACAGAGCCTCCGCTGCCTTTGACAAACTTAAGGCAGCCATGACGATGACGCCGGTGCTAACACTACCAGATTTTAACCGACCCTTCATTATTGAGGCCGACACATCTGGAGTCAGAATTGGAGCCATTCTCATGCAAGATGGTCGACCACTCACATACACTAGCAAGGCATTGTCTCCCTCCCATCAAAATAAGTCAACATATGATAACGAGATGCTCGCCATTGTGCACACAACAACGAGGTGGAGACCCTACTTGATTGGTCGACGATTTCAAAATAAAACCGACCATAAAAGCCTCGAGTACTTTTTGGAGCGAAAGATACCATCCCCTGAGCAGCAAAAATGGGTAACAAAACTTCTTGGATTTGATTTTGAAATAACTTACAAAAAGGGGAAAGAGAATGTTCTTGCAGATGCGCCTTCGCAACTACCCGAGCAAGTTGAAGTTTCGGCTGTTTCACTTCCGACCAGCGACTTCCTTGAGGATATTAAGTTGGAATGGCAGGAAGATTCAGATACTAGTAATATTATAAAAAAATTGGAGGAAGCACCAAGCCCCATGGCTCATTACAATCGGGACTCAAAAGAATTATGCTATAAGGGATGCATTGTGCTTGTGACAAATTCTACTTGCATCTTCAAGAGCAGATTTTGGACAAAGTTATTCCATATGCAAGGTACTAAATTGAAAAGGAGTATGACATATCACCCACAAACCAATAGCTAGACGGAAGTTTTAACTAGGTGCTTGTAGACAGCCCAAAGCCACCCACCAAATATGACTACCCAAAGAGAACTCCAGACCTAGCCAAGTGCCATTATTGATCGACGGATCGCGACTCGACGACGATGACCCACTAATGAAATGCTAATAAAGTGGACGAATCTACCAATAGAAGATGCCACTTGGGAGAACTATGACGACTTGAAGATCAAATTCCCAAAATTCATAAATCATCAGCCTCGAGGACAAGGCTGATTCGAAGAGGGCGAGTCTGTTAGGACTCTAGCTTGGAGAGTCTTAATTGAGAGGGACATTCATGTAAAACTATTAGGACTCTAGCTAGGAGAGTCCTAATTGAGAGGGACATTCTGTTAGGACTCTAGCTAGGAGAGTCCTAATTGAGAGGGGCATTCAAGTAAGAGGTGTTTTCTTAGAGAAGAATTAGGAGTTGTAAGGGAATTGGAGTCTTGACTATGAGTCATACTAGGAGTTGGTTAGAAGTAAGAGTCTTAAGTAGGAGTCCTATTAGGAGTCAGGGTTTAGAAGCCCTATAAATAGCCATGTATTCCTTCTCTTTTCATAAGCAATAGATGAATCTTTTCTGCAGCCTTTGAGCAGCAACTTGGAGGGAGGAACCCCTATAGAGTTCCAAGGATGCCGATCCCCTAAAGAGATCAACCCCAAGTTTCGAATCTGCAAGGGTCCTAACAATGATCTAAGTGTTACGAGCAGATATCACACAAATCCAAATTTGGAACACTGAAATATAGTAAGGTGTATCCTTGAAGTACTTGAGAAGGACTATGGATCTTTTACTAGTATATAGAGGAAGTAGCCTCAGGGTTGAGGGCTATATAGACTTGAGTTTCCAGTTCGATGTTGATAATATCAAGTCTAATTCAGGATATATGTTCACCTTGAATGGAGGACCAGTACGCTAAAAGAGTTTCAAGCAAGATACTACTGCTTGTTAAATCTTAAAATTTGATGATAAAATCAATTGATGAAGTTATGATATAATCAGTGATTGAGTAATACAGGACTATCTTCAATCATGCAAATGCAAATTGATCAAAGCAGGAAGAATCAAAAGTTGGGTTGGTGAAAAACATGTCAACATATTGGACATTCGGTTGGAGAACTAGTCAACATGCTGACAGAAGGACTTCGTGCCATGAGTTTGAGCATCAGGCCAGAAGGATTGGACATTATGCTAGGACGATCGGATGTTGTGGGATGTCAACATGTCGTTTGGGTAATATGTCGAATGAGAGGATGATGCGTCAAAGGGTCGGATGAAGGCCAGATAAACCAATGACATGCTGGACAAAGGATTCATGCTTTGTAATCATTTGTCTAGATCAAAGTAGTTTAGGGGCCTAATTGAGTTAGTTTTTGGTATAATTATATTAACTCAATTAGGGGTCAATTGGGCCTAAATTGAGATTGATTTAAGCTTATTTGGTGGCTCATTCAGTGACCCAAAAGTTGGGTCAGTCGATGGCACTACCAAACTGGCGGTGGAATCGCCTATGAGTTAGAAAAGTTAAAAGCCCAGTCTTTGATGATAACAAGCAATGGTATCACTAGACTGAGCAGTGGTACTGCCTATTGTCAGACTAACGGGTGGTGGTACCACCCAATATTAGCGATGCTACAACTAGTATCCTAAAAACCCAAGCTAAGACCATTTTGGCTCCAAATTTGAATTCATTTGGGGCCTATAAATACCCCACTCATCCCTACTCAGTTTACACATCAATTGAGAACAAACACATGAGAAAACACTATTATAATCCTTTAGGAATTCCCCTCATCTTGTTCTAAGTTTAGATTTTTGTTTAAGAGAGGGGTGAGTGACTTGTAAAAGTTTTCTCCTAAACTTATAGAAAGGAGAAAGGGTTGTAAGAGAGTAGTTGGTTTTTATCCATTGAAAGAAGACCATTAGTGAACGTCGATGACCTCAATGGAAGAAGAATCAGGAGTAGATATAAGCCATGATGATCGAACCACTATAAATCTAATGTGCTCTTTTTCTTTATTGTCTACCTTTGGTTTTTACTTATTTTATTGCTCGCTTAACTTTACACTTACTCTAAGTCAAGCTCATTTTAGATATTGGCTTTCATCGAACATAATTTTTAAAAATTATCGAAAGTTTTCGAAAGCACTAATTCACACCCCCCCCTCTCTTAGTTCCGATTTCGATCCTAATAGTTGGTATTAGAGCCAAGTTTAACTCCATTGGTTTAACACCCAAGAGAGATAGCTTTTTTCAGCATTCAAGAGGGTCACTCTATCATTCATCCTTCTATGTTCAATAGGATGGACTACATGTATTGGAAAACATGAATAAGAGTTTTATTGCTTTATGTGAAATTTGATTTATGGAATATTGTCGAATGTGATTTTCAAATACCTTCTAAACCAATGAACGAATGAAATGATCTGGAGAAGAAGACTTTTTCTATGAATGCTAAAGCGATGAATACTTTATTTTATGCTTTGGATAAAAATGAGTTTAATCGTATTTGGACTTGTGAAATTGCACGTGACATTTGGCATACTCTTGAAATTACATATGAAGGCACAAGTAGAGTTAAAGATTCTAAAATTAATCTTTTGATTATAGTTTTGAATCGTTTTGAATAGAACCAAGTGAAACCATTGGAAACATGTACACCCGGTTTACGGACATCATCAATGGTTTAAAAGCACTTAGTAAAAGATTTTCTAACCTTGAACTTATTAATAAAATACTAATATCTCTCCCAAAAAGATAGGATCCAAAAGTGACCTCAATGCAAGAAGCAAAGGACTTGAATATTTTTTCACTTGAAGAACTTATCGGGTCTTTAATGACCTATGAAATGACTTTTATTAAACATGATGAATATGAGAACAATCTTCCAAAGATCATGAAGGATTTGACACTTAGAATAAGAGAAAACCACTTGGGAGTAAACTCAAGTGATGATGATGATGACCTTGAACTCCTCATAATAAAATTTAAGAAGTTTATAAAATAAGAATCTGAGAATAAAAATAAATTTAAAAATGATAAAATAACTTGCTATGAATGCAATCAATCAAGCACTTCAAAAGCGAATGTCCGTAACTGAAAAAGAAGGTACTCGCAAAAAAGAAGAAGAAAGCACGAAAGGCAACATAGGATGAAACGAGTACATCCGAATATGAGAAGCAAACCAACAAAGATGAGGTGGCGAACTATGCTTTGGTAGTTTTCAACAACAAGGTAAGTGACTCAACCAAAACCCCTTTACCTTACAATGAAATTACTTGATGCATTTTATGAGTTGTTTAATGATTTTAAATAAGTTAGTAAGAAATATAAAATGCTAAAAAAAGGAAAAAGGATCATTCTTATCATTCTAGTGATTTTAAAAAATTAAAAATAAATGATGAGCATGATAATTACATGTTAATTCCTTGCACTAAGTGTGAATAACTAAAATGATAATAAAAGAAGAAAAATATATCAAACTAATAAAAGAAAAATATATTAATACAACCAAAGCATAGTTGAAAGATCAATGGAATTAATAAGAAATATATATTACTATAGAAGAAAAATATATAATTATTTATAAGAAGAAAAATATATAATTATTAATAATAAGAAAGATATATTAATAAGAAAGATATATTCACTTAAGAAGAAAAATATATTACTACAACAAACAATAATAAAAGAAAGATCATTGGAATTAAAATGATTATTAATAAATCAAAATTTTGATTGAAGATGTTTTAATATGTTATACTATTGATCTTGATGATTGCGATGAAACTTATTTTTTATTTTCAAATAATGATGTAATGCTTTTGTATGGAAGACTTGGGCATGCATGTATGAAATGAATCACATAAGTTGAAACGAAAAAAAGAATGTTCTTGAAAATTTCTCAATCTCTATTTTATCGAGTTTTTATCTTAGAGATGCTTTGTGATGAATCTATTTATGTTATTTTGAATCTCTTGAACTATGAAAGTGATTTTGATAATTTGAGTTTTAATGAGTTATTATCCAAATCATGATCTTGATTTCTTGATATTTTTAACTTGAGATTTATTCTATATGAATCAAGATCTTTTATCTCCTATGTTTCTTTTGATTTCTCAATTATAACTTGAGATTTTTTTTTATGGATCATGATATTGATGACTTGAGAATTCTTATGCATGAATCAAGATCTTTTATTATTTACTCTTCTATGTCTCGTTTTGCTATTTACTATAGAGAAGTTTTTATCCTAATCATGATCTTGATTTCTCGACATGTATACTTGAGAATTTCTTTTATGAATCAATATCTCTTATTATTTGTTCTCATATAATTCTCTCATTTTACTAAAGAGGATACTGTTGGGAAATCTGGGGGGCGACATCACATACGCAGCGGAAGAACAAGAAAACAAAATCCCCTATTCCCAAAGAGATGTTCGCCGTCGTGTAAAGATTGGTGCGCAAAATTCGTGAAACTTAAAACTACGTATAGAGTAGATTGTGTTACCTAGGGAGATCGTATATCCCTGTTTCCTTGTAGATCTTTAGGAGACGGTGAAGGAGGTCAAGCGTCCTCCTCTCTAGGGGTGATCCACACAACCGGGCTGCGATGACGCTCCTCAAAACTCCAGGCCTGCTCTAAGGTGGAGAGGGGTAGGAGAATAGGTGAGGTAAGCAAAGACTCTAGCGTATGAGGCTCTGAATCCCTCCTATTTATAGAGGTCCCCTGTCAAAACCTAATGGATCCTCCCCTATTGGGTATTGGATCTATATCCAATTACCCAAGCCTTTTAGATTAGTGGATCTCTATCCAATAATCTCTTATGGGCTCTTATTGGATCTCGTCCATGGGATCCAATAATTCAAGGGCTTATTGGATATCCAATAAGATAGGGGCTCCAACGAATATCTCATATCCGAACCTCTACTCATTGCAATGCTTACCATATGTATGTGACCCTCTAGGCCCAATATCGAGTTAGCCGCGAGTCATACCTGTTAGAACTCCTTCTAACTTACTGAATTATTATTTTTATAATAATTCACTCGACTCATCGACTACGTACGTACTAGGCCACTACGCTGTAGTCCCTAGACGATATAGGGGAATCCAATCCATTGGACCTGTCTGTCTTCAGTTATCGTGTACCTATAGTCCCTCATCCATTTAATATCCTAGAGACCATATATCGAGCATGGTGCTATCAGACCCATACGATTTCTACTCGAGTCTCGCTCTAATCGGATTCTTCTAGAGAACTCTTTCTCTCTCAACCCGAATGACCCTAGCCAGGGATTTGTTTGAGCAAGAACACATGAAATATTCTTCTCATGACATCGAGTGTGGATGATCCTCTATCGACACTCAATAGCCCTCGTAAGGTCGACTACCACTCCCAATGACCAACTGTACTAGATCTGGAATATCCAAACCTATAAGTCTGGTATGAAAGAGTGGAGCATTCATACAGGACATCCTTTGTGTCTTAAGTCTAAGGACCAAATACACCACTAGGACTATGGAATCACTGTTTGACAATAAGGTCAACCATCCAGCCTTCCAAAAGCGAATCAATCAGTGAACTCATTCTCCAATGAGCACTTGTACTGTATCTCTAGTGTTCCCACATGAGCAGCTATGAGACCAACTGCATCCATCATATGGACGGGTATACAGCACACTAGTCTGTTCGGTTATCATGATATCCCTCTCGAGTAACCTATGACCTAATTATTTAGGATATGTGTTTAAAGGTGAATCAGTCTCATTATTGTTATCTCATCACAATCCGATTCCCATTGCACGGATCCAATGACATCACAATATATACATGCATATATGTAATAATCAATATAAAGTGATAAATGCTAAAATATAATAAGCAAAAAGATTCCATGTCAAGTCACACGTGCCATCACTCATGTGATTGGCTTGTTGGACACCTATGACTTGCAGACACTTATCAAAATGAGTTATGATTTTTTTTTCGATATTCACAACTTGAGATTTATTTCATAAGTCTCCCTTGTATTCATGAATTGTATTCCTCATCACAAATTATTTTTTCTTGATATCTTTCATACGATGGTTTGAACATTGATGTAAAGGGAAAAGAATTACAACATTGTATTATCTCCTTCTTGTATACAATGACAAAGGGGAAGAATGTCTTGCTCTAGCTTGCACATCGTAAATAAAAACAAAATTGCTAACTTGTACATTTCAAGGAGAGAAAACTTGCTAGCTTACACATTGCAAAAGGAAGCAAAAAATTGCTAGGTTGCACATTTCAAAGAAGTAGAAAATTGCTATCTTACACATCTCAAAAGAGAAGCAAGAATTGCTAGCTTGAACTTATCAAGAATTGCTAGCTTGCATGTTTCAAAAACTTGCTAGTTGCACCTCTCCTTTTTGTTGATGACAAAGAGGGAGAAGTTATGATGATGGTTTAAAATTTGAATCATGCATGATATGATATACTTTTATATTTAAAAATTATGTATTATGATTATGCATACAATACTTTAACTTTTGATGAAAGTAATGATTTGGTTGATATGATGTCTTACATATGAATCATGATTGAAATTATGATATATAGATAGGGGGAGTTTAGTGAAACTCTATCATTAATTGATTGTCATCATCAGAGAGGGGGTGATTATTGAATCTCATATTTTGATGATGAAATTAATTGATGAAGTTATGATCGAATAAATGTTTCAGGAACACGAGACTATCTTCAATCATACAAAGGTAAATTAATTGAAGCAGGAAGAATTAGAAGTTGGGATGGAGTAAAACATGTCAGAAGATTGGACGTCAGGCCGGAGGACTAGTCGACGTGTTGATAGAAGGACTTCGTGCCATGAGTTCAGGCATCAGGCTAGAAGGATCGAATATTACGTTAGGAAGATCAGATGTTGCGGGATATCAAAATGTTGATTAGGAAATATACCAAAGAGTCAAACGAAGGCCAGGTGAACCAATGACATGTCGGACAAAGGTCTTATGCTTTGCAATCATTTTTCTAGACTGTAATAGTTTAGGAGGCTAGTTAAGATAGTTTTTGTTGTAATAATGCTAACTTAATTAGGGGCCAGTTACGTCTAAATTGGGACTTATTTGGGCTCATTGGGGGGCCCATTCAGTTATCCAAAAGTTTGGTCAAGCGGTGGCACCGCTAAACTAGTGATGAAACCGCCTATGAGCTAGAAAAATCAAAAACACAATCTCCGAGGCTATCAGACGGTGGTACCGCTAGACCGAGTGATGGTACCACCCAATGTCAGTGTGTCAATTGGTGGTACAATCAGATTGGATAGTGGTACCACCTAGTGTTAGACATACAAGCGGTATTACCGCTTGGCGGTGGTACCACTTAGTGGTGGTATCGTCAGTATCTTGAAAACCCAGGATGAGACAGTTTTGGCTCCAAATTTGAATCCATTTGAGGCATATAAATACCCAACAAACTGAGAACAAAAACTTGAGAAAACACTATTGTTATCCTTTACAAATTCCCTTCCTCTTATTCTAAGTTTAAATTTCTGTTTAAGAGAGGGGTGAGTGACTTGTAAAGGTTTTTTCCTAAACCTATGAAAAGGAGAAAGGGTTGTAAGAGGATAGTTAGTCTTTACCCATTGAATGAAGAATATTAGTGAACACTGGTGGCATCGACGAAAGAAGAATTGGGAGTGGACATAGGTCGCGATGATCGAACCACTATAAATTTGGTGTGCTCTTTTTCTTTACTATTTACCTTTATTGCTTACTGATTTTTTTTGCTCACTCCACTTTACACTTACTCCAAGTCAAGCTCACTTTCGATATCAACTTTTATCGAACATAATTTTTTAAAATCATCGAAAGTTTTCGAAGCACTAATTCATTACCCACCCCACCCTACACCCCCCCCCCAACATTGGAGATTCACCAACGAAGTCATTGTCTCAGATTATCTTTAAGCAATGAATTAGTATGTGATTATCTTTAGGTCAAGTAGGAGATTACTGTTAGGACTAAAACGACACTAAGAGGGGGCAATGAATTAGTGCTTTCGTAAAAACCTCAATTTGAAAACTTTCATTCGATGAAAATGGATACTGAAAGTGTGCTTGACTTATAGTTAAGTGTAATAAGCAGTTAAATCAGAAAGCAATAGCAATGGAGAGCAGAAAGAAAATACACATCAAATTTATAGTGGGTCGGTCGTCGTGACCTACATCCACTCCCGATTCCTCTTTCATCGAGGTCATCAATATTCACTAACAATCTTATTTCGATGGGTGCACACTAATACCCTCTTTATAGCTCTTTCTCTTTTTGACAGGTTTAGGAGAGAACCTTTACAAGTCTCACACCTCTCTTAGAATAAGTTTAAAACTTTAAAGAGGAGGGGGATACTTAGCACTTTTCAAGAATTTACAACTCATAATCACTAGCCTTTTCATTCACTTTTCTTGCTAACTCAAGCAAGAATGGGTGGGGTATTTATAGGTCCCAAATGGTTTAAAAAATAGAGCCAATAAAGGTCTCATCCCAAGTTTTCGTGGTCTTGGCAATATCACTACCAGTACCCAGCACTAAGCGGTACCACCACTTATAGGACTGATAACTAGTGGTACTATCACCCAATATAGATAGTACTACCACCTGACTTATGGGAGACCATGTACTGGCATTACTAGTCTGGGCGATACCACCGCCTGACACTAGCAATACCTCCTCCGGGTTTTTCAAAAAATGTACACTTCAAACGTTCCAACTCATAAGCGGTTCTATTGCCTGACCTAACTATATGACACTTAATAAGCCTCCCAATAGGCCCAACTCAGCCATAGATCAGACCTAATGGGCCCCTTATTCAGTTAGTAAGGTTACACCAAAAACTAACTCAATTTAAGACCTAACTACGATGATCAAGATATAAACAATTAAAGACAAGAGTTCTATGTTACCCGGCATATCATTGGTTCATCTTAACTTCATCTGAACTTCTGACACATTGTCCGAATCATTGACATATCGCTCGATACATTGGCATATTAACTCTTGTAACATCCGATCTTAGCGCAATGTTTGA
This sequence comes from Musa acuminata AAA Group, assembly GCF_036884655.1. Classification (NCBI taxonomy): domain Eukaryota; kingdom Viridiplantae; phylum Streptophyta; class Magnoliopsida; order Zingiberales; family Musaceae; genus Musa; species Musa acuminata. The sequence continues at coordinate 12,016,466 of NC_088347.1, read as the reverse complement.
TTCTTCTGGCCCGATGCTCGATTTTTTACTCCAACCTAACATATGATTCTTCTACTTTAATTGTATTACTTTTTCATGATAGAAGTTAGTCCTGCATCACTTTTCTCAAAATTTAAATTAGATCATAAACTCATCAATTGATTTCATCATCAAAATCTAAGATTCAATAATTACTAGTCATAGGTGCCTAACAAGCCAATCACGTAACTGATGGCAAGTGTAACATGATACATATGCTTTTTACTTTGTATTTACTTGGTATTTTTATCACTTTATATTACTCATTACATATATTGTGATGTCTATGGATCTATGCAATAGAAATCGGATCATGATGAGTTCACGATAATGAGACCGATTCGACTTTAAACACAAATCCTAAGTAATCCTGATCATAGGTTACTTGAGAGGGACTATGAGATAACCGGATAGACTAGTATGTTGTATACCCATCCATATAATGGAGGTAGCTAGTCTCATAGTTGCTCGTGTGGGGATACTAGGGATATAGTACGAGTACTAATTGGAGAATGTTCACTAATCGATCTATTCATGAAATGTTGGATGGTTGATGATACCTCATTTTCAAATAGCAATTCTATTGTCCTAGTGGTGTATCTATTTCATAGACTTAAGACACAAAGGATGTCATATATGAGTACTCCACTCTTTGATACTAGATTTATAGGCCTAAAAGTTTCAAATCTAGCATAGTTAGTCATCGAGAGTGGCAGCAAAACTTATCAGGGCTTTTGAGTGTTGATAGATGATCATCCGCTCTCGGTGTCATAAGAGTAATATTCTATGTATTCTTATTCAGGCAAATCCCTAGTCAGGTTTTTTCAGATTAAGAGAGAAGGTTCTATGGGAGAATACAATTAGGGCAAGACTTGAGTAGATTTTATATGGGCCAGATAGCACCATGCCTGGTATATAATTTTAAGGATATTAGATGGACGAGGAATTATATGTATATAGTAATTAAGGATAAACATGTTCAGTGGATTGGATTCTCATATATCATTTGAGACTGTAGCGTAGTGGCTTAGTATGTCATATTGGGAAATCTTGGGCAACATCACATGCACAATAGAAGAACATAAATAAAAGCATAGATTTCACATAGAAAAAATGTTTCTTATCGTTGTGCAAAGATTAGTATGCAAAAACCTGTGAAACCGAAAAACTACGTGTACTTAGAAGATTGTGTTACATCGGAAAATCGTATATCCCTGAATTCCTATAGATCTGTAGGAGAGGATAAATGAGGTCAATTTTTCTCCTCTCTATCGGTGATCCACACGGTAGGGGCTGCCCCTTCTTGCTATCTGCACGCCCCAAATAGGGGTTGTAGGTTGAGGAGGAGAGGAAGAGAGGAGAATAGGAGGTAGCAGCAAAAAAAACCAAGCCTATGGTACTTTGGTTCCCTCCTATTTATAGATGTCTCCTGTCAGCTTAACCTTAATGGATCATACCCTATTGGGTATGAAATATCTATCCAATTACCCAAGCCCATTAGATATCTATCCAATTACCCAAGCCTATTAGATTAGTGTGTCTCTACCTAATATTCTCTTATTGGACCTAAATTAGGACTGGTTTGGACATATTAGGAGGCTCATTCAGAAACCCAAAAGTTGGGTCAGGCAGTGGGACTCCCAAACAGGCGGTGAAATCGTTGGAAAAGTCAAGAACACACTTTTCCAAGCAGTAAGGCAGTGTTAGTATGTTAGGCAATGATACCACCAGATTGGATGGTGAGACCACCCAGTGTCAGATTGACAAGCTATGGTACCGCCCAATACTAGTGGTGGTACCACTAGTACCTAGAAAACCCAAGAATTTAAATTTTAGCTTCAATTTTTAAACTCATTTGGGGTTTGTAAAAATCTCACAAATTCCTCTATGGGAAAGCCAGAAAAAGTGTGAAAAGGGGCAAAAGTATACTTATGAAAAGTATTATAATTTCTCTTAAAGTATAGAGTATCTTCCTCCTAGTGTTTAGAGGTATTTGTAAGGGAAGAGTGACCTCTCAGTGTAAAAGAGAGAAGTGTAAAAGTTCTCTCCTAAGCCTGTAAAAAGGAGAAAAAGTTGTAAGGATAATTAATCTTCGCTAGTTGGAAAAAATATCATTAGTGGAAGCTGGTGGCCTCAACGAAGGAGGAATCAGGAGTGGATGTAAGTCACGATGACTAAACTACTATAAATCTGATGTGCTCCTTTCCCTAGCTATTTACCTTTATTGCTTACTGATTTTGTTGCTCATTACATTCTATTAATGTTTTTATGTTAAACATCATTCCAATATAGGCTTTATTGAATGAGATTTTTTGAATCGTCGAAAGTTTACGAAAGCAGTAATCCCCCCCCCCCCCCTCCCCCTTGCTCACTTACTGTCGTTTTCAATACTAACAGTAGGTATCAGAGCTAAGTTTTTCTCAATTGGTCTAACACCTAAGAGAAATTAAATAGATTTTTCCTACATTCAAGAGCATCACTCTATTATTCGTCCTCCTATTTTCAATGGGACCGACCACATGTACTGAAAAACATGAATAAGAGTTCTCTTGCTTTCTATGGATTTTAATTTATGAAATATTATTAAAAATGATTTTCAAAAGTCTTCTAAACTACTGAACGAATAGAATGATTTAGAGAAGAAGATTTTTATTTGAATGCTAAAGCGATGGACATTTTGTTTTGTGCTTTGGACAAAAATAAATTTAATCATGTTTCTATATGTGAAACTACACATGATATTTGGCACACACTCGAAATCACATATGAAGGCAAAAGTAGAGTTAAATATTCTAAAATTAATCTTTTGATACATAGTTTTGAATCGTTTTGAATGAAACTAAGCGAAACCATTGGATACATGTACACTTGTTTTACGAATGTCATCAATGGTTTGAAAGCACTTAGTAAAAGTTTTTTCTAACCTTAAACTTATAAATAAAATACTAAGATCCCTTCCAAAAAGTTGGGATCCAAAAGTGATTACAATACAAGAAGCAAAGGACTTGAACAATTTTGCTCAGGAAGAACTTATCGGTGTTGAATATTATATTTTGATGATGAAATCAATTGATAAGTTTATGATCTAATATGTGTTTTGAGTGATGTAGGACTAGCTTCGATCATGGAGGGGTAATTTGATTAAAGTAGGAAGAATCAATGTTAGGCTGAAGTGGAATATGTCAGAAGATTGGACATTGAGCCAATGGATTGGTCTGACATGTCGGTAGAAGGCTTTGTGCCATGAATTCGAGCATTAGGCCAAAAAGATCAGACATTGCGCCAAGGAGATCGAATGTTGTGGGAATATAATATACTGATTGGACAATATGCCAAAGGAGAGAGTAATGCGTCGAAGGGTTGAAAGAAGCGTTAGATGAACCAATGACATGTCGAACAACATATACTTAATGCTTTGTAATAATTTATCTAGATCGAGTTACTAAATTAGGGTTGAATTGGGCTTGCTGTTTGGCCTATTCAGTGTCTTGTAGTAAGATCTGGTGATAGTACCGCCCAAACACAATATTCAATACTATGTTAGGCAGTGGTACTGCCCAAACACAGTCTTTAAGATTGTGTCAAGCGGTGGTACTACCAGATTAGGTAGTGGTACTGCTAAACTAGGCAGTGTTACTGCCCAATGTCAAATTGGTAAGCGGTGGTACCGATCGATACTAGTGGTGGTACCGCCCAATAATAGCGGTGGTACCGTTAGTATCCCAAAAACCCAAGGATTTGAATTTTGGCTCCAAGTTTTGTAGTCATTTGGTATCTATAAATACTCCATAAATTTTTGCTTAGAATATACATGAAAATATAGCAAAAACTCTTTAATTCCAAGATTGTAAACTCTTTTAAGTATAGAGTCCCTCTTCCAAGAACCTAGTGATAGTACTAAAGGAGGTATGTGATGAAACACTTGTAAAGGAGGAGTGTAAAGGTTCTCTTCTGAACTTGTAAAAAGGAGAAAGAGTGTAAGGGTAGTTGATCTTCATCCATTGAAAAGAAAATTGGTAGTGGAAGCCGATGTCCTCAATTGAAGAGGAATCGGGAGTGGATGTAAGTCACAACGACCGAACTACTATAAATCTGGTGTACTCGATTTATATTTCTATTCTGCTTTTCATTCAAATATTGCAAACTGATTTACTTGCTTACTACATTCACTACGTTTATGAACATGCTTTCAAGTTAAACTCATCTTTCCGATATGAGCTTTATCGAATGATATTTTCAAATTGATGTAATTTTTCGTAAGTACTAATTCACCCCTCCTCTTAGTGCAAACTTGATCCTAACAATCGGGTCTTTAATGACCTCTGAAATGACTTGTATGACACATGACAAATATGAGAACTATTAGAATCAGAGCGGCACTAAGAGGGGAGGGGTGAATAAGTGCAGCGGATTAAAACTTGTAAGTTTGAAATCGATTTCGTAAATGTGTAGAGATTTCTATTCGATGAAGGATGACTTAGCTAAAATAGCTCGAGTAAAGGAAGTCAAGAGTGGATAGAAGAAAACCGAATAGTTTGCTGCTAAGAAGATAAGTGGTTCAAAAAATTAAACACTCACACATTCAAGGAACACCACAATGTAAAGTTGTTCGGTCAAATGACCTACATCCACTTGCGAAGCCTTCTTCGATGAGGCTCCCAACTTCCACTAGCAAATCACTTTGAAGGGGAAGGACCAAATACTCCTCTTACAACCTTTTTACAAGTGGTTCACACTCTTATAGATTTTTCAAAGATAAAGAGGGAGGTGCACACTTAAGCTATTGAAAACAAGACTTTGCTAAAGCTTTTTTTCAATCTCTAACTTCTCAAAAAGGTGTTGTCTTGAGAATTGAGGGGTATTTATAGGACCCAAGAGGATTCAAATTTGGGTTCCAAATTTGAATTACTTTTCGGTTCCCGGTGCTGGTGGTGCTACCGCTTGTTAGTGTCTGATATTGATAGTGTACTAGCGGTGCCACCGCCAAAACTCTCGGGTTCTAGGCGGTGCCACCACCCAGTTCGGTAGTGTACTGGCGGTGCCACTATCGGAACTCTCGGGTTCTCGGTGGTGCCACCGCCCAGTCCGGCGGTGCCACCGCTTGGACTGTTCCAGCTCACTGGTTGGGCTCCAAACATGGCCCAAACCAATCCAAACTCAGGCCCAATTGGCCCCTAACCGGGTTATAGGATTAACCCTTAATCCTAACCCTAATTCCATGCAAACTATGAAATTAAGACATAGTCCTAAGTAAAATTTTAAGCGGCTACGTCGAGTTTCCTTCCGGCAAGCTTTTAACGAACTTTCGGTAGACTTCCGATACAGACTTCCGATACACCCTCAAATTGTTTCCGGCGGACTTAGCGGGCTCCCAGTCTTATGGTGAGTTTAATGAGTTTTTGGCAAGTATCCGAACCTTCTTGGTGATCTCCGTGAACCTCTGACGATCTTTCCAGTGGACTTCCGAAAACTTCGGCAAGTCCCCGATTCTTCCTCGGTTGGTTCCGGTAGTACTTCCGACTATTCTTCGGACTTTCAACAGACTCTTGAACACCCATCAAACTTGACTTCGGTAAACTTGTTTTATGCCTTCAAGCTATCGTAGTTAAACTTGCACACTTAACTCAATAATATGTATTAGATCAATTAACCCGTCAATTGATTTAATCATAGAACATGAAGGATTTAGCATTTAGAATGAAAGAAGACCACTTGGGAGAAAACTCAAGTGATGATGATGATGATGATGATGATGATGATGATGATGATGATGATGATGACGACGTTGAACTTACAAAAAAATTTAAAAGTTCATAAAATAAGAATCTAAAAATAAAAATGAACTTAAAAAAGATAAAATAACTTGCTATGAATACAATCGACTAGGGCACTTTAAAAGTAAATGTCGACAACAAAAGAAGAATATACTTGTACATCAAAAGAAGAAGAAAGCACTCAAGGCAACTTGGGATGAATCGAGTGCAACCGAAGATGAGGAGCAAACAAATGAAGATGAGGTGGTGAACTATGCTTTGATGACTCTCAATGACAAGGTAAGTGACCCAACCAAAATCCCTTTACCTTACAATGAATTACTTGATACATTTCACGAGTTTTTTTATGATTTTCAATTAGTTTGTAAGAAATATAAAATATTAAAAAAGGATCATGCTTCTCTCTCTAGTAAATTTAAAAAATTAAAAAATTAGCATGATAATTGCATGTTAACCTCTTGTACACAATGTGAAGAGTTAAACTTAGTCGCACTACTCTTTTGGTCACTGAGCAACTCATTCCACATTACATGGTCTCATCCTTTACCAAGTGTCTCACTTGACTTGAGCACTATCAAGTATAGTTGTCAACGTTGAGCCGTAGCTCGAACTCAGCTATCCCAACCTTTGTGCGCTCCACATTCTTCCAAGCTTGTTTGTTCTCGTGGTGCCTCTTACGTGAAGGGTTGGCCATTCCTCTGAATGTCAATCTTAGATGCCCGTTGCTCCGAGCAACTCCTTTTCCCTACATCTCCATGCCCATTTTCCCCCAAATGGTCATGTATGTGCTAATTGCCCTCAACGCAGCCCCACTAGGTCCCTCATGTTTGCATGCCAAGTGTTTCTTTGAGTGCTTGTCCCGCTCTGATACCATCTGTCACGGACTTAGCTAGTTTTGCCTAAGTCGTGTGGCACCCTTGCGTGTCCCTCCGCAAAGGCCAGCCTCCCTGAAACCTCCCATGGTCCCTTAGGACCTACAAAAGAGAAAAAGAGTTAGAGAAAGCGCCTCACTCAGGATCTACAAGCAAACATTTCAGGAAACACTTCATAGACAATGCAAATTACAAACAGACTTTACAAGCTCTGAATAATTGCACCACAAAGAGTCAAAATGGTCCACTATAGACCGAAAATCTCTCACAAGTGTTCACATGACATAACCTTTATTGACAAGTCTAAAGTAGCCACCAAACCCAACTAAAATGGGACTATTAAGCCTTCGGCTGTCCCTCTACATGTTGTGCAAAGAACATACCAAAAGACACAGACATATATAAGCATTACATCAAACATCCTATTTAGAAGTTTGTCCATGACAAATTGGGTGGTGCTATCGCCTATAACCCATGACCAGTTGGGCGGTGCTACCGCCAACTAGGCAGTCCCACCGCCTACAGGCAGTGAGCACTACTTGCATTGAGGTGTAGTGCTGACATTGTGTGGTTTCTTCTTGCAAGATTATGAGGTGCACATCATAAAATCTATTCTTGTAAGAGGAGAAAATTCGCACCATAAGTTTATGATTCATAAAAAATTCGTACCATAAGTTCATGCATCAAAAATTCATACACGAACATCGAATAAGATTAGTTTGCATACCACAAGTTCATGATTCAACTGAATGATCTTTTAAAATAGAATTCGATAAGAAAATCTAGAGAAAAATTTAATGAGGAACTAATGTAACCGAGAAATTTAGCATACATAATTATCTTCTTAAAAAATCAAATTGTTCCTCAATCAAAGGTTTTATAAAATATCAGCTAATTGATGTTTTATATCAATAAATTCTAAGATTACATCATGATTATTAACATGATCTCGTATAAACTGATGCCTAATATCAATATGTTTAGTTCTAGAGTGCTGAATAGGTTTTTTCGTTAAACATATTGCACTTGTGTTATCACACTTTATAGGTATATTCTTCAAGTGAATTTCATATTCTTTTAAAGTATTTTTCATCCATATAACAAGTGCACAGCATGCACCTACTATAATATACTCAGCTTCTATTCTGGATAATGCAATCAAGTTTTGCTTAAGACCAAGAGACAAGTGCGTGTCCTAAAAATTGACATGTTCTAGATGTGATTATCCTATCTATTTAGCAGCCGGCAAAATCAGCATTGACATAACCAAGCAATTCAATTTTTTTTTTATTTTGAATACCATAATCCTAGTTTAGGAGTTCCTTTTATGTATCTAAAAATCCTTTTAATAGCTTTTAAATGAGATTGCTTGGGGTTAGATTGAAACCTAGCACAAATTCCTTGATCTTATCTTTCATGATATGATTTTTTGTCTTTGTATAATTCTTTGTATTCTTGAAGTATATCTTATTATCTAATTCTTCTTGACATTCTTCATATGATGATATGAATGCATGAAACACTCATGATATTGTTTTGATGCTCTAAAATGATATAAATTTGCTAGCTTATGAATATAATATATGATATGATGATTGATTTATTTTTAGTATCATGCATAGAGTAAGGATGATATGTAAAGTTTTAAAATTATTAATATTGTAAATTGAAACTATAATGATGCACAAACATATTGAAATAAGGTTGATACTTTAAAACTTGCTTGCTTCCTAGCACATTTAAAGAGAAGATGCAAATGTACTTCATGTAGCTTACTTCATGCAAAACATTGTATCTTGCTAGCTTGTTATCTTGTATTATTTTTCAAAAACTTGCTAGCCTTCATACTTTAAAGAGAAGTAACACTTGTCAAATTGGTAGCTTGTATGTTGTAAAATAATATAAAATTTTGCTAACTTGCACTTTGCAAAGGAAGCAAGAATGACACTTCTCAAAAGAGAAGAAAGAGCTTGATATCTTAAACATCACCAAAAAATTGATAGATTGCCTTTCTTAAGAAGCAAAAATGCAAACTTACATAATTTGCAATCCTGCACATCTTTAAAATTAATGATGATTTGGTGATTGTGCATGTTGTAAAGTGATGAAAAATTTTTACTAGCTTGTATGTTGTAAACTTGCTATCTTACTACCTTGCATATCTACAACTTAATAGCTTGCATGTTCTAACATGATGTGGCACTTGCTAAATTTTCTAGCTTACAAATTGTATGATGATAAATGCAATGTTTCATAATATACCTCAAACACTTGATAGTTGCACTTCTCTTTTTTGTTGATAATAAAGGGGGAGAAGTATGATGTTATGCATAAGTTTATGATAACATGTTGCTTAAATTTTTGAATCCAAGAGTTCTATCAATATGACATATTGATCGGGAGAGTTTGGTTAAACTCTAGGAGTTTGTTTAAACTCCATCTTCAATTGGTTGTCATCATAAAAAAGGAGGAGATTGTTGAATCTCAGATTTTGATGATAAAATCAATTGATAGTATTTATGATTTGATCTGCATTTTGAGTGACACAGGATGCTTCGATCAGGGAGAGACAATTAAAGTAGGAAGAATCATGTTGGGCCGGAGGAAAACATATTAGAAGATTGGATGTTGGGTCGGAGGATCGATCGATTTATCGACAGAAGGCTTCGGGCCATGGATTCGGGCATCAGGCCAAGAAGAGTGGATATTGTATCAAGGATATCAGAGTTGTAGAGGTCAATTGGCCGATTGGGAAATAGGCCGCAAGAGAGGACAATGCGCCGAAGAATATGATGAAGCGTCAATGGACCAATGACATACCGAACAACATGATTCATGCTTAGTAATAATTGTCTAGATCGAAACAGGACGACTCGAACTCATCCGTTCTGTATTGCACTCCTACTCTATATATTGGTGTAATGCATTTCTTCTGCCTGTTGGACTTCTCCAAGATATTGAACGGTTATTAATGAACTTCTTATGGAATGACACAAATGATAAGGCAATGCATATGGTAAATTAGCATAGCATTTGTAAACCGAAAGATGAAGGGGGGCTAAACTTGAGAAATACTAGAGATTGGAATCAAGCATGCCTGGTACAACAATTGTAGGATCTTTTGCAAAACAAATGTTCCTTATGGTCACAATGGGTTTCTGCTAGGTATCTTTCAAAGGAATCAATCTAGGAAATTTCAACAAGAACATACCACTCTGCAGCTTGGAAAGGAATTTTAAAGGCAAGGAATTGGCTAATCAAACACATTTCATATGCAATCTCTTCTGGAACTAGTACTAATATGTGGTACGATCCTTGGGTGAATAGGAAGAGTATATTTCAATTATATGGTGACAGAATACGAAAAGATCTTGGGGCTCCCAAAGATTGGAAGGTTTCCGAGTTCATTGCTAACGGTACCTGGTGTCTCCCTAATCCTATTTCTCCCGAAATGTTATCACTTTGGCCGACTATCATAGCTATTCCAATCAGGAACAACTCTTCAGATATACTTATTTGGCCTAATGACAATGGCAAATTTAGTGCCACATCCTCATGGAATCAAATTAGGCAAAGAAATAACAAGTGGGTCCCAAGTAGTTGGACATGGGATCGATCGGGATCACAAAGACACTCCTTATGTACATGGCAGGCCCTTCTAAATAAATTACCTACAATAGACAATATGAAAAGAAGAGGTATCTATCATGTTAATCGATGCTCCCTTTGTTTGCAACAAGAAGAAACTGTTGACCACCTCTATTTTGCTTGTGATTATACAAAATTGATATGGAAGGAGATTCTCCAGCGATTTGAACTCAATAGACTGCTGCAACCAAACTTGCACCAAGAACTAGGCGACCTCATGCAATGTTTCTCAAGAAAAGGGCATCTTACACAACTGGCGAAGATTACTTTCAGATGCGCTATTTGGCGGATGTGGAAGGAGAGATGTAATAGAATATTTGAATGTCAACACACAAACAATACTCGGCTCTTGAAAGAGATTATTAGAGACTCACGATCCTGTATGGAGCATGATCTCAAAACCGAGCACTTCACCCGAAGAGAAAAAGATATTTTTATCAAATTTAATTTTGCTATTAGCTAAAGATCTTGGGAATGATGCCAAATAATGTACCCATAGGTAGTTATAGTCTACAGCATGTGTAGTCATAACTATCACATTCACACTCTATGAGTTACTTGGCTTTGTATATGACTTGTATAGATAAAGCTATTTGTAGAAACTTTACACATAATCAATTTACTTTTACTTACCAAAAAAAAAAATTGTCTAGATCGAAGCATGTTTTTATGTGTCGATAGTAAGGCATAAAGCAAAATGAAGTCCTAAAGTTAAGAACGTGATTTCGTTGGGAGTTTGAGGGTACGTCGGAAGTCCGGACATTCATCATAAGTTCTGCCAGAACCAACCGAGAAGTCCAGGAGCTTGCCAAAGAAGCTTGTCGAAACTCACCAAGAAGATCGTTGTGATGTCCAGGAGCTTATTGGGAGTCCGTTGAAACATTACCGAGAGATCGTCGGAAGTTTGCCTGAAGCTCGCCGGAAGAAACTGAACTTATTTTGCTTAGAATATGTCTTAAGAATCATAATTAGCACATAATTATAGTGTGATTTGGGAGGTAGTCCCATCAACTATGTTAGAGGCCAACTGGGCCTAAAGTTAGGCTGGTTTGGGCCGGATTCAAGGCCCATCTAAGATGTTGAAAACCCAATTGGTGGTGGCACCGCTTGAGAGACAGCATCCCAAGAATTTTGGGTGGTGGTACCGCCCAGATTGGGCGGTGGTATCGCCGACAATGAATGCTGCTAGTAGTGGCACTACCCCTGTCAAGTGGTGGTACCACCGAGTGATAGGCCAGCGGCGGTAGTATTGCCCAATAACGGTGATGGTACCGCTAGTACCCAGAAAACCTGGGATGAGACATTTTTAGGCTCCAAGTTTTATCTTTTGTGAATTTTGATTGAGAAATGGATTTGATGTAATGATTCCTTAACATGAATTCCTTCTTGAAGAAGGAAGAATTTTTTTTTAGATGAACACTTGCAAGGATTTAATTTCACATGTATATCTTGATCCTTATAAAAAATGAAGTATGATTTTATCATTTTGAATGAAAAATGAAATGAAACTCTCTTAACATTTTCAAAATTGGTTGTCAATGGCTTTTCCTCCTTACTTTCCTCCTTCATGCAACGTTTTGATAATAAAGAAAAGGGAAGAAGTAATGAAAGCTATCTCTTTAATGTGAGAACTTTTGAATGATACCGATTTTTTTGTGTGACATGAATTTTTACCACACTTGCATATATTGTTGAATCGTTCTCCATTTTGTTGATGACAAAGGGGGAGAAAAATATGATAAATTGATGATAAATGTACGTAATTTTACACTTAAAATGTTTGCATTATGATAAGATATCTAGAGCTTAATTTGAAATATTACAAATTGATATCTTGTCATAGAATGAATTACTATGATTGTTATCCTTTATATTTGAAATATAAGACTTGAAAATGGATGTCATGCCTTGACATCATTTTCAGAAAGTTACATCATGATAGGAATCATGATGGGTGTATTGATAAGTTTAAATGAACTTAACTTATCAATATGTCTCTTGAATTCAAAGGCTTTGAATTCAAGAATGACTTTTCTCAAGTATGATATATAGATAGGGAGAGTTAAGGTTAACTCCGTCATCAATTGTTTGTCATCATCAAAAAGGGGGAGATTGTTGAATCTCGAATTTTAATGATGAAGTCAATTGTCATTTGTTGATCTAATCTATATGTTGAGAAAAGTGTGCAGGATTAACTACGATGGCAACAAGATATGCATCAGGTGTTGTGCCAGTGTCAAGATCAATATCACGTTGGCAGTACGAGAGTTCATCGGAAGTCCAAACGTTCATCAGAAGTTATGCGGAAACCAGCCGAGAAGTCCAGGAGCTTGCCATAGAAGCTTGTTGGAACTCGCCAAGAAGATCGTCGCGAAGTCCTGGAGCTTGTCGAGAGCCCACTGGAGCATCGCCAAGGGTTTGTTGGATGTTTACCGGAAGTACGCCGGAAGCTCACCGAAAGAAGCGATTAATGCATTGGAATACAGAATTACAGTAATCAAGTCATAATTATCATAGTTAGAGTATAGATTAAGTTAGGATTATGAGATAATCCCACTAACTTAATTTGAGGCCAATTGGACTCTTAATAAACCTAAATTGGGCCTAATGGAATAGCCCATTCGGACCTAGAATTCTTGGCCGGTAGTGGTATCCCTAGGGCCGGCGGTGGCACCACCTAGGAGACTCGATCTCCCAGGAATTTTGGGTGGTAGTATGTTAGAACCCTTGCAGATCCTAAACTTGGAGTTGATCTCTTCAGGGGATCGGCCTCCTTGGAACTCTATAGGGGTTCCTCCCTCCAAGTTGCTGCTTAAAGGCTGCAGAAAATATTCATCTATTGCTTATGAAAAGAGAAGGTATACATGGCTATTTATAGGGCTTTTAAACCCTAACTCGTAATATGACTCCTACTTAAGACTCTTACTTCTAACCAACTCGTAGTAGGACTCATAGTCAAGACTCCTATTTCCTTATAACTCCTAATTCTTCTCTAAGAAAACACCTCCTACATGAATGCCCCTCTCAATTAGGACTCTCCTAGCTAGAGTCCTAACAGTTTTACATGAATGTCCCTCTCAATTAGGACTCTCTTGCAAGTCATAGGTGCCTAACAAGCCAATCACGTGAGTGATGGCACGTGTGACTTGATACAGAATCTTTTTGCTTATTATATTTTGGCGTATATCACTTTATAACTATTGCATAAATACATATATATATATATATATATATACTGATGTCCTTGGATTTGTGCAATGGGAATCGGATCGTGATGAGATCACGATAATGAGATCGATTCACCTTTAAACACATATCCTAAATAATCCCGGTCATAGGTTACTCGAGAGGGACATCGTGATAACCGGATAGACTAGTGTGCTGTATACCCGTCCATATGATGGATGCACCTGGTCTCATAGCTGCTCGTGTAGGGACACTAGGGATATAATACAGGTGCTCATTGGAGAATGAGTTCACTGATTGATCCGCTTACAGAATGTTGGATGGTTGATGATGCCTTAGTGTCAGACAGCGATTCCGTAGTCCTAGTGGTGTATCTGGTCCTTAGACTTGAGACACCAAGGATGTCCTGTATGAGTGCTCCACTCTTTGATACCAGACTTATAGGTTTGGCTGTCCCAGATCTAGTACAGTTGGTCATTGGGAGTGGTAGTCGACCTTACGAGGGCTATTGAGTGTCGACAGAGGATCATCCACTCTCGGCGTTATGAGAGGAATATCCCATGTGTTCTTGCTCAAACAAGTCCCTAGCCAGGGTCATTCGGGTTGAGAGAGAAAGAGTTCTCCGGGAGAATCCGATTAGAGCGAGACTTGAGTAGAAACCGTATGGGTTTGACAGCACCATGCTCGATATACGGTCTCTGGGATATTAGATGGATGAGGGACTATAGGTGCATTGTAACTAAGGACAGACAGGTCCAATGGATTGGATTCCCCTGTATCGTCTGGGGACTACGGCGTAGTGGCATAGTACGTCCGTAGTCGATGAGTCGAGTGAATTTTTACAGAGATAATAATTCACTGAGTTAGAAGGAGTTCTAACAGGTATGACTCACGGCCAGCTCGATATTGGGCCTAGAGGGTCACACACATATGGTAGGCATTGCGATGAGTAGAGGTTCGGATATGAGATATCCGACGGAGCCCTTGTCTTATTGGATGCAGATCCAATACCCATTAGGGAAGGACCCATTAGGGTTTGACACGGGATCTCTATAAATAGGAGGGATTCACAGCCTCATAGGCTAGAGTCTTTGCTTGTCTTTCCTATTCTCCTCTCCCTCTCCACCTCCGAGTAGGCCTGGAGTTTTGAGGAGCGTCATCGCAACCCTACTGTGTGGATCACCGCTAGAGAGGAGGACGCTTGACCTCCTTCACCCTCTCCTAAGGATCTGCAAGGAAATATGGATATACGATCTCCCTAGGTAACACAATCTCTATACGTAGTTTTGTGTTTTGCGGATTTTTGCGCACCAATCTTCGCACGACGACGAACATCTTTTTGGGAATCGAGGATTTTTGTTTTCTTGTTCTTCCGCTGCGCATATGATGTCGCCCCCCATGATTTCCCAACAGTTGTATCAGAGCTAGGTTGTTCGTGCGAATGATTGGTTTTGAACTGCGTGTGTTGTGTTTAGGAAGAATATTGACGTCAAAATTGTTGACGCAAAAGCAAGGAAGGGCAACAACAGTTGCTGCCCTCGATCTGCATGCCTGCAGCCACTTGCAGCGGTAGTGGCAGCCGCAGCCAGGCAGCACAGCGCCGGCGCATGTGCAAGCGCTGTGCCTGCAGCAGCCGGTCGGCGGTCTGCTTGCAGTAGGCTTGCTGCTGGCGGGGCTGGCAGCCCACGGGCAGAGGCGCCATAGGGCAGCGGCGCCTGCCGCCGCTGCTCCCACGGGCGAAACCCGCCCCACAGGGGCGGCCGCCCGGCGGTACAGCACCGTCTGCGAAGGCAGCGGCGCCCGTAGGGGGCACCCACACGCAGCGGCATCGCCGCCAGCGGGCGTGCCACTTGTAGGCGAGGGCAGTGCCCTCACCCCGCTGCACAGGCTACCGTCGGTAGGGTGGCGGCGGCGGCAGCAGCGAAAAGGGGAAAGGGTATTAGGGTTTTCTGGGCAAAAGACAGTTTTGCCCCTCGGAATTTGAGAAATTCCAGTTTATCTTTTGTCCAAATTATGAAAATACCCTTAGGAATTGAGAAATTCCCTACATGTCCCTGATTTCAGAAAAATATTAATTAATTAAAAGGTTTAGTTGATTATTATTTTTTTTATTATCTAGTAGTCCTACATGATGATGATTATTTATACATGTGAAGTATGATGTGTGGACGGATGATAATGGACCGTGTGATGTGTGTACTTGTGATTATTATTATTGAGGTCTGCGAACCTCCATTATATTTCTCGTTTATTGTCGGGCCTGCGTGCCTATGATTAAGTTGTAATCACATGAGGAGGCGCAGCGGGAGCGTGGATGCGATAGCGGGACCCACGAGACGGACGATCGTGATGCATGGAGATGCATCAAGATGTCGACGGAACCGACGAGGACGAGATGGACTCACATAGATCTTGATGTGAGTGATTAGGCCTACTGGCTCGGGCCTAATCATATTAGGTTGTGGTCCATGATCATCTGATGTGATTGCTTATACACATACTAGATATGTATATATATTTGCATGCGATATAGATATATATTAAATATGTATATGTGTGACATGTCATATTAGGAGACCAAATTATAGAAATATCTCTCGATAATATTAAGTCGGTAAACGTGAGGCAATTAGATTGACCCACGTGGCCTTCCATCGTTATGAGTAGGAACCGATTCCTGGTGTAGGTTGAGTTGGTCGAGTCCCTCGAGACTCACCTATATCGCGATTCGCTATCTTGCTTTCGACATAGAGATGTCACCGGTGACCTGAGGGCATGGTATGTTTGGTCGAGTCCCTCGAGGGTATATCATCAAATCAGACTCATTTTGTAACGAAGGTGTTGACTTAACCGAGCATCATGGTTGGTCGAGTCCCTCGAGGCCATGGTGATTCGGAGGCCGAACAGGACGGGAATCACAAGGAGTTGTGATCGGCAAGAGTTGCCTACCTTTTAGGCTTAGTGTGATTGGTCGAGTCCCTCGAGGTTACAGTAAGACGCTGATTAGATCCTGATCCCCACTAGAAGTCTGCCGGAGACTTCCGTTTCACGTGCTGAGGGTGTCGCGTGACTCGTTAGTAAAATAGTGGGAGCATATTAAGATAGAAGTCCATATCTTGATAGTTTATTTCTTGCAAAATCTGCATATTATTCTTTTCTGCTACATCTTTATTTTCAGAAAATGTCGCTTTCAAATCCCTTACGTGGCATACTTGATGTCAACTGCCTCACTGGTCCAAATTATACGGATATGCTCCGTAACTTGAGAATTGTTCTCACAGCGGAGAAAATCGTGTACGTCCTTGATACAGTGATGCCTACGCCCGAAGAAGGGGCAAGCGAGGATGAGATCGCTCGCTACGTGAAGTACATTGATGACTCCACTCTTGCTCAGTGCTATATGTTGGGCTCTATGACTCCAGAGTTACAGAGACAACATGAAAAGATGGATGCCAGATCCATTCTCCTACATGTCCGTAAATTGTTTGAGGAACAGGGAAGGACTCAACGATATGAGATATCCAAGAGCCTTTTCCGCGCTAGGATGACTGAGGGGACACCGGTTCAGAACCATGTCCTAAAGATGATTGAGTGGATAGAGAAACTCACAGGTCTAGGAATAGTCTTAGAGGATAACTTGTGTGTGGACATTGTGCTTCAGTCCCTACCAGATTCATTTTCACAGTTCATAATGAATTTTAATATGAACAAGCTTGAGGTGACTCTCCTAGAGTTCCTCAAAATGTTGAGGGAGGCAGAGAGTACTATTAAGAAAGAGAAGCCAGTTCTCTACATTGGTGAGACCAGAAAGAAAAGGAAAGCAGAAAGGTCCCTTAAGAAGGGAAAGGGCAAGGGCAAACGAGGTAAAGCAAAGGTGGCTAAGAAAGACCCAGCAAAGGACAAAGGTCAGTGCTTCCACTGTGGTCAAGATGGGCATTGGAAGAGAAACTGCAAAGAGTACCTTGCAGAAAGGGTGAAACAAAAGCTTGATGAAGCTTCAGGTACATTCATGATCAGTCTCCATTTGTCAGACTCATATGATAACACATGGGTATTGGATACCGGTAGTGCTTATCATATATGCAATTCGTTGCAGGTTCTGGCAAGGCCTAGGAGACTAGAGAGAGGCGAGATGGACCTCAAGATGGGTAATGGAGCAAAAGTTGCTGTATTAGCTGTTGGCGAGGTCGCCCTACATCTGCCTAGTGGAGCTTTTATTGCATTAGATGCATGTTATTTTGTTCATTCTATTATCAAAAACATTATCTCCATTTCATGTTTAACAGTTACTGGATATAAATTTGTTTTTGAGAACAATGGTTGTTCGATATTAGTAGATGATAAGATCATCACGAAAGGAACATTGCATAATGGTTTATTTATGTTAGACACCACTCCACATATCATGAATGTAAATGTGTCCAAAAGGAAACGAGATGAGTTGAACAGTGCATACCTGTGGCATTGTAGGCTAGGTCACATCCATGAAAGAAGGATTCAAAAGTTGCTAAATGATGGATATCTAGATCCATTCGACTATGTGTCATATGCAACTTGTGAGCCTTGCATTCGTGGAAAACTGACCAAATCTCCATTTAGTAGAACTGGAGAGAGAGCCAATGAGTTGTTGGAACTCATACATAGTGATGTATGTGGACCCATGTCAACTCATGCCATTGGAGGTTACTCCTACTTCATTACATTTACTGATGATTTCTCAAGGTATGGATATGTGTACTTAATGAAGTACAAGTCCGAGGCCTTTGAGAAATTCAGAGAGTATAAGAATGAGGTGGAGAACCAGACTGGAAAGAGTATCAAAACTCTTCGATCAGATCGAGGAGGTGAATACTTTAGTACAGAGTTTACTTAGTTCCTCAAGGACCATGGGATATTATCCCAATGGACACCTCTTTATACACCTCAGCTCAATGGTGTCTCTGATAGGAGAAATCGTACATTATTAGATATGGTACGGTCCATGATGAGTTTCGCTGACCTACCCATCTCATTTTAGGGATATGCCCTAGAAACCGCAGCTTACCTTCTAAACAGAGTTCCAACTAAGTCGGTAGTGTCTACACCATATGAGATATGGAAAGGGAAGAAACCTGATCTTAAGGTTGTTAAGATTTGGGGCTGCCCTACCCATGTTAGAAGACACAACCCCGATAAGTTAGAATCAAGGACAGAGCGATGCAAATTTGTGGGATACCCCAAGGAAACTTGTGGGTATTATTTCTATCATCTCGAGGACCAAAAGGTCTTTGTAGCTAAGAGAGTAGTGTTCCTTGAGAAGGAACACATTCTTGACGGAGACAGTGGGAGAATGATAGAATTGAGCGAGGTTGGAGAACCAAGCTCAAGCACCACTCTACAGCCCGAGTCTGTTTAGGTACCTAATACACAAGTATCAACTTTACGCAGGTCTGATAGAGTATCCCATCCTCCTGAGAGATATGTGGGACATATTAGAGCAGAGGATGTAGAGGATATTGATCCTCAGACCTACGAGGAGGCTATTATGAGTATAGACTCCGGGAAGTGGAAAGAAGCCATGAATTCTGAGATGGATTCTATGTACTCCAATAAAGTTTGGAACCTAGTTGATGCACCCGAAGGTATTGTACCCATCGGTTGCAAGTGGATCTTTAAGAAAAAGATCGGAGTAGATTGAAAGGCAGAGACCTATAAAGCAAGGCTAGTGGCTAAGGGGTATCGTCAAAGGCAAGGTGTTGACTACAATGAAACTTTCTCACCCGTAGCAATGCTAAAATCCATCAGAATTCTATTGGCTATTGCAGCACACTATGATTATGAGATCTGGCAGATGGATTTGAAAACCGCATTCCTCAACGGGAACCTCGAGGAGGAGGTGTATATGATGCAACCTGAGGGATTCGTGTCCAAGAACTGCCCAGATAAGGTGTGTAGGTTGCTTAGATCCATTTATGGACTAAAGCAAGCTTCCCGAAGTTGGAACATAAGATTTGATGAGGCAATCAGATCTTATGACTTCGTTGAGAACGAAGATGAGCCTTGTGTATACAGAAAGGTAAGTGGGAGCGCTATTAGCTTTTTGGTGTTATATGTGGATGACATCCTCATCATTGGGAATGACATAGGAATGCTATCCACAATAAAGGCTTGGTTATCTAGACACTTCTCCATGAAGGACTTAGGAGAAGCATCTTATATCTTGGGGATTAGAATCTATAGAGATAGATCCAAGAGGATGCTTGGCTTGTCCCAGTCCAGGTACATAGAAACCATTGTCAAAAGGTTTGGCATGGAAAATTCCAAGAGAGGTCTCATACCGATGAGACATGGGATATCGCTTTCTACGAGTATGTCCCCAAAGACTCCAGAAGAAAGGGCGAACATGGATATGATACCTTATGCCTCAGCAATAGGGTCTATCATGTATGCCATGCTATGTACTAGGCTTGATATAGCGCATGCTCTGAGTGTCACGAGCAGGTATCAGGCGGATCCAGGCTTGGAGCACTGGAAAGCAGTAAAGTGTATCCTTAAGTACTTGAGAAGGACTAAGGATCTTTTACTAGTATATGGAGGTAATAGCCTTAAGGTTGAAGGCTACACTAACTCAAGTTTTCAATCTGATGTCGATGATAGCAAGTCAAATTCAGGGTATGTGTACACCTTGAATGGAGGAGCAGTGTGCTGGAAGAGTTCCAAGCAAGATACCACTGCTGACTCGACCACAGAGGCGGAGTACATTGCTGCATCAGATGCAGCAAAGGAGGGAGTCTGGGTGAAGATGTGCATCACAGATTTGGGAGTCGTTCCGAATAGCGAGAAGTCGACTTCCTTATATTGCGACAACTATGGGGCGATTGCTCAAATAAGGGAACCCGAGTCTCATCAGAAGTATTCTAAGGAGGTTCCAGCTTATCAGAGAGATCGTAACCCGAGGAGATGTAGCAGTGGAAAGAGTTCCATCTGAAGATAACATTGCAGATCCACTGACAAAGTCGTTATCTCAGATTGTCTTTGAGCATCACAGGAGTCTGATGGGGATCATACACATAGGTGATTGGCTTTAGGTCAAGTGGGAGATTGCTAGTCATAGGTGCCCAGCAAGCCAATCACGTGAGTGATAGCACGTGTGACTTGATACAGAATCTTTTTGCTTATTATATTTTGGCGTATATCACTTTATAACTATTGCATAAATGCATATATATATTGTGATGTCCTTGGATTTGTGCAATGGGAATCGGATCGTGATGCGATCATGATAATGAGATTGATTCACCTTTAAACACATCCTAAATAATCCCGGTCATAGGTTACTCGAGAGGGACATCGTGATAACCGGATAGACTGGTGTGCTGTATACCCGTCCATATGATGGATGCAATTGGTCTCATAGCTGCTCATGTAGGGACACTAGGGATACAGTACAGGTGCTCATTGGAGAATGAGTTCACTGATTGATCCGCTTACGGAATGCTGGATGGTTGATGATGCCTTATTGTCAGACAGCGATTCCGTAGTCCTAGTGGTGTATTTGGTCCTTAGACTTGAGACACCGAGGATGTCCTGTATGAGTGCTCCACTCTTTGATACCAGACTTATAGGTTTGGCTGTCCCAGATCTAGTACAGTTGGTCATCGGGAGTGGTAGTCGACCTTACGAGGGCTATTGAGTGTCGACAGAGGATCATCCACTCTCGGCGTCATGAGAGGAATATCCCATGTGTTCTTGCTCAGACAAATCCCTGGCTAGGGTCATTCGGGTTGAGAGAGAAAGAGTTCTCCGGGAGAATCCGATTAGAGCGAGACTTGAGTAGAAACCGTATGGGTCTGACAGCACCATGCTCGATATACGGTCTTTGGGATATTAGATGGATGAGGGACTATAGGTACATGGTAACTGAGGACAGACAGGTCCAATGGATTGGATTCTTCTGTATCGTCTGGGGACTACGGCGTAGTGGCCTAGTACGTCCGTAGTCGATGAGTCGAGTGAATTATTATAGAGATAATAATTCACTGAGTTAGAAGGAGTTCTGACAGGTATGACTCACGGCCAGCTCGATATTGGGCCTAGAGGGTCATACACATATGGTAGGCATTGCGATGAGTAGAGGTTCGGATATGAGATATCCGACGGAGCCCTTGTCTTATTGGATGCAGATCCAATACCCACTAGGGAAGGACCCATTAGGGTTTGACACGGGATCTCTATAAATAGGAGGGATTCACAGCCTCATAGGCTAGAGTCTTTGCTTGCCTTTCCTATTCTCCTCTCCCTCTCCACCTCAGAGTAGGCCTGGAGTTTTGAGGAGCGTCGTCGCAGTTGAATCTCGTATTTTGATGATGAAACTAGTTGATATATGTTTATGATTTAATCTGCGTTTTGAGTGACGCAGGATGCTTCGATCAGGATGAGACAATTAAAGCAGGAACATCATGTTGTGCCGGAAGAACATGTCAGAAGATTGGACGTCGGGCCGGTGGATCGGTCGACGTATCGACAGAAGGCTTCGGGTCGTGGACTCGGGCATCGGGCCAAGAAGAGCGGGTATTGTGCCAAGGATATCGGAGTTGCGGAGTCAACTGGCCGATTGGGCAATAGGCCACAGGAAAAGACGATGCACCGAAGAATCGGACGAAGTGTCGAGGGACCAATGACATGCCGGACAACTTGGTTAATTGCTTAGAACTAATTGTCTCGATCAAAGTTTTTGTTTTGATGTGCAGGATTAACTACGATGAAAGTTAGACAAACAGCAGGTGTTGCGCCGGAGTCAAGATCATGATCACGTTGGGAGTTTTAGAGTTCGACGGAAGTTCGGACGGTCGTCGGAGGTTCAGCGAGAACAGATCCGAGAAGTCCAGAAGCTTGCCAAGCGAAGCTCGTCGGAACTCGCCAAGTGGATCGTCGCAAAGTCCAGGAGTTTGCCGGAAGTCCGCAGAAGCATCACCGAGGGTTCATCGGATGATCGACGGAAGTTCGCCGGAAGAAGCGATTGACGTACCGAAGCAGAGCTGCAGAATTTGTCTTAGATTTAATCATAGTTAGCACGGTGATTAAGTTAGAAATGGGAGGTGATCCCATTAGCTTAATCCTGGGGCAATTGGGCCCCTGAAGAACTCAAGTTGGGTCGAATGGTTCAACCCATTCGAACCCAAGTAGCTGTGGGAGGTGCAACCGCCCAGGCAGGGAGGTGCAACCGCCCAGGCTAAGTCTCCCAGTGAGACTGGGCGGTGCAACCGCTCCAGCCAGGAGGTGCAACCGCCCACGGCTCAGTCTCCAAGTGAGACTGGGCGGTGCAACCTCCTCTGTCAAGAGGTAGCACCGCCAGAGCTCAAGTTCCGAGCTCTGCCGAGAGGTGCAACCACCGAGCTCGGTCTTCGAGCTCTGGCAGAGAGGTGCAACCTCCTTGGACAGGTGATGCATCGCCTGAGCTCGGTCTTCGAGCTCTGGCAGAAAGGTGCAACCACCCCTAACAGAGAGGTGCATCCGCCTGAGCTCAGTCTTCGAGCTCTGCCAGGCGGTGCAACCTCTCCAGTCAAGAGGTGCAACCGCCTGATCCCGGAATTCCGGGATTTGATGGTTTTGAGCTCGAATTTTGAATTGGGTTAGGGCCTATAAATACCCCACCCATTCAGCACTGAAAAGATACAGACCTACACCGAAATCTTGATCTTTTATGTGATTCTAAGAGCTCAAAAGTGTTGTAAAGCCTTTAAGTCTCCTCCTTCTGTTCTTCATGTTTTCAGTTGTAAAGTGAGGAGAGAAAAGTCTGTAAAGGTTGTCTCCTGAGCCTGTCAAAAGGAGAGAAATTGTAAAAGGGCAGTTTGGCCTTCGCCTATTGAAGGAAGGCCCCTAGTTGACGTCGGCAACCTCGTCGGTGGAGGAAGCCAAAAGTGGAGTAGGTCAAGGCTGACCGAACCACTCTAAATCTCTGGTTTGCGTTTATTTTCGAGCACTTTATCATTACTGCAAACCTCCTTCATTACTACTACTCTCTGCGCTTTCACGAACAAGTTCTAAGTGCTGTTCTTCCGAATCTGCATTCAGACGTAAATTCGTATTTTCATACATTACAGTTTACGTTTACGTTTGATTCTGCAGAACTGTCTTCCGTGCTTTTACGAACGAGCTTCTTTGCAGTTTATACTTACATTTTGATCCTATTGATAACTGCAAACTGTCCTCTACAATTTTACGAACGAGTTTCAACATTTAGACGTAAAACTGCATTCAGACGTAAATCGGCTTTCCTCGCTCAATCATCAGATCTCAGTTCACGTTTATGTCTTGATTTCAACTGCATACTGCCTTCTGCGAGCATACAAACAAGTTTCAAAGTTTAGACGTAAATCTGCGTCTAGACGTAAAACTGCGTTTAGACGTAAATCTGCGTTTAGACGTAAATCTAAGTTTAAGACGTAAATCTGAGGTTAGACGTAAATCTGCGTTTAGACGTAAAACTACGTTTAGACGTAAATCTGCGTTTAGACGTAAATCTGCGTTTAGACGTAAATCTTCGTTTAGACGTAAAACTGCATTTAGACATAAATCTGAGTTTAGACGTAAACTGCGCTTAGACGCAAAACTGCGCTTAGACGCAATCTGCGCTTAGACGCAAACTGCACTTAGATACAAACTGAGAATTTGCTTTTGCATCATAATAGTTTTTGAACGAACGCAGCTTTTGGTTTTTAATCGCTGTAAGATTTCCGCTGCACTAATTCACCCCCCCCCCCTCTTAGTGCTCTCGATCCTAACAATTGGTATCAGAGCGGGGTATTTCTCATTTCGGATTTACACCCGAGAGAAATGACTTTTCAAGAGGGCTGTTCGGTCTTTCGTCCACCGTTCTTTAACGGATTGGACTACACTTATTGGAAAACTCGAATGAGAGTTTTCTTAATTTCTCTAAATCTGGATTTATGGAATATCATTGAAAACGGTTTTCAACTTCCCTCCAAACCGATGAACGAATGGTCGGATTTGGAGAAGAAGAATTTTTCTTTAAACGCAAAGGCTATGAATGCCTTATTTTGCGCATTGGACAAAAATGAGTTCAATCGGATTTCTACGTGTGAAACGGCTTTCGATATTTGGCGCACTCTTGAAGACACGCACGAGGGAACTAGTAGAGTCAAAGACTCGAAAGTTAATATTTTACTGCTTGATTTCGAGCTTTTTCATATGAAACCAAGCGAAACCATTGTTGACATGTACACCCGATTTACGGATGTCGTCAATGGTTTGAAATCACTTGGTAAAAGCTTTTCGGATTTTGAACTCGTTAACAAAGTTTTGCGCTCACTTTCTAAAACTTGGGATTCAAAAGTAACTGCTATTCAAGAA
Source organism: Musa acuminata AAA Group (assembly GCF_036884655.1). Lineage (NCBI taxonomy): Eukaryota > Viridiplantae > Streptophyta > Magnoliopsida > Zingiberales > Musaceae > Musa > Musa acuminata. The sequence continues at coordinate 11,991,616 of NC_088347.1, read as the reverse complement.
TCGAAAAACTTGAACCAATTTCCACTTGAAGAACTAATTGGTTCATTGATCACATATGAAATGACGTGCAATGCATGTGAAGAACTTGAGAACCACCTTCCAAAGAACAGGAAGGATTTTGGACATAGAACATTTGAAGACCACTCGAGCATAAGCTCAAGTGATGGTGAACTTAAACTACAAATGAAACGAAAATTAAAAAGCAAAAAGAATGGAACTACTTGCTTTAAACGCAAGAAGAAGAACAAAAATTGGGATGAATCGAGCTCATCTGAAGACGAGAAAGTCAACAAAAGCGAGGCGGCAAACTACGCCTTACTAGCCTACGACATTGAGGTAATTAAAATGCCTTTGGTTTATTTTGAAATTACTTGATGCTTTCATGATATATTTTCTTTTTTAGTTTAGAATTAATTTTCTTGAAAATTACATGTTTAAAAATAAAAATACAAAAATTATGATCATGCTGATAATTTTGAAAATAATATTGCATATTTTATGATAAACAAACAAAATGATTTTGATCATGGTTAAGAAGTAATAATGTGTATCATGTTTGATTAACATTGTTGAATGAAATCACGTTTGATTTAAAGTAATGCATAAAGATGTAATATGAAATGGTTATTAACAATCTTATGCATGTGATTTTAAGTTATCCATGATCATGAGCTTGTTTGATCTTCTTGACTTAATTTCAAGATCTATAGCAAAAATCATGTTTGAATATATGAAAGTGTTAATTTCATTTTCGGATTCACTTAACAATTGGTATCCTAACAATCAGATTTTCTCATACACTTATGAAAAATATTTTTCTAAAATGGATTTGATGAAATGATTCCTGCTTATAAATTCCATCTTGAAATATGAATGATAGTGTTTTTTTGCTTACAAAGATTTGTTTCACGTTCATATCTCCTATGATTCATGTGCAGAAAAAGAATCTCTTAAAAAATGCTTTTCCCATCTGATCGAGATTAATGATTTCATGATATTTTATGAATCTCGAAATTAATTTTAATGACTTGATTATGAACTTCAAGTTAATGATTTAATTTGAATAAGTTTTATCTAAATCATAATCTTGATCTTGCAAAATTGAAGTCACAAATAATATCTCATGGTATTCATGAATTGATACTCACAATATGAAAGCATTGATATTCATGACTTGAATTGGATTGAAACATTGTATGCTGAATTTAATCATTCTCCTATGTTTCAAAGATTCCTTAAATGCCTTATGTGATGATTGAAAACTAATCTGCTTTATGATGAATTACGAATCATGACTTGATCTATGATATAAATGCCTTGAAATGATTGAAATATTTAACATTTTTATGCTCTACCCCCTATTTTCTTCTTGTTTTCAATGATAAAATGGGGAGAAGTTTTGATCATGCATGGTAGGATATAATTTGACAAAATTGATACCATCATGATATGAAACATTTATGATGTACAATTATGCATGCAATACTTGTGCTTTCTAATTATGATGTGATGTATTGCATATCATGATTTAAAATGCTATGAGTGCCAAGTTACACATTTTGAGAAGAAATTGTTATATTGAAATATTAATGTAATTATGAATGGTGATATGATATCATGCATGTAATACTTCAATTTATGATAATGATGCATGCAATGATAAAATATTCATGATGAAAAATTGTCTTGACATTCATAACTTGATTATCCATCATTTGTCATGATTTTGAAATCGTTCTAAAAGGAAAAGAGAACTACAAAACTGTATTCTCTCTTTCTTTTTTACAATGACAAAGGGGGAGATAGCTAGCTTGTACAAGTCAAGAAGATGCAAAAACTTGATTGCGAGCTTGCCTATTTTAAGAAGCAAAGATTGCTAACTTGCTTATTTCAAGAAGAAAAATTGTCTTCTTGAACATCAGTATCTTGAATATCTCAAGAAGCAAAACTTGCAATTTGCACATTGTAATAGGAAGCAAGAATCATGAGCTTACACAAGAAATTTATCTTGCATTTGCTTTCGAAATTTTTGCTAGCTTGCATAATATAGAACTTGCTATCTTGAACATTACCAAAAGTGCTATCTTATATGCTATAAAACTTGCATATCTAAAACTTGATAGCATGAATGTTCTAAGCATGATGTAACATTTGCTAAAACTTCTAGCTCCAAGATTGCATGATGATAAAACTTGATATTATAATTTTCATGCAAAGAGTTGAACCAATATCACACACAAACACTTGATTGTGATACTTCTCCTTTTTGTTGATGACAAAGGGGGAGAAGTATGTTGATGAAAGTATGTTGATGACATGACATGTGATGCATAAGTTTATGCATATGTTCATGTTGACGTATTGCAAGTATTCATGATGAATATTGCAATGACTTGAATTCAGTTTGAATTCAAGGTTCTATCAATATGGCATATTGATAGGGGGAGTTTGTTTAAACTCCGGGAGTTAAGCTTAACTCCGTCATCAAGTGGTTGTCATCATCAAAAAGGGGGAGATTGTTGAATCTCGTATTTTGATGATGAAACTACTTGATATATGTTTATGATTTAATCTGCGTTTTGAGTGACGCAGGATGCTTCGATCAGGATGAGACAATTAAAGCAGGAACATCATGTTGTGCCGGAAGAACATGTCAGAAGATTGGACGTCGGGCCGGTGGATCGGTCGACGTATCGACAGAAGGCTTCGGGTCGTGGACTCGGGCATCGGGCCAAGAAGAGCGGGTATTGTGCCAAGGATATCGGAGTTGCGGAGTCAACTGGCCGATTGGGCAATAGGCCACAGGAAAAGACGATGCGTCGAAGAATCGGACGAAGCGTCGAGGGACCAATGACATGCCGGACAACTTGGTTAATTGCTTAGAACTAATTGTCTCGATCAAAGTTTTTGTTTTGTTGTGCAGGATTAACTACGATGAAAGTTAGACAAGCAGCAGGTGTTGCGCCGGAGTCAAGATCATGATCACGTTGGGAGTTCTAGAGTTCGACGGAAGTTCGGACGGTCGTCGGAGGTTCAGCGAGAACAGATCCGAGAAGTCCAGAAGCTTGCCAAGCGAAGCTCGTCGGAACTCGCCAAGTGGATCGTCGCAAAGTCCAGGAGTTTGCCGGAAGTCCGCAGAAGCATCACCGAGGGTTCATCGGATGATCGACGGAAGTTCGCCGGAAACTCGCCGGATGAAGCGATTGACGTACCGAAGCAGAGCTGCAGAATTTGTCTTAGATTTAATCGTAGTTAGCACGGTGATTAAGTTAGAAATGGGAGGTGATCCCATTAGCTTAATCCTGGGGCAATTGGGCCCCTGAAGAACTCAAGTTGGGTCGAATGGTTCAACCCATTCGAACCCAAGTAGCTGTGGGAGGTGCAACCGCCCAGGCAGGGAGGTGCAACCGCCCAGCCTAAGTCTCCCAGCGAGACTGGGCGGTGCAACCGCTCCAACCAGGAGGTGCAACCGCCCACGGCTCAGTCTCCAAGTGAGACTGGGCGGTGCAACCTCCTCTGTCAAGAGGTAGCACCGCCAGAGCTCAAGTTCCGAGCTCTGCCGAGAGGTGCAACCACCGAGCTCGGTCTTCGAGCTCTGGCAGAGAGGTGCAACCTCCTTGGACAGGTGATGCATCGCCTGAGCTCGGTCTTCGAGCTCTGGCAGAAAGGTGCAACCACCCCTGACAGAGAGGTGCATCCGCCTGAGCTCAGTCTTCGAGCTCTGCCAGGCGGTGCAACCTCTCCAGTCAAGAGGTGCAACCGCCTGATCCCGGAATTCCGGGATTTGATGGTTTTGAGCTCGAATTTTGAATTGGGTTAGGGCCTATAAATACCCCACCCATTCAGCACTGAAAAGATACAGACCTACACCGAAATCTTGATCTTTTCTGTGATTCTAAGAGCTCAAAAGTGTTGTAAAGCCTTTAAGTCTCCTCCTTCTGTTCTTCATGTTTTCAGTTGTAAAGTGAGGAGAGAAAGGTCTGTAAAGGTTGTCTCCTGAGCCTGTCAAAAGGAGAGAAATTGTAAAAGGGCAGTTTGGCCTTCGCCTATTGAAGGAAGGCCCCTAGTTGACGTCGGCAACCTCGTCGGTGGAGGAAGCCAAAAGTGGAGTAGGTCAAGGCTGACCGAACCACTCTAAATCTCTGGTTTGCGTTTATTTTCGAGCACTTTATCATTACTGCAAACCTCCTTCATTACTACTGCTCTCTGCGCTTTCACGAACAAGTTCTAAGTGTTGTTCTTCCGAATCTGCATTCAGACGTAAATTCGTATTTTCATACATTACAGTTTACGTTTACGTTTGATTCTGCAGAACTGTCTTCCGTGCTTTTACGAACGAGCTTCTTTGCAGTTTATACTTACATTTTGATCCTATTGATAACTGCAAACTGTCCTCTACAATTTTACGAACGAGTTTCAACATTTAGACGTAAAACTGCATTCAGACGTAAATCGGCTTTCCTCGCTCAATCATCAGATCTCAGTTCACGTTTACGTCTTGATTTCAACTGCATACTGCCTTCTGCGAGCATACAAACAAGTTTCAAAGTTTAGACATAAATCTGCGTCTAGACGTAAAACTGCGTTTAGATGTAAATCTGCGTTTAGACGTAAATCTGAGTTTAAGACGTAAATCTGAGTTTAGACGTAAATCTGCGTTTAGACGTAAAACTGCGTTTAGACGTAAATCTGCGTTTAGACGTAAATCTGCGTTTAGACGTAAATATGCGTTTAGACGTAAAACTGCGTTTAGACGTAAATCTGAGTTTAGACGTAAACTGCGCTTAGACGCAAAACTGCGCTTAGACGCAATCTGCGCTTAGACGCAAACTGCACTTAGATACAAACTGAGAATTTGCTTTTGCATCATAATAGTTTTTGAACGAACGCAGCTTTTGGTTTTTAATCGCTGTAAGATTTCCCCTGCACTAATTCACCCCCCCCCCCTCTTAGTGCTCTCGATCCTAACAATCGCAACCCTGCTGTGTGGATCACCGCTAGAGAGGAGGACGCTTGACCTCCTTCACCCTCTCCTAAGGATCTGCAAGGAAACAGGGATATACGATCTCCCTAGGTAACACAATCTCTATACGCAGTTTTGTGTTTTGCGGATTTTTGCGCACCAATCTTCGCACGACGACGAACATCTTTTTGGGAATCGGGGATTTTTGTTTTCTTGTTCTTCCGCTGCGCATATAATGTCGCCCCCCATGATTTCCCAACATCTCTAAGCTAGAGTCCTAACAGACCCGCCTCTTCAAATCAGCCTTGTCCTCGAGGCTGATGATTTGTGAATTCTGAGAATTTGATCTTCAAGTCATCATAGTTCTCCCAAGTGGCATCTTTTATTTGTAGATTCTCCCACTTTATTGGCACTTCATTAGTGGGTCATCGTCATCGAGTCACGATCTGTCAATCAATAATGGCACTTGGCTGGGTTTGGAGTTCTCTTTGGGTAGTCATATTTGGTGGGTGGCTTTGGGCTGTCTCCAAGCACCTATTTAAAACTTCCGTCTGGCTGTTGGTTTGTGGGTGATATGTCATACTCCTTTTTAATTTAGTACCCTGCATATGGAATAACTTTGTCCAAAATCTGCTCATGAAGATGCAAGTAGAATTTGTCACAAGCACAATGCGTCCCTTATAGTGTAATTCTTTTGAGTCCCAATTGTAAAGAGCCATTGGGCTTGGTGCTTCCTCCAATTTTTTTTTTTTTTATAATCTTACTAGTCTCTGAATCTTCCTGCCGTTCCATCTTAATATCCTTAAGAAAGTCGCTGGTCGGAAGTGAAACAGCCGAAACTTCAACTTGCTCGGGTAGTTGCGAAAGCGCATCTGCAAGAACATTCTCTTTCCCCTTTTTGTAAGTTATATCATAATCAAATCGAAGAAGTTTTGTTACCCATTTTTGCTGCTCAGTGGATGATATCTTTCACTCTAAAAAGTACTTGAGGCTTTTATGGTCGATTTTAATTTGAAATCGTCGGCCAATCAAGTAGGGTCTCCACCTCGTTGCTTCGCGCACAATGACGAGCATCTCCTTATCATATGTTGACTTATTTTGATGGGAGGGAGATAATTCCTTGCTAGTGTATATGAGTGGTCGACCATCTTGCATGAGAATGGCTCCAATTTCGACTCCAAATGCGTCAGCCTCAATAATGAAGGGTCGGTTGAAATCTGGTAGTGTTAGCACCGGCGTCGTCGTCATGGCTGCCTTAAGTTTGTCGAAGGCAGCGGAGGCTCTGTCCGACCATTAGAAGATATCTTTTTTCAATAACGAAGTAAGTGGTGCACTGATCTCTCCATAGTTTTTCACGAACTTGCAGTAGTAGCCTGTGAAACTCAGAAAGCCATGTAGCAGTTTTACGTTCCTCGGGGTAGGCCAGTTTTGCATTGCTTCAATTTTGAAGGGGTCCACTATCACACCTTCCTCTGATATGATATGCCCAAGATATTCCACCTTCTGTTGAAGAAAGCAAAAATTCATAGTGGTTGTTATGTGTTCAAAAGGTGGTTTTCGGTATGTCTTCTTCGCACACTCATATTTGATGATACCCGGATCAAAGGTCTAGCTTTGTAAAGATTTGTGATCCCTTTCATCTAGCAATTCATCTGCTATTGGAATAAGGTATTTGTCCTTGATGGTTATGCCATTGAGAGCTCGGTAATCAACGCATATTTGCCATGTTCCATCCTTCTTTCGTACAAGTAGCACCGGTGAAGAATAGAGGTTGCAACTTGGCCGAATAACTCATGTTTCGAGCATTTCTTTTACAATCCTTTCTATTTCATCCTTCTGGAGATGTAGATATTGATATGACCGAGTATTTGCTGGAGGTTTTCCTGAAAGAATCATTATATAATGATCATACCGGCGGGTAAGAGGTAGGTTGTACGATTCGTCAAATATATATGAAAATTCAGCAAGCAAAGGAAGTAGGTTTGGATCTTCAAATTGTATTGGCTCTCCCTTAGTTTGCTGCTCAAGTTGTAACAAAAATCTGCTGCATGCTTTATGCAAAACCTTCTCCATTTGTTGTGTGCAAATCGTCGTTAAGTCGCCCCCACGTTTCCCGTTTAGTATCACTTGTTTCTCCTTACTGTAAAATTTCATAATTAGTTGCATAAAATTCCAAGAAATATCACCTAATGTCATCAACCATTTAATTATGAGCATGGCCTCATGATCATCAAGAGGGACAAGGAAGAAATATGCAATTATCTCTTGGTAAGGCCTCATGATCATCAATTGTTTAACTTGTGGGCGCCTACGATCATACTTCAAAATCCATCCATCGATGACCTTAACGTCAAACCTGCTGCAATTCTCAATAGGTAAGGCCATCTGGATAGTAACCTTATTGTTGTTTAGAAAGTTATTAGAACTGCCCATGTCGATGAGAACAGTGATCGGTTGTTGTTTGAGAAGGCCTCCAACTTTCATCATTTGCGGGTTTGAGTAGCCGGCTAGTGCATGTACCGTAACTTCAGTCGGTTGTGGCTCTTCTTCTGCATCTTCTTCTTCATGATCAAGGCTCTCTTCTGGATATTCAATGACCTCTTCTTCTATTGGTTCAATCATAAGAAGTCTCCCTTTACAACAGCGATGCTCACGGCTCCACGGCTCCACGGCTCGTCATAATGCCAACATAACCCATTCGCATATCGCTCCCGAAGCTCTTCTCTTGTTAACCTCTTTGGTGTAGGGACTTGGTCGACAGTAGGGGGGGCTGAGGGCTTCAATATTCTTGGTTGAGGAGCGACCCTAGTCCTCCGAGCTTCATGATTCAATTGCTCCTCTTGATGTTGTGCGAAAGAGATGACTGCCATAAGCGTATACGGTTGTCGCGCTTTAACTTCTTCTCGGATCTCTGGCTTCAAGCCCTCAATGAAGGTCCTCAATAGCTGTTTTTGAGACCAATCATGAGTTTGATTAGATAACCTTTCAAACCTGGTTTGGTACTCTTGAATGGTAGAGGTTTGTCGGATCTTTGCTAGTTGTCCGTCAACATTCTCGTAATCGGTTGGTCTGAAACGGATCAGCAGTCCTTTGAATTATCGCCATGAAAGGACTCCATAAGTATGTTCAAACTAGTCAAACCACTGTATAGCATCCCCTTCAAGATGTATAGCTGCAATTTTCACCATAGATGCATCCGTGGTTTTATGGTACCGAAAATATTGCTCCGCGCGCGAGATCCAACTAATTGGGTCTCCTTCTTCCCATCTAGGAAAATTTACCCTCATGCATGGATAGTTGGGGTCAGTCATAGAGCCTCCCCTCTCTTGGAACTCATCTCTTCGGGCCTGGTGTGATTGGGCAAAACTCTCTCCTTGATATGATTTTTTCGGGCTTAGTGGTCGGCCCAATCTGAGTTCGGTAAAGAGCGTCCGAATCTTATCCTCCATTCGTGCCTCCAAGGCTTCGAATTTAGCATTGATTGCCTCCTTAGATGCCATAATATATGCCTCCAAATCTATAATGTTAAGATCTCTCTTTTGTTGTTAGGTTAAAGGCGTGTATAGGTTGAGAGAAGTGATGGTCGAAAGGGTTGGTGGATCGGTGGATGTAGGCTACGATTTCGACTTGTTTTGTGGCTGTTTTGGGTGCAGATTGAGGGTGTGGTTTAGTGGAGTTTTAGGGCTGTGGATGAATGTTTTGGATATGTGGTAGTTGGCAGCAAAGGTTTGATAGAAATCAGTGGAAGTTGCAGCAAGTATGTGCTGTCTTGTAAGAGCAGAATTGTCATCGAAGAAACAGCGGTTTCTCAACGAAATTTCCACCAAAAACTTAAGAGAATTGAGGAGGGAATTGACAGAAAAATCACAGTTTATATGGCAGCAAGGATGTCTAATTTAATCAATAAAATTTCGGAAGTATAATAGCAAAGAAATTGGTGCAAGCTACGATAGCAGAATTCTTGTCGAAAAATTTCAGTAGTTTACGATGAAAATTTGTAGCAACACAAAATTGTTTTTAGAGATAAATTCCTCAATAGATCAATGTTAGATGGAAGCCAAGATGATCTATAATGTGTATAAAAAAATTTATTCAAAAAAGATTGCAAATAGATGGGTTAAGGCAACAATATATGGCTGAAATTTTCTGCAGCAGAGATTTTTAAGTATAGCAGATTGGACGTAAAGGATCAGTAGTTTATATTAAGAATTTTTTGATGAAACTAAAGGGAAATCCACTGATAGGAAGGGTCAAAGCTATCATAAAAATTTCATAGAGATTTGGATAGAAACAACGTAGTATCAAGATCAAACAAACAGTGCTATGCGGCTGAAAATTTTCAGTGCAAATTTTCAAGTATAGCAGATTAGACGTAAAATATCAATGGTTTATATTGAGAATTTTTTGACAAAACCAAAGGGAAATCTGCTATTAGGAAGTGTCAAAGATGTTATAAAAAATTCGTAAAGATTTGGATAGAAAAAATACAGTAGTAAGATCAAACAGATGGTGCTATGCGGTTGGAATTCTGTAATGTATCTTTCGTCGTAGAGATGAAAACATTATTACGAAAAGTTTATGCAGCAATATAAGAAATTTTTTTTTGGGATTTTTGAATAAGGATAACTAAATTGCAGTAGCAGTAAGGTAGGAAACCAGAACCTGTTGCAATTCACGGGGAGATCAAGGGATGATCGGCGGTGGTGGAGATGATGGCGGAATTCGGCGACGATCTTTTAAGCAATTGTGGGAATTGCTTTAGGCGGTTATGGTGGGTTGATGGATGGCAGTGGAAGGGCAGCGAAATGCCAAGAACGCTGCTCTGATACCAGGTGTTAGAACCCTTGCAGATTCTAAACTTGGGGTTGATCTCTTTAGGGGATCGGCCTCCTTGGAACTCTATAGGGGTTCATCCCTCCAAGTTGCTGCTCAAAGGCTTCAGAAAATATTCATCTATTGCTTATGAAAAGAGAAGGTATACATGGCTATTTATAGGGCTTCTAAATCCTAACTCCTAATAGGACTCCTACTTAAGACTCTTACTTCTAACCAACTCCTAGTAGGACTCATAGTCAAGACTCCTATTTCCTTACAACTCCTAGTTCTTCTCTAAGAAAACACCTCCTACATGAATGCCCCTCTCAATTAGGACTCTCCTAGCTAGAGTCCTAACAGTTTTACATGAATGTCCCTTTCAATTAGGACTCTCCAAGCTAGAGTCCTTACATAGTACCGCCCCTGTTAGGCTGTGGTACCGTCGGTAGTTATTGTTGTCAGCGGTGGTACTGCCCCTATCAAGCAGTGGTACTGCTTGAGCTTGGTCTTCGAGCGCTGTCAGGCTTAGTACCCCCCAGACTAAGCGGTAGTACCACTCAGTGTCCGATGACAAGTGATGGTACCACTCCATTTTGGAACTCATTGGGGTCTATAAAAACCCCACCCTTTCCTACATGAAAGGGCAATGAAATTATTGAAATACTCTTGAGTCTTGAGGCCTTAAAGTTTTGTAAAAGCTAGAGTTATCCTCTTTCTTTCTTCTAAGTGTTGAGATCCTATTGAACTTAAGGGTTGTCTCTAAGCTCATAAAAAGGAGAAAAGCTATAAAAGGGTGGTTGGCCTTCACCTATTGAAGGAAGGCCTATAGTGGATGTCGGTGACCTCGTCGGAGGAGGAAGCCGATAGTGGATGTAGGTCATGTTGACCGAACCACTCTAAAATCTCAGTTTGCATTTACTTTGAGCATCTTTCCTTTATAGCAAACTGCCTCTCCCCCTTACTATTCTTTAAATACTTCTACATTTGCTTTGACGTAAAACATCTTCCGAGATTTGCTTTCTACGAAGACTTTACGAAATCTATGTTTTTGTGATTTACGCTGCTGCAAATCACCTTAGTCTTCTCTTACATTTTCACTTTAGACTTCAAGCTCAAATTCCTTCCAAAATGAATTGAGTTGAATCAGCTTTCATCAAAACAAGGTTTTTGAAATTATGAAAGTTTTCTGCTGCACTAATTCACCCCGCCCTCTTAGTGCGCTCTTGATCCTAACAGTCTCAGGGTTGAAGGGTATACGGACTCGAGTTTTCAGTCCGATGTCGATGATAGGAAGTCGAATTCGGGGTATGTGTACACCTTGAATGGAGGAGTAGTGTGCTAGAAGAGTTCTAAGTAAGAGACTACTATTGACTTGACCATAGATGGGGAGTACAATGCTGTAGCATAAGTAGTGAAATAGAGAGTTTGGATGAAGAAGTTATGTTGAATCTCGTATTTTGATGATGAAACCACTTGATATGTGTTTATAATTTAAACTGCATTTTGAGTGATGCAGGTCTACTCGATCAGGATTAGACAGTTGACGCAGGAGGAATTGACGTTGCGCCAGAAGAGATCACGTCAGGATATTGGATGGCTGAACGCTTCGGACGTCGGGCATCGGGCAAAGGAGAGCGAAATTACGCCAAGAATATCGGGGTTGCGGAGGTCAATCGCCAATTGGGCCACAAGCCGCAAGAGAGGATGATGCACTGAAGAATCGGATGAAGCACCAACCAGTGACGTGCTGGGCAATAGAATGTCAATTCGCGTTGTAATAATTATCTAGATCGAAGTAGAGTTTTTGCTTGTGTGTGCAGGATTAACTACGATAACGACGAAGACATAAAGAAAAATAAAGTGTCGGAGTCAAGCAAGAAGGATACGTTGTGAGTTCGAGAGTTCAACGGAAGTCCGAAGGTTCGTCGGAAATGTTGTCGGAACTAGCCAAGAATAAGTAGGGAGATTGCCGAAAGGTTTTTTTCGGAAGCTCACCGGAAGGTTCGTTGGAAGTTCGCAGAGCTCGCCGAGAAAGATCGGAGCTGGCTGAAGAAGCTCATTGGAACTCGCTAAGATCAAATCGTGAAGTCTGAGAGCTTGCCGGGAGTCCGCAGAATGGTTTCCGAGAGTTTATCGAAAGACCGTCGGAAGTTCGCCGGAAGCTCGCCGGAATAAGTCTTGACTTATGGACTTTGTAATAGCTTTGAAAATATCTTTAAATTCGTAGTTAGCACATTAATTAGGGTTAGGATTAGGTGTTAATCCTATAACCCAAGTAGGGGCCAATTGGACCCAAGTTCGGACTAGCTTGGGCCAACTTTGGAGCCCAACCAGTGAGTTGAATTGGCCTAGGCGGTGTGTAACATCCCTCATTTCTGAATTTTCGTATAAGTTTCTAGTTGTAATATAAGTATATATTTTAAATTTGATAAAAGAGCCAAAATATGAATATGAGAACTTATTCATAAGATTTGGGGGATTTATTCAAAAAGAAAAAAAAAATCTGAGGACCTATATGTAAACCCTAAGGACCTTATCGTAAATAAAATAATACAAGGACTAAACTGCAAAATACATAAAAATACAAATCCCACCATTTAAGCCTCTCTGCTTTCGTTCTTAAGGAACCAGAGAAGGCAGCTACGTGGATGAACAGAGGAAGAATGAAAGAAGAAGAGGACGAAAAAAGGGGGAAGAAGAAGAAGAAAAAATTTGGGGCTTTACGGTTTCTTGCTCAAATCTTCTCATTTAGGGCCATAATTCTCAAAAGCAAGTATTCTAACCCTATCCTATAGAAGTATTAGTCTCTGTTCTTATATTGATTCTGAATGATTTCTGATTAGAACCTGATATTTCTCTCTTTGGACATAAAACCAAGGATCTGGAATTTTTTTGGTAAACTGACCCCTATACACTTTTTCAACTATAATTTTTAGCACCAAATGTGAATTCAGGCAGGACCTAGCTCGTTTGAAAATACACTCTTATATCTTTCTTTTGACACTGATTTTGTAGAATTTGGACACAGAATACTTACCCAAACGTCTGTTTCAAATGAGCCTATATATGCTGCAGAATGGGGATCAAAATTTCTGACCCTATGATACTAAAATACCTATAAGTCCCTGTTGGAATTTTTGATTTGTACCAAATTGACTTCGTTCAAAACTTGACTTATAGACCTTTCTTTTGACATATAGATTGAAAATTTTGGAATTCAAATGCCTACCCTATTATCTGTTGAATCCGACCCTATGAATGCTACAAAACAGTGATTTTGTTTTTGACCTTGTGTTACCAAATCAAAGGTAACTCCTTGTTGGAAATCATGATTCGTACGAAATTTGTTTCAACAGAATATAGATTGATATATATTTCGACAATAGCATTATTGAGGGTATTGGAGCATAATTGACAATCTAAAGTATTTATCCAATGAGCCTCTCGAATTCTATCATAAATCGAGCTTTGATCGATTTCGCATCTTCTATTTTCGTTCGTTTGGAAATCGATTTTGTTCAGTTCCTTTCACTCAATTGTGGCTTATATTAATGTTTAAATTCTTGTTTGCTCTTGTCTATAAATTATTACCATTCCTGAACATATTGTGTAACGTTTATGCTATATCACATTGACTTATATAAGCACATGTATAATCCATTGTTACGCATTTGCTTTCGATGTGTGTCTATTCTAGTTTCATTCCTTTGGATATCGAATTCATCTAACCTTCTTATTTGAATTGAGTTGTATGTGATTGCTTAGATTCCATGTGTGCCCTTGCTTTCATTTCCTTTCAAATCTGAATATAATTGTGAAAGATTATTGCTTACTTCATATTGACTCGTAAAGGCATATGTACATTTTGTTGTTCCGCGTGTGCTTCCGATATGTGCTATTCATTGTTTATACTATCCTTTTGTACTCTGGTGTTTGTGGGATATTGTGAACCTTCGTCAGAAATGGTGAAGGGAGTTATGCATAGAGCCTGAGATGCTCGGCCGACCCCTATGACTTCACTCAGACGTGGGTGGATGCAACTCCCAGACGTGGGAGACCTCCCAGACGTAGGAGACTCTTGTTTGGTGGTCATTCAGAAATAGATGTACCATATTATGTTATGGTCCCACTTCACCTTCTGTATGTTTGATGTGGTATCCAGAGCTTTGGTTATGTGTTTCTATACATGCTTTGGATATGAATGCAACGTCAAATTCAACATTTGAGCTTCTGTTTCGTATTCATCTTTGAAATGCTCCGAAATGGTCCATACGCCATTAATATGTTTCGAAATGTTTCATTTATCATTGATATGATTCGAAACATTTCGTACGCCTTTGATATGCTCCAAAATGTTTCATTTGTTATTGTGATGCTTCGAAATGTTCCATAGGCTGTTGATATGCTTCGACACATTTCTTTTTTTTTTGGTGAGAAAGTTTAGATTAATGTATGCTATTGATATGCTCCAATTACTCTATGCTCCATCTGTATGAACCAATTATGTTTGATTGAAATGATATTTGTGATTCTACACCCAATGAGACTATGTCTATGGATTCTTATATTCTGCCTTGCATTATGAAAGCTTATTTGTTTGAAAATTTTCCTCTTTTACCATGGATATGTTAGTCACTTGCTGAGCTTTATATGCTCACCCCGTTGTTATATAAATTTTTCATGATAGCTTGTCGCTCGATTAAATGTTAAGATTGGGCTGAGGCAGTGAAAAGCTAAAAGATTTTGGGCAGATCTTTATTAGTATATATGTTTTTGTTGTATAAGTACACTCTGTATCTGATGAAATGTTGACGATGAATCTAAACTTGTGGATTTTGTATAAGTTTGAAGGACCTCTCATGTGTAGGATTCAGGAATGTTAAGTTTAATTCATGTAATGATATGAACTTATGGTAAACGTTGGTTTTATGATTGTATAGACTCTCATATTTACGAATTAATGTTGTGGTTATTATTTTGGTGAGTTGGGTTCAGATTTTATGAATCAACGAACAATGTGTTGTATGATTATGAACTGCACAGGGTTTATAAATTTGTAGATTATAGAGGTGAAATTTTGATCTGAATGTTTTCTTAGTGACCTCAAATGTGTGTTTGGATCCTCGGTGGATTTGTGTTGAAAAATTTTAATATTATCGATATTTTGAGGGGCGTGCCAGAGATGGTATCAGAGCATAGTTTGAGGATCACAGAAATATTTGATATGTTGACGTGCAAAATATATTGAGATCTAGTGAACTATACTGATCGGGAAAAATTTTCTTTGTTGTCTTTAGAAATCTAGGATGATGAGGACATTTAGTCCTCCTACTTCACCTGATTTTGATTATTTAGGGAGGATGAAAGGGTTGATCGAGGATACTAAATCAGAGTAGCGCAATGAAAGCATGGTGAACCTATTTTCATTGGTGGTAGAAAAACGGATGATGTAAATAGAGAATATATTTGATGTATAAAATTGTTCTGATGATCATAAGATTTCTTTTGCTACCTTATAGTGTAAGTAGAGGCTGATTATTAATGGCAATAATGAAAATAATTTTTGGAGATCAATGGCAAGAATGATAAAGACAAGTTTACCAATAAAAATATGATTGAAAATGAATTAGAAAGTAATAATAAGAGGGTCAAGACATTTGGATTTGAAATGGGAAGTCACCACAAAAGACTCAATCACGTGTGAATTGCAAGTTAAATTATGAAACAAGTTTGTGTTTTCGGGTGATTGGAGTCTATTTTGCTTGTGGAAAGTTGGATCATAAAATAAAAGACTGCCCCTTGAACAAGAAAAAAAAGAGTCACTACCTCATAAATCATCAGCCCATGTCAGAGTATATGCTATCACTGAATATGATTCTAAAACTTCTGAATTAGTGTTCGAAGGTATTAGGCATGTTTATGAAAGAATACAAATATTTTTTTGACCATGGGTCCCATCTATGATTTGATTCGTAATTTTTTGCTTATCACTTGGGTATTCAACCTAGATCACTGCATTATGTGATATATGTAAATACAATCATTGGACATTTTTTTTTATAATGAACTTGAATCCGGTCCTCTTGTCTGATTTTATTGGAGAACTTGAATTTTTTGCTGATTTAGTTCTCCTAGAGATTTGGAGTTTTGATATTATACTTGGTATGGATTGACTATCTTTCTATCATACATGTATGAATTGGTATATAACAAATGATCACTTTTTGCATATTTGATCAGTCGATCTTTTATTTTGAGAGTATTGGACTTGATTTATCTCCTTACCTAATGTATCCCAGGAATGACTTGCTTGGATTACCTCCAAACGTGACTTTGCTTTTGATTTGATCCTTGGGACAATCCTAAAATCTAAGCCTCTCTATAGAATGATATCATTTGTGTAAGCGGAATTAGAAAAGCAACTACAAGGACTATTAAATAAGGATTTTATTTGGCTTAATATTTCATCAACGGATGCTCCGGTGTTAGTTAAAAAAATGGATGAAACATTGAGGCTTTATATTAATTATAGATAGTTGATTCAGGTGACCATAAAAAACAAGTATCCCATACCCAGAATTGATGATTTGTTTGGTCAATTGTAGGGTGCACAAGTATTCTCTAAGATTGATCTGAGGTCAGGTTACTATCAGTTGAAGATCAAGGAGGAGGATATTCCAAAAACAGCTTTTAGAACTCGATATGGTTATTATGAATTCTTGGTGATGTCTTTTGGTTTGACTAATGCCCCTGCAGTTTTTATGGAACTAATGAATAGGATATTTCAACCGCTCTTGGATGACTGTGTAATTGTATTCATTGATGACATATTAGTATATTCAAGGAGTAATCAGGAGCATGAGGAACACTTTAGAAATGTATTGTCCATACTAAGAGAAAAGAAGTTGTATGCAAAGTTCAGCAAATGTGAATTTTGGTTGAATGAAGTTGCTTTTTTAGGCCATGTGATTTCAGGGAAGGGTATATCTGTTGATCCAAAGAAAGTGAAAGCTATAGTTGAATAGGATGTACCAACAAATGTAATAGAAGTTAGAAGCTTCTTGGGCATGGCAGGTTATTATAGGAGATTTGTGGAGGGATTTTCTCGAATCGCTCAACCTCTCACCAACCTCACTAAAAAGAATGTGAAATTTGTATGGGGTGATGATTATGAGCGAAGTTTTCAAGAGTTAAAAAGAAGATTGACTAGTGCCCCTATTATCACTATTCCAAATTGTAGTGAGGGATTTGTAGTTTATACCGATGCTTCAAGAAAGGGCCTTTGATGTGTTTTGATGCAGGAAGGGAGAGTAATTGCTTATGCTTCTAGGCAACTAAAAGGTTATGAATTGAATTATCCAACTCATGATTTGGAATTGGCAGCAATTATTTTTGCTCTAAAGATTTGGAGACATTATTTGTATGGTCGACAATTTGAAATCTTTACTGATCACAAGAGTTTAAAATATATTTTCACTCAGAAAGAGTTAAACATGAGGCAGCGAAGATGGATTGAACTTCTGAAGGATTATGATTGTACCATCCGTTATCACCCGGGCAAAGCCAATGTTGTAGCTGATACACTTAGTAGAAAATCTACAAGTTTTATGGCTAGTCTGGTCGTGAAGCAATGGAAGTTATTAGAAGAAAATTTTGATTTGAAAGTTTTGAGGAAAGAACAAGACTCGATGATATTGATGGCCTCCATTCAAGTGCAATATGATCTTATTCAACAAATTAAGGAAGGACAATTACGAGATCCACATTTAATCTACTTGAGGAATGAAGTAGAAAAGGAATTGAAGCCAAAATTTCAAGTTTCAAAGGATAGCCTATTGAGATTTGGGGAGAGACTATGTGTACCAAATGAACTAGATATCAAGAATCAAATCATAAAGGAAAGACATACTTCAAAGTACACCATGCATACTGGGAGCACTAAGATGTATAGAGATCTTCAAAGTCATTATTGGTGGGAAGGCATGAAGAAGGAAATTGCAATGTATGTTTTAAAATGTTTGACTTGTCAGCAAATCAAGGTAGAACACCAAAGACCTGGAGGGTTGTTGCAACCTTTAGATATTCCTGAATGGAAATAGGAATGTATTACTATGGATTTTGTTTCAGGACTACCCAGAACCTCTAAAAAGCATGATGCTATTTGGGTTATCATTGATAGGTTAACAAAATCTGCACATTTCCTACCGATTAATATGACTTATTCGCTTGATAGACTTATAGATTTATATGTCAATGAAATAGTAAGACTTCATGGTATTCCAAAGGAGATTATCTCTGATAGAAACTCTAGATTTCTCACTAGATTATGGAGAAGATTACAGGAATCTATGGGCACTAAAGTCAAGTTTAGTATTGTAGAAGGAACAATTCAAACACTTGAGGATTTGCTTAGAGCCTATGTTATGGATTGGAAAGGTGAATGAGATAAAGATATTTCACTTATTGAGTTCACTTATAATAATAGTTATCATTCAAGTATTCAGATGGCTCCTTATGAAGCTTTATATGGGCGAAAGTGCATAACACCTATATGTTGGGAGGAAGTTAGTGACAGAAAGTTATTAGCACCAGACAGAGTATAAGAAACTACCGAAAAAATTCAAGTTATAAGGAAAAGGTTAAAAACTGCTCAGAGTCATCAAAAGAGTTATGTTGACAATAGAAGATGAGATATTCAGTTCGAAGTTAGAGATTTTATGTTTTAAAGGTTTCCCCTTTCAAAGGCATTATAAGGTTTGGGAAGAAAGGAAAGTTAAGCCCAAGATTTATTGGACCTTTTGAGGTTCTTGAGAGGGTTGGTTATATCGCTTACAGGATTGCCTTGCCACAATCGTTGTGCCATATCCATAATATATTCCATGTTTTGATGATTAGAAAGTATATATCTAATCATTCTCATATCATTAAGTATGAACTGATGGAGATCGATAAAGATTTATCTTATGTGGAAGAGCCCATTCAGATTGTTGATAAGAAAGAAAAGATCCTAAGGAATCGGGTCATCCCTCTAGTTCAAGTAATTTGGAGACATCATTCTGGAGAGGAAACAACCTGGGATCTAGAGTAGGAAATGAAAAAGGTTTATCCCCATCTTTTCATCGATAGAGGTATCATAAATTTAGAGGACTAAATTTTTCTTTTAAGGGGGGGAGAGTGTAACATCCCTCATTTCCGAATTTTTATATAAGTTTCTAGTTGTAATGTAAGTATCTATTTTAAATTTGATAAAAGAGCCGAAATATGAATATGAGAATTTATTCATAAGATTTGGGGGATTTGTTCAAAAAGAAAAAAAAATCTGAGGACCTATATGTAAACCCTAAGGACCTTATCGTTGTTGAATCTCGGATTTTGATGATAAAATCAATTGATGGGTTATTTGATCTAATCCATATTATTGAGTTAAGTATGCAGGATTAACTACGATAACTAGAAAAAACAAAGCAAGAATATCGGAGTCAAGTTCGATGGACATTTAAGAGTCCGAAGAATCGTCGGAGATGCTGCCAGAACCAACCGAGAAGAAATCGGGAACCTATCGGAATTTTCGGAAGTTCACCGAAGAGATCGTCGGAGGTTCATGGAGATCACCGAGAAGGCTCGGCTACTCATTAAAGTCATCATAAGTTCGGGAGCTTGATGGGAGTCCGTCGGAAGAAAGTTCGTCGGAAAGCTCGCCGGAATAAGACTCGACGTTCGCAGTTGAAAGCTTGCTTAGGATATATTTTTTTGTTATGTAGTTCACTCGTAATTAGGATTAGGATTAAGAAATAATCCTATATCCTGGTTAGGGGCCAATTGGGCCCAAGTTCGAACTAGTTTAGGGAAAGATTGAAGCCCAACTAGTGGGCTGAAAACACAGTTGGGCTGAAAACACTGTAGGCGGTAGCACCGCCCAGTGCCCAAGAGCTGGGCGGTAGCATCGCTTGGGCTGGGCGGTGGCACCGCCTAGCACTGTCAACGTTTGACAGTACAAGCGGTGGCACCGCCACTGACAAGCGGTGGCACCGCTAGCATCGAGAACCCAAAGAGAATTCAAATTTTGGAGCCCAAATTTGAATCCTCTTGAGGCCTATAAATACCCCTCAAATCTCAGCTGAGATTACAACTTTTGAGCAGCAATTGATTGAGAGAAAGCTCTTAGAAAAGGTCTTAGAAAGTCTAGTTTTCAATTTGCTAGTGTTCACCTCATTCCTTCTCGAAAATCTGTAAGAGAGTGAACCGCTTGTAAAGAGTTGTAAGAGGGGTATTTGCCCTTCCATTTCAAGAGAGTTGCTAGTGGAAGATGGGAGCCTCATCGAATAGGGGCCTCGTAAGTGGAGTAGGTCATTTGACCGAACCACTCTAAAATCGGCGTGATCTCTGGTTTGCATTTCATTACTGCATTTATCTCTCTGCAAACCTTTACTTTGCTAAGTTCACTGCCCTAATCTTATTACGTACGCTTTCAACGTAATTAAGACGATTTCATACGAAACATTATTTTTATTGTACGAAAGATTTTCTAAAACTAAAGTTTTAATCCGCTGCACTAATTCACCCCCCCCCCTCTTAGTGCCGCTCCGATTATAACAATTGGTATCAGAGCAAGGTTCTCTCTCATATTTGGTTTAATACCCAAGAGAGATGGCTTACTCCGGCATGCAAGAGGGTCATTCTATCACACGTCCACCTATGTTTAATGGGTCGGATTACACGTATTGGAAGACTCGGATGAGGATCTTCCTCATTTCTATGGATTTCGAGCTTTGGACTATTGTTGAAAACGGATTTCAAAAATCATCTCTTCCGATGAGCGAATGGAATGAATCGGAGAAGAAGGTTTTTGCTTTAAATGCAAAGACTATGAATGCCTTGTTTTGTGCACTAGACAAAAATGAATTTAATCGTGTTTCAATTTATGATTCGGCTTTTGATATTTGGAGAACTCTTGAGGTCACTCATGAAGGCACTAGCCGAGTGAAAGAGTCCAAAATCAACATTCTTGTGCACTCTTACGAACTTTTCCGAATGAAACCAAGTGAGTCCATCGGAGACATGTACACCCGGTTTACGGATGTCATCAATGGACTCAAAGCTCTTGGTAAAGATTTTACTAACTTTGAACTAGTAACTAAAATCTTAAGATCCCTCCCTAAAAGTTGGGATCCAAAAGTTACGACCATTCAAGAGGCCAAAGACCTTAAAACATTCCCTCTTGAAGAACTCATTGGGTCTCTAATGACCTACGAAATGACATGTCAAGCTCATGACGAGCTCGAGAACCCCCTTCCAAAGAATAGGAAGGATATGACACTAAAATCACGAGAAGACCACTTGAAAGGAACATCAAGTGACGAGGACAGTGACAATGACATTGCACTTTTGACTCAAAAATTCAAATACTATTTAAGGAAGAACAAATTTAAAAATAATACAAAAAATAAATTTGAACAAAAGAAGGACCAAGTGATTTGCTATGAATGCAAAAAACCGGGACACTACAAGAACGATTGCCCTCAAGCCAAAAAGAGAACACCAAAGAAGAAGGCGCTTAAGGCAACATGGGATGATTCAAGCATGTCCGAAGAAGAGGAGTCCAACACCGAGCAAGTTGCTCACTATGCCTTAATGGCCTTCGAAGAAGAGGTAACGGATTTAATTAATGCAGATTTACCTTATCATGATTTATTAAATGCCTTTCATGAGTTATTTGATGAATGTAAGACAATTAGTAGAAAATACAAATTGATAAAAAAGGAGCATGATAGTCTTACGTGTGCTTTTGATAAATTAAAAACTGAATATCATGATAGTCTAGCTCCATGTGCTAAATGCCATGATTTAGAAACTCTCCAAAATGAGAATTTAGTACTTAAGGACACCTTGAAGAAATTCGATGTCGGTAGCAAGTCCTTAAACATGATTCTTACAAATAAGGGTCACGTTCCTAAAAGGAGTGGAATCGGATTTGTGAGAAGTACTCACCAAAATCCAACCACCTTCATTAAAGGTCCTATCTTACATGTTCAACACCAAAGCAATTGCAACTTTGGTTTCAAATATGGACATATAACTTACCAATGTCCATTCAAGGAAATTAGTCCGAACAAATTGATTTGGGTTCCTAAAGGAACCATGACCAAGTCTATGCAACATGATAAACAAGTTAGATTGGTTTTTGAGGCACCCAAAAGTAAATGGGTACCTAAAAATAATTCCTTCTTGTAGAAACATACACCATCACATGCTAGGAGTAAGAGATGGTATCTTGATAGTGGATACTCAAGGCATATGACCAGAGATCCATCCCAATTCTCCAAGCTCACTAGCATGGACGAAGGCTATGTCACCTTCGGAGACAACAACAAAGGCAAAATCATTGGCAAGGGAACCATAGGTAACAAATCAAGTTTTTTCATTGATAATGTGTTACTAGTTGATGGATTGAAACATAATCTATTGAGCATTAGTCAATTATGCGATAAAGGTTATATCATTAGATTTGAATCAAATATGTGCATCATTGAAAAACCAAATCATAACATGACTATGATTGCTTTAAAACAAAATAATGTCTACACCATCAATATTGATGAACTAAGTAATGAAATGTGTTTCTTCGCCATAAATGATGATGCTTGGCTTTGGCATAGGAGATTAGGCCATGCAAGCATGAAAACAATATCTAAAATCTCATCTCAAGAACTAGTACGAGGTATTCCTAATATGAAGTTTATTAAGGATAAGGTATGTGATGCATGTCAACTAGGGAAACAAATAAAAACAAGCTTCAAACCAAAAAATCAAATTAGCACCACTAGACCATTACAATTGATCCATTTGGACTTATTTGGACCAATTGATACAACAAGTCTAGGTGGAAGCAAATATGCTTTTGTGATTGTGGATGACTACTCTAGATACACTTGGACCTATTTCTTAACTCACAAAAGTGATTGTTTCAAGTATGTCTCTAAATTTTGTAAACTCACTCAAAACGAAAAAGGTTTCATGATTTCATCAATACGAAGTGATCATGGTGGTGAATTTCAAAACCATGGCTTTCAAAAATTTTGTGAAGTTAATGGAAACAATCATAACTTCTCCACTCCGAGAAATCTCCAACAAAATGGAGTAGTTGAAAGAAAAAATAGAAACCTACAAGAAATGGCAAGAACTATGTTAAATGAACATAGTTTACCAAAGTATTTTTGGGCCGAAGCCGTAAATACGGCTTGCTACATCATGAATAGAATCCTAATAAGACCTTCCTTATCAAAAACTCCCTATGAATTATGGAATAAAAAAAAACCAAACATTTCCTATTTTAAAGTTTTCGGTTGTAAATGCTTTATTTTAAATGAAAGGGATGCCTTAGGAAAATTTGATGCAAAATCCGATGAAGGCATCTTTCTTGGTTACTCTTCCGTTTCAAAAGCTTTTCGGGTTTTTAATAAAAGAACCTTAGTAATTGAAGAGTCTATTCATGTAGTTTTTAATGAAGTCTCAACTTTTAAGAAAAATGATTTTGATGATGATCTTGGTTTTGATAATTTGAATTTAAATGAACCCCCTCCTCAAAATAGCAACTTGGATGCACCTTCTTCCGAAATTTCCTTGCCTAAGGAATGGAAGTATATAGATGCTCATCCAAAGGAGCTAATTATAGGGGATACATCTAAAGGGGTTCAAACTCGTTCCTCTTTCAAGAATTTTTGTGCTAATGCCGCCTTCCTCTCTCAAATCGAACCTAAGTGCATTGACGATGCCATAAAAGATGAATTTTGGGTTATTGCAATGCAAGAGGAATTGAATCAATTTGAGAGGAATAAGGTGTGGGAGCTTGTTCCTAGACCTAGTGACCATTTAGTCATTGGTACTAAGTGGGTCTTTAGAAACAAGCAAGACGAAAATGGTATCGTGGTTAGATACAAGGCTAAATTTGTGGCCAAAGGTTTCAACCAAGAAGAAGGTATCGATTACGAAGAAACATTCGCTCCCGTGGCTCGATTAGAAGCCATAAGGATACTCCTTGCCTATGCTAGTAGTTATAATTTTAAACTATTTCAAATGGATGTCAAAAGTGCCTTCTTGAATGGTTTTATTTCCGAAGAAGTATATGTCGAATAACCTCCCGGATTTGAAAATACTCTTTTTCCTAATCATGTATTCAAATTGACTAAGGCTCTCTATGGCTTGAAACAAGCTCCTAGAGCTTGGTATGAAAGGTTTAGTTCCTTTCTTATTTTAAATAATTTTACCAAAGGCAAGGTTGATACTACATTGTTCATTAAATATTTTGAAAATAATTTTTTTATTGTGTAAATTTATGTTGACGATATTATTTTTGGCTCTTCGAATGAATCACTATGTGAATCATTTGCCAAATGTATGAGTCATGAATTTGAAATGAGTTTAATGGGTGAATTAACTTTCTTTTTAGGATTACAAATCAATCAACTTAGTGATGGTATATTTCTTAACCAATCTAAATATACATTAGAACTGTTAAAACGATTTAACATGGATAATTCAAAAGCAATAAACACCCTTATGAGTATTGTGACTAAGCTAGATATGGATGAAAATAGTGAAAATTTTGATCAAAAAACATATAGGGGAATGATAGGTAGTCTACTCTACCTCACCGCGACTAGACCGGATATTATGTTTAGTGTAGGACTTTGCGCTAGGTTTCAATCAAATCCTAAATTATCTCATCTTAAAAGTGTTAAAAGAATATTTATGTACCTTAAAGGAACTCCAAATCTAGGACTATGGTATCCAAAATCTAAAAATTTTGATTTAATAGCTTATGAAGATGCCGATTTTGGCGAATGTAGGATAGATAGAAAAAGTACACTTCGGATGATATTTTTGAAAAAGTGATACTACATTGTTTATTAAACATTTTGAAAATAATTTTCTTATTATGCAAATTTATGTTGACGATATTATTTTTGGCTCTTCGGATGAATCACTATGTGAATCATTTGCCAAATCTATGAGTCATGAATTCGAAATGAGTTTAATGGGGGAATTAACTTTCTTTTTAGGATTACAAATCAAACAACTTAAGGATGGTATATTTCTTAACCAATCTAAATATACGGTAGAATTGTTAAAACGATTTAACATGGATAATTCAAAAGCAATAAACACCCGTATGAGTACTACGACTAAGTTAGATATGGATGAAAATAGTGAAAATTTCGATCAAAAAACATATAGGGGAATGATAGGTAGTCTACTCTACCTTACCACAACTAGACCGGATATCATGTTTAGTGTAGGACTTTATGCTAGGTTTCAATCAAATCCTAAATTATCTCATCTTAAAAGTGTTAAAAGAATATTTAGGTATCTTAAAGGTACTCCGAATTTAGGTTTATGGTATCCAAAATCTGAAAATTTTGATTTAATGGCTTATGCGGATGCCGATTTTGGCGGATGTAGGATAGATAGAAAAAGTACATCCGGAACATGCCAATTTTTAGGACATGCACTTGTTTCTTGGACTTCCAAGAAACAAAATTCAGTAGCACTATCTACGGCAGAAGCCGAATACATTGCTGCTGGTGCATGCTGTGCACAAGTTGTATGGATGAAAAACACATTAGAAGACTATGAAATTCACTTTAAGAACATTCCCATAAAATGTGATAATACTAGTGCTATATGTCTTACTAAAAATCCGATTCAGCATTCTAGAACTAAGCACATCGACGTTAGGCATCATTTCATATGCAATCATGTCCTTAACAATAATGTTGTTCTAGAATTCATGGACACAAAGCATGAATTAGCAGATATATTCACAAAAACCTTGAATGAAGACCAATTTGAATTCATTAGAAGGGAATTAGGTATGTTAAATTGTCCCTAAACAATAAACTTGTTTGATTGGATTTTCCGTAAAGTTTTTCATCTTCTTTCCATCTCTCGGTGAATCTAATCATTCTCCTTCAAATTTCATATGACATGTTGTGAAATCTCGAAATCGACTTTGATGACTTGATTATGAATTTCAAGTTCCTGATTTGATTTAAATAAGTTTCATCTAAATCATAATCTTGATCTTGCAAAATTGGAATCACAAATAATATATTTTGGCATTCATGAATTGATACTTAAAAATATGAAAGTATTGGCATTCATGACTTGAATTTGAGATTTTAATGAATTTAACGATTTGAATGAGTTTGTATTCGAATTATGATCTTGATTTCGTGAAACTACTACTTGAATTTCTATCCCAATCTCTCTCTTGTACATCTACAATTTCTGTTATTTATAGAAAGAAGAGATTAGATAATATGAATGCATGCTGAATTTTCCTCTAAAATGAACTCTGCGTAAATTTTTTTTTTACATACTTAATTTTCAATGATAAAATCGTTGTATGACAAAATATGTGCTTGAAGTCTTATTTCCCTTTTTGTTGATAACAAAGGGGGAGAAAAGTGATGACTTATATCATTCTTAATAGCATGACAAAATATGAATTGCAAAATCTTTGAGAAAAGTAATCGATCGATGATTGTCTTATATGCCTTGCAAAATCCTTGAAAATATCGTAAGATTGATTGATCATATTGAATGCATGAAATGTATAATCATGAAATTCATGTTGAAAATATTTTGTCATAGTAAAATTTGACTCTTATCTTTCGACTTGAAAAAGATTTTCATCGAAGTTTCGCATTTACATTATACTTAATGAGAACAACGATAAGTTCTACGGTTAGAACTTATCGGTTTATGCTTGAATTCAATGGGATGGAATTCAAGTGCTTTATCTTCTCATAATATGGCATATAGATAGGGGGAGTTATGTTTAACTCCGTCATCAATTGATTGTCATCATAAAAAAGGGGGAGATTGTTGAATCTCGGATTTTGATGATAAAATCAATTGATGGGTTTTTTGATCTAATCCATATTATTGAGTTAAGTATGCAGGATTAACTACGATAACCAGAAAACACAAAGCAAGAATACCGAAGTCAAGTTCGATGGACGTTTAAGAGTCCGAAGAATCATCGGAAATGCTGCCAGAACCAACCGAGAAGAAATCGGGAACCTGTCGAAATTTTTGGAAGTTCACCGAAGAGATCGTCGGAGGTTCACGGAGATCACCGAGAAGGCTCGGCTACTCATTAAAGTCATCACAAGTTCGGGAGATTGATGGGAGTCCGTCGGAAGAAAGTTCGTCGGAAAGCTCGCCGGAATAAGACTCGACGTTCGCGGTTGAAAGCTTGCTTAGGATATGTTTTTTTGTTATGTAGTTTACTTGTAATTAGGATTAGGATTAAGAGATAATCCTATATCCTGGTTAGGGGCCAATTGGGCCCAAGTTCGGACTAGTTTAGGACAAGATTGAAACCCAACTATTGGGCTGAAAACACTGTAGTTGTGCTGAAAACACTGTAGGCGGTAGCACCGACTGGGCTGGGCGGTGGCACCGCCAAGTGTCCGAGAGCTGGGCGGTAGCACCGCTTGGGCTGGGCGGTGGCACCGCCTAGCATTGTCAATGTTTGACAGTTACAAGCGGTGGCACCGCCTAGCATTGTCAATGTTTGACAGTTACAAGCGGTGGCACCACCACTGACAAGCGGTGGCACCGCCAGCATCGGGAACCCAAAGAGAATTCAAATTTTGGAGCCCAAATTTGAATCCTCTTGAGGCCTATAAATACCCCTCAAATCTCAGCTGAGATTACAACTTTTGAGCAGCAATTGATTGAGAGAAAGCTCTTAGAAAAGGTCTTAGAAAGTCTAGTTTTCAATTTGCTAGTGTTCACCTCATTCCTTCTCGAAAATCTGTAAGAGAGTGAACCGCTTGTAAAGAGTTGTAAGAGGGGTATTTGCCCTTCCATTTCAAGAGAGTTGCTAGTGGAAGGTGGGAGCCTCATCGAAGTGGGGCCTCGCAAGTGGAGTAGGTCATTTGACCGAACCACTCTAAAATCGGCGTGATCTCTGGTTTGCATTTCATTACTGCATTTATCTTTCTGCAAACCTTTACTTTGCTAAGTTCACTGCCCTCATCTTATTACGTACGCTTTCAATGCAATTAAGACGATTTCATATGAAACATTATTTTTATCGTACGAAAGATTTTCTAAAATCGAAGTTTTAATCCGCTGCACTAATTCACCCCCCCCTCTTACTGCCGCTCCGATCCTAACAATCGTAAATATAATAATACAAGGACTAAACTGTAAAATACATAAAAAATACAAATCCCACCATTTAAGCCACTCTACCTTCGTTCTTAAGGAACCAGAGAAGGCAACTACGTGGATGGACAGAGGAAGAAAGAAAGAAGAAGAGGAAGAAAAAAGGGGGAAGAAGAAGAAGAAAAAATTTGGGGCTTTAAGGTTTCTTGCTCAAATCATCTCATTTAGGGCCATAATTCTCAAAAGAAAGTATTCTAACCCTATCCTACAGAAGTATTAGTCTCTATTCTTATATTGATTCTGAAAGATTTCTGCTTAGAACCTGATATTTCTCTCTTTTAACATAAAACCAAAGATCTGGAATTTTTTTGGTAAACTGACCCCTATACACTTTTTCAGCTATAATTTTTAGCACCAAATGTGGATTCAAGCAGGACCTAGCTCGTTTGAAATTAGACTCTTATATCTTTCTTTTGACACTGATTTTGTAGAATTTGGACACCGAGTACTTACCAAAACGTCTGTTTCAAATGAGCCTATATATGCTGCAGAATGAGGATCAAAATTTCTGACCCTATGATACTAAAATACCTATAAGTCCCTGTTGGAAATTCTGATTTGTACCAAATTTACTTCGTTCAAAAGTAGACTTATAGATCTTTCTTTTGACAAATAGATTGAAAATTTTGGAATTCAAATGCGTACCCTATTATCTGTTGAATCCGACCCTATGAATTCTACAAAACAGTGATTTTGTTTTTGATCTTGTGTTACCAAATCAAAGGTAACTCCTTGTTGGAAATCATGATTCGTACGAAACATGTTTCAACAGAATATAGATTGATATATCTTTCGACAATAGCCTTCTTGAGGGTATTGGAGCATAATTGACAATCTGAAGTATTTATCCAATGAGCCTCTCGAATTCTATCAGAAATCGAGCTTTGATCGATTTCGCATCTTCTGTTTTCGTTCGTTTGGAAATAGATTTTATTTAGTTCCTTTCACTCAATTGTGGCTTATATTAATATTTGAATTCTCCTTTGCTCTTGTCTATAAATTATTACCATTCCTGAACATATTGTGTAACATTTATGCTATATCACATTGACTTACATAGGCACATGTATAATCCATTGTTCCGCATTTTCTTTCGATGTGTGCCTATTCTAGTTTCATTCCTTTGGATATCAAATTCATCTAACCTTCTTATTTGAATTGAGTTGCATGTGATTGCTTAGATTTCATGTGTGCCCTTGCTTTCATTTCCTTTTAAATCTGAATATAATTGTGAAAGATTATTGCTTACTTCATATTGACTCGTAAAGACACATGTACATTTTGTTGTTCCGCGCGTGCTTCCGATATGTGCTATTCATTGTTTATACTATCCTTTTGTACTCTGGTGTTTGTGGGATATTGTGAACCGTCGCCAGAAATGGTGAAGGGAGTTATGTATAGAGCTTGAGATGCTCTGCCGGCCCCTATGACTTCACTCAGACGTGGGTGGATGGAGCTCCCAAACGTGGGAGACCTCCCAAACGTGGGAGACTTATTTTTGGTGGTCATTCAGAAATGGATGTACCATATTATGTTATGGTCCCACTTCATATTCTGTATGCTTGATATGGTATCTAGAGCTTTGGTTATGTGTTTTTATACATGCTTTGGATATGAATGATATGAATGCAACGTCAAATTCGACATTTGAGCTTCTGTTTCGTATTCATCTTTGAAATGCTCTAAAATGGTCCATACGCCTTTAATATGTTTCGAAATATTTCATTTATCATTGATATGCTTTGAAACATTTCGTACGCCTTTGATATGCTCCAAAATGTTTCATTTGTTATTGTGATGCTTCGAAATATTCCATAGGTTGTTGTATGCTTCGGCACATTTCTTATGCTATTGATATGCTCCAATTACTCTATACTCCATCTGTATGAACTAATTATATTTGATTGAAATGATATTTGTGATTCTACACCCAATGAGATTATGTCTATGGATTCTTATATTCTGCCTTGCATTATGAAAGCTTATTTGTTTGAAAATTTTTCTTTTTTACCATGGATATGTTAGTCACTTGCTGAGCTTTATATGCTCACCCCGTTATTATATAAATTTTTCAGGATAGCTTGTCTCTCGCTTAAATGTTAAGATTGGGCTGAGGCAGTGAAAAGCTAAAAGATTTTGGGCAGATCTTTATTAGTATATATGTTTTTGTTGTATAAGTACACTATTTATGTAATGAAATGTTGACGATGAATCTAAACTTGTGGATTTTGTATAAGTTTGAAGGACCTCTCATGTGTAGGATTCTGGAATGTTAAGTTTAATTCGTGTAATGATATGAACTTATGGTAAACGTTGGTTTTGTGACTGTATAGACTCCCATATTTACGAATTTATGTTGTGGTTATTATTTTGGTGAGTTGGGTTCAGATTTTATGAATCAACGAACGATGTGTTGTATGATTATGAACTGCACAGGGTTTATAAATTTGTAGATTATAGAGGTGAAATTTTGATCTGAATGTTTTCTTAGTGACCTCAAATGTGAGTTTGGATCCTGGGTGGATTTGTGTTGAAAATTTTTAATATTATCGATATTTTGAGGGGCATGACACGGTGGGCCCGCCTAGACTGGGCGGTGGCACCACCCAGCATCCGAGAGCTGGGCGGTGGCACCGCCAGTCCACTGTCAGTGTCAGACACTAACAGGCGGTGGCACCGTCAGCCTCGGAAACCAAAGATAATTCAAATTTTGGAGCCCAAATTTGAATCCTCTTGAGTCTTATAAATACTCCTCATTTCTCAGCAGATAATACAACCTTTTGAGAAGCTAGAAGTTGAGAAAAGCTTTAGGAAAAGTCTTGTTTTCAATAGCTTGAGTGTTCACCTCTTTTCTTTTCATTGAAATCATTGTAAAAGGCTGAACCACTTGTAAGAGGTTGTAAAAGGGGTCTAAGAAGGAGGTTGATCTTCGCCTAGTAAAGGAAGATCATTAGTGGATGTCGGTGGCCTCGACGGAAGAGGAATCGGAGGAGTGGATGTAGGTCATGATTGACCGAACCATTATAAACTACCGTCTTCTCTGGTTTGCATTTATCTTATTGTCATTTATATTACTGCAAACCATCTTCATTTTGATGCTCTACTTCTTTGTCTCCTTCTTACATATGCCTTCAAGTTAAAATGCAATCGAAACGGTTTCAAACAAAACATTGCTTTTATCGTACGAAGTTTTCGTAAGTGTTTAAATCGTCGAAAGTTTATCATACTTTACCATTGCACTAATTCACCCTCCCCTCTTAGTGCCACTCCGGTCCTAACAATTGGTATTAGAGCTCGGTATATCTCATTTCGGATTTACACCCGAGAGAAATGGCTCTTCATGGCTTTCAAAAGGGCTTTTCCGTTGTTCGTCCACCGTTGTTTAATGGATTGGACTACACTTATTGGAAAACTCGAATGAGAGTTTTCTTGATTTCTATGAATTTGGATTTATGGAGTATTGTTGAAAACGATTTTCAACTTCCCTCTAAACCGATGATCGAATGGTCGGATTTGGAGTAGAAGTATTTTTCTTTAAACGCAAAAGGCTATGAATGCCTTATTTTGCACTTTGGACAAAAATGAGTTCAATCGGATTTCTACATGCGAAACGGCTTTTGATATTTGGCGAACACTTGAAATCACGCACGAGGGAACTAGTAGAGTCAAAGACTCGAAAGTTAACATTTTAATACATGATTTCAAACTTTTTCAAATGAAGCCGAGCGAAACCATTGTTGACATATACACCCGTTTTACGGATGTCGTCAATGGTTTACAAACTCTTGGCAAATGTTTCTCGAATTTTGAACTTGTTAGTAAAGTTTTACGATCACTTTCTAATGTTTGGGAATCAAAAGTAACGGTAATACAAGAAACAAAAGATTTAAATATTTTTCCACTTGAAGAACTTATCGGCTCATTGATGACATATGAAATGGTGCGCAATGCACATGATGAACACAATGAACACTTGAACCACCTTCCAAAGAATAGGAAGGATTTGGAACTCCGGACAAATGAATACTACTTGAGCGATGACTCAAGTGATGAGGACAATGATGAACTTGAACTTCGAACACTAACTCTTAATAAGTTCATTGAACAAAAATCAAAAATAAACAATGAACTTGAACGGAGGAAGAGGCCAAACAAAAGGAAGGCACCCAAGGATGAATCAAGAACTTCCAAAGGTGAAACGGCGAATTGGGCTTTGACGGGCTTCGACTACAAGGTAAGTAACTCAACTCTCTAGAATTATTTTGAAATTACTTTAAGTTCTTCATGAGTGCTTAATTTAGTTAATAGGAATAGGAAATAAAAAATTATTTTTCAAAAATTATATCATGTTTTTCTTTTTAGCATTTTTGAAAAATTAAAAAATTTTGATCATGAAAATTATATTGCTAAGATTTCATGCATGAAATGTTGAATGATGTATGCAACATTATGGATGATAGTTATATCATATGTGATAATGCTTAGGATTAATCCATGCATGTGTATTTTGATGATTTTATGTCATGCATGAGTTTTTGAAGTAAATGTGATTTGAAACTCTCATTTTGGATTAACATATTTTTGGTTGAATCATTTTTATGACAAATTAAGATGGCATTCTCATGACATATTAAGATGCCATTATGCATGTACATCTATGTATGAATTTTTTGATAGTCTTATGATGATAGATGTGATATCATGATGTTTTATTTTTGATGTGTTTGGTCTTGACGGCTTTATGACGAAACTTATGTTTTGATTTTAAATAATGATACATGTTTTCACAAATAGACTTGAACACCCTCACATGAAATCAATTGTATAAAATGGAAATAAATTTTATATCCTATTGAGATTAATGAATTTATTTTACCATTCTTGTGAATCTCATGAAAATAAACATGATGAATATTTTGAAAATAAATGAGTGTATCATGCATTTGGTCTTAATGATTTCTCTTGAACATACTTTTTGAAATCATACATGATATCAAGATATTAAAAGGATGTTATCATGGAATCATGCTTGATAATTTATTTTATGAAATTTACCTTTCCATCTTGAATGTTGACATTTAAAAAAAAAAAAGCAAAGGCATGCTCGTAAGAAGCAAATCACATGAATAGAAATTTATAAAAAAGAAATGTAATCCTCTATCTTATTGATTTTTCAATAAATCTATGCTTGTCATATATGAATTTATTGAATGTAATTTTGAGGATGATTTCAGATTTGACAAATGCTTGATTCGTATTTATGACATAAGATATATTTTAAATATGAATCATGTTTCAATTATGTTAAATGCTTCAATCATTTTCTATCTCTAGAGTTCTCGATTTTGATGAAATACAAGTGATAAATTCATTTATTATATCTTGTAAACTACTTGAATTATGAATGAGTTTTTTTTATGATGTGTTAAAAGAATCACTTAAAAAGAAAATGCTTTTAACATCTTATCGAGATTAATGATTTCATGATATTGTGTGAATCTCGAAATTGATTTTGATGAAATAGTAATAACGTTATTCATGTTATGAATCTAAAAAATGATAATTTGATTATGATTTTTTATCAATTAACTTGAATGAAATTTTGTTTTAACCGAATCATGAACTTTCCCTTGACTTCTTGACTTAAGAATTTTGAAGAAACATGATGATTACTTGATATTTGATACTTGAAATTTCTTGAAAAATGTGATCTTGATAAGAATGTTTCAATTTGCTCTTTGTGCTATATCTTTTCAAATGAATCATGAGCCTTGATATCATATATTTTATAATATAAAAATAACAAGATTTCTTTGCCTTGTATGTCTTGTGTGATGATTGTACATCAATTTGCTTTATTATGAATTATATGAATCTTGATTGTGAACTTGTTAAGAAGAATTTTAATGAACCATGAATCATATCTTTGGTATTCACGAATTGATCCTTATTGATATCTTTCATTGATATGATAAATTATCATCTCATGATATATCACATAATTATATCATGCTTTGCGATTGTATCATGTGATCTTTGCTGAATTTTCACATTGATATTCTTCATGACATGATTTCTTGGCATCGTTGTCTTGTATGGTTCTTGTGATAATATGAATACATGAAACACTTATGATATGATTTTTATACAATTCCGTGTATTCATAAAATATTTATCTCATCACCCAATAACTCTTCTTGATATTCCTTATGAGATGAAATGAAATAATGCATGAAATACAAATGAGAAGTTAATGATCATGCATGATAGGATGTATTGAATTTTGACATTTAGATACCATCATTTGAATAGCTACGATCATGTTGCCAAAATGATATATCATGAATACTTGAATATCATGTTTGATATGCTCATAATGATGATTGATTTTTCGGTATCAAGCATAAAAAAAGAAAAAAATTGAAATGCAATGTTAATGAATTTATGCATTGAAACTATATTGATGCACAAATAAGATTGATACTTACCTTTATCATAATTGATGTAAAGGGTCTTCCCTTCTTTTTGACAATGACAAAGGTGAGATAGCTAGCTTGCACAAGTCAAGAAGATGCAAAAACTTGATAGCTAGCTTGTCACGCCCCTCAAATAATATCGATAATATTTAAAATTTTCATCGCAACTAATCCAGGATCCAAACTAACATTTGAGGACATTGAAAACATTCTATCAAATTCACATCTATAAAACTTGTGCAGTTTATAATCATATATCACATCCCTCTATCACGCCCCTCAAAATATCCATGATATTAAAATTTTTCATCACAAACCAATCCAGGATCCAAACTAACATTTGAGGACACTGAAAATATTCTATCAAATTCACATCTGTAAAACCTGTGCAGTTTATAATCATATATCACATCACTCGATAATTCACATTTATGGCAACCCAAGCCAACTTGACAAACATGAACAACATTTATAAATCCACAAGCTAAATAAATTATACAATCAGAACTCTAACTATTCACCACAAGTTCATATCGTCATAAGTTAGACTTAACATTCCGAAATTCCAAATAAGAGAGATCTTCTAACACTTTTACACAGTATATCCATTTCGATTCATCCACAACATTTCATTACATACAAAATATGCTTATACAACAATAGCATAACAACCAACAAGACTTGCCCATAATTCTGAATAGCTATCCACTGTCTCAGCCTAAATAAAACATCTCAAATGGTGATAAGATGACCTGAAAGATTTATATAACAACGGAATGAGCAAAAAATAGCTCAGCAAGTGACAAAGCATATTCAGAACAAAAGGAATGATTTCAAACAAGTAAGGTATCATAACCCAAGGCAGAATACAAGAATTATCAAGGATACCATTTCATTAGATACAAAATCATATATATCATGTCATTCAAAACATATTTGATTCATAACAAATGGAGCACAGAGTAATTGGAGCATATCAATAGCGTACGAGATGTTTCGGAGCATATCAATGGCAAATTGTACATTACGAAGCATATCAATATCAAATGAAACATATCGGAGCTTATCAATGGCATATGAATTATTCCGGAGCATATCAATGGCGTATGAAATGTTCCGGAGCATATCAACGGCATATGGAACATTTCGAAGCATATCAATAGAGAATGAACCATTTCAGGGCATATAAAAAACAAATACCATACAGAAGCTCAAACGTCGTCCTTGACGTTGCAATTATATCATTCTTATCCAAAGCATGTACAGAAACACATAACGAAAGCTCTGGATATCATATCAAACATATAGAAGGTGTAGTGGGATCTCAAACAGAATTGTGATTCATCCATTTCTGAATAACCACCATACATAAGTCTCCCACGTTTGGGAGCTCCATCCACCCACGTCTAGGTGAAGTCAGAGGGGGCCGGCAGAGCATCGCAGGCTCTAAGCACATACCCTTTACCATTTCTGGCAAAGGTCCAGACAATCCCACAAACACCAGAGTACAAGAAGGTAGTTTTAACAATAAGTAGCATATATCGGAAGCACACGCGGAACAACAAAACGTACATGTGTCTTTTCGTGACAATACGATGCAAGGAACAAATCTCTCACAAATGTATTCAGATTTTGGAATGAAATGGAATAGGCACATATCGAAAGCAAATGCGAAACGATGGGATATACATGTGCCTATAGGAGTCAATACTATATAGCATAAACGTTACACAATAGTTTTCAAGAATGCAAATAATTTTAAGGACAAGAGCATACAAGAATTTAAAGTAGTAATATAAAGCTCAATTGAATAAGAAGGCTAAAGAATATCAATTTCCAAAGGAATGAAACCAGAATATGAGAAATCGACCAAAGCTCGATTTCTGGCAGAATACAAGAGGCACATTGAACAAATGATTCAAACTATCAATCGTGCTCCAATTTACTCAGAAATAATCATTGGATAATACTTTCAGATAAGACAGGCTTCTTATGAATTGAACTGTCCAACAGAGAGAGTTACAAATAATTTGGTAAGCAAGAGTCGTAGAACAAAATCTCTGTTGGCAGAATTCATAATGTCAGATTCAACAGATAATTGGGCAGGTGTTTGGATTCCAAATCTTTCAATCCATATATCAAAGAAAGATCTACGAGTCTAGTTTCCAATGAAATCAGTTTTGAACAAATCAGAGTTTCCAACAAAGACTTATAGGCAGCTCGGTATCAAAAGGTCAGAATCTCAAAAGTTGCACAGATTCGAATCGTTATGTCTAAACAGGAGATATATCTAATGCAAGACTAGAACAATTCAAAGTTCCTCATATTCAAAGCAAATGTAGAGATAAAAATGGCAGTGAGGAAAGATCAGGATACTTGCAATAGGAAAGATTAGAACAATTACAGGAGGAACGATAAGTGAACTTGCAATAAGAAATATCAGAGCAACTATAGGAGAAACGATCAGGGAACTTGCCTTTCAAAGATTTCGATACGAAGATCCAAAGAATGTGCCAGCCCAAATCCTTCTACTTTTCCTCCGTGTCCTCTCTCTCTGTTTCGTTTTCTACACATCTTTTCTTTTTCCTACACAATTACA
Source organism: Musa acuminata AAA Group (assembly GCF_036884655.1). Lineage (NCBI taxonomy): Eukaryota > Viridiplantae > Streptophyta > Magnoliopsida > Zingiberales > Musaceae > Musa > Musa acuminata. The sequence continues at coordinate 11,954,523 of NC_088347.1, read as the reverse complement.
GCTCATACAGAACATAGAGACATAGCCACTTGCTCTCTCTTACTCTCATTCCTTCATTTTCTTTTTCAAACACAGTTGTCGCAGCCATCGCCGCTGCCACTACCACAGTCGTAGCCACGACCGCAGCCCCTTCCACTATACCACTTCCTTGCTCCCTTCTCTCGCAGACATAACTACTGCAAACGCAGTCGCTGCCACTGCGGCCGCAATCCCGTCCGCAGCCACTTTTTCCCCTTTCCTTTCTTTTCTTTCCCAGCTGCAACTGTTGCAGTCGCAGTCGCAGCCATGGCCGCAGCCACCACAACCGCAGCCTCCTCTTCCTCCCATGCTCTATTTCCTCTCCTTCTCTTCCAGCTGCAGTCGCCACTGTCACAGCTGCCTCCCCTTCTCCTCTTCCTCTCTTCTTCCCTTTTCCTTTCTCTTCTTCTTCCTATCCTTCTCTTCTTTCCTTTCTCTTCCTCTTTCCCTGCCATAGCTGCAGCTGCCACAGCCGCAGCCACAGCCGCAGCTACTTCTTTCCCTTCTCCTCTTCCTTCTCCTTCCTTTCTTCTTCTTCTCTTCTTCCCCTTCCTCCCCTTCTTCTCCCCGACGAATAGCACCTCCTTTCCTCTATTTCCTCCTGTAGGAAACAGAGGTGCTGCATCTTCACCCGCTTCTACTTCTTCTCTTGTTCCTCACCATCTCTTCCTCTCCTTCTCTTCCAGCTGCAGATTCCACCGCCGCAACCGAAGCTCCTCCATTCCCTTCTCTTCTTCTTCTCCTCTTCTTCTTCCCTCCTCCTCCCCAGTGTCACACACACCCTCTCCTCTGTTTCCTCTGCAGGAAACAGAGGTATCACAACCTCTTCTCCTACTTCCTCTTCTTCTTCTTCTCCTCTTCGAACGCCCCACACCTCTCCTCTGTTTCCACCTACAGGAAACAGAGGTGCTGCAGCCCTAGCTGCTGCCACCTCTCGCTCCTCTCCCTCTTCCCTCTCTTCTCCTTCTCTTCTTCTCCTCTTCCTTTTTCCTCCCCAATGCCACACACCTCCTCGCTTCAGCCTTCCCGCAGCTATCCTCCTCTCTTCTTCTTCTTCTTCTTCTTCTTCCTTTTCTTCCCTTCTCCTGCCCAATGCCCCACACATACTCTCCTCTGTTTCCACCTGCGGAAAACAGAGGTGCAGCATCCCTAGCTGCTGCTGCTGCCTCTCCGTCTCCTCTCCATCTTCCCTCTCTTCTTCTTCTTCTTCTTTTCTTCTCTTCTCCCTCTTCCTCCTCTCTTCTTTTCCCTCTTCTTCTTCTTTCTTCTCTCCTCACGCCCCACCGCTCCTCTCTGTTTCTTGAAGAAACAGAGAGTGCGTGGGAGGCGGTGGGATAAAACCAAAATTTTCGGTTTTCTTTATTTTCTTTTCATTTTGCAACTTAGAAGTTTAGTCCTTGAAATTTTTATGTTTACATATAGGTCCTCAAATTTTCATATAAATCCTTATTAATAATTTTCAAAAGTGAGGGATATTACACTCTCCCCTCCTTAAAATAAAATTTAGTCCTCTAAATTGATCATAGCTCAATCGACGAAAAGATGAGGATGATGATATCTTTATTTCCTCCTCCTGCTCTCAAATAATTTCATCAATACAATATAATGACATATTTATCCAAGAGTGACCGAAATATTATCCTCAATCCTCAATAGACGGTAACCCGATCTTCAATCAATTTCTAAAAATACTTGCGCACCCTGTAATTAATCAAGCAAGTCGTTACTTCAGAAAATACTCATTTTTTATGATCACCTGATTCAACTATCCATAATCAATACAAAGTCTCAATGTTCCATCCATCTTTTTAACAAACCCCGGAGCACCCCATGATAAAATATTAAGCCAAATAAAATCCTCATTTAACAATCCTTGTAGTTGTTTTTCTAATTCCACTTACTCAAATGATATCATTCTGCAGAGAGGCTTAGATATCGGGATTGTCCCAAAGACCAAATCAAAAGCAAAGTCACGTTTGGAGGAAATCCAAGCAAGTCATTCTGGGATACATTAGGCAAGGAGATAAATCATGTCCAATACTTTCAAAATAAAAGATCGGCTGATCAAATGTACAAAAAGTGATCATTTGTTATATACCAATCCATTCTGGTATGATAGGAAGATAGTTAATCCATACCAAGTATAATATCAAAACTCCAAATCTCTAGGAGAACTAAATCAACGAAAAAGTTCAAGTTCTCCAATAAAAATCAGACAAGAGGACCAGATTCAAGTTCATTATCAAAGAATCACCAATGATCGTATTTTACATATATCACATATTACAGTGGTCTAGGTTGAATACCCAAGTGATAGGCAACATGTTACGAATCAAATCGTAGATAGAACCCATGTTCAAACAAATATTTGCATTCTTTCATAAACATGCAGAATACCTTCGACCACTAATTGAGAAGTCTTAGTATCATATTCAGTGATAGCATACACTATGACATGGGCTAATGATTTATGAGGCAGTGACTCTTTCTTCTTGTTCATAGGACAGTCTTTTATTTTATGATTCAACTTTATACAAGCAAAATAGACTCTAGTCACCCACCAACACAAACTTGTTTCATAATTTAACTTGCAATTCACACATGATTGAGTCTTTTATGGTGACTTTCCTTTTCAAATCGAAATGTCTTGACCCTTTTGTTATCACTTTCTGATTCATTTCCAATCATATTTTTATTGGTAAACTTGTCTTTATCATTCTTGTCATTAATCTTCAACTTTTTTTTTTTTTTTTTTGGTGGCTTCCTTTTTCAAATCCAAATGTCTTGACCCTCTTGTTATTACTTTCTGATTCATTTCCAATCATATTTTTATTGCTAAACTTATCCTTATCATTCTTGCCACATATCTCCAAAAAAATTTTTCATCGTTCCCATTAATGACCAGCCTCTACTTCCAATATAAGGTGGCAAAAGAAATCTTTTTTATTATCAGAATAATTTTGTACATCGAATATCTTCTTTGTTTGCATCATCCATTTTTCTACCACCAATGAAATTAGGTTCATCATGCTTCTACTGCGCCACTCTGATTGAATATCCCCGATCAATCCTTTCATTCCCCTTAATTAATCAGAAACAAATGAAATAGGAGGACCAAATGTCCTCATCATCCCAGATTCATAAAATGTATCAAAGAAAATATCCACCAATCACTATAGTTCACTAGACCTCAATATATTTTGCATGTCAACATATCAAATATTTCAACGATCCTCAAACCATGCTCTGATACCACCTCTATCACGCCCCTCAAATAATATCGACAAAATTTAAAATTTTCATTGTAACTAATCTAGGATCCAAACTAACATTTGAGGACACTAAAAACATTCTATCAAATTCACATTTATAAAACCTGTGCAGTTTATAATCATATATCACATCCCTCTATCACGCCCCTCAAAATATCCATGATATTAAAATTTTCCATCACAAACAAATCCAGGATCCAAACTAACATTTGAGGACACTGACAACATTCTATCAAATTCACATCTATAAAACCTGTGCAGTTTATAATCATATATCACATCACTCGATAATTCACATTTATGGCAACCCAAGCCAACTTGACAAACATGAACAACATTTATAAATCCACAAGCTAAATAAATTATACAATCAAAACTCCAACTATTCACCACAAGTTCAAATCGTCATAAATTAGACTTAACATTCCGAAATTCCAAATAAGAGAGATATTCTAACACTTTTACACAGTATATCCATTTCGATTCATCAACAACATTTCATTACATACAAAATATGCTTATACAACAATAGCATAACAACCAACAAGACTTGCCCATAATTCTGAATAGCTATCCATTGCCTCAGCCCAAATCAAACGTCTCAAATGGTGACAAGCTGACCTGAAAGATTTATATAACAACGGAATGAGCTAAAAACAGCTCAGCAAGTGACAAAGCATATTTAGAACAAAAGGAATGGTTTCAAACAAGTAAGGTATCATAACACAAGGCAAAATACAAGAATTCTCAAGGATACCATTTCATTAGATACAAAATCATATATATCATGTCATTCAAAACATATTTGATTCATAACAAATGGAGCACAGAGTAAATGGAGCATATCAATAGCGTACGAGATGTTTCGGAGCATATCAATGACAAATGGTACATTTCGAAGCATATCAATAACAAATGAAACATATCGGAGCTTATCAATGGCATATGAATTATTCCGGAGCATATCAATGGCGCATGAAATGCTCCGGAGCATATCAACAACTTATGGAACATTTCGAAGCATATCAATAGAGAATGAACCATTTCAGGGCATATAAAAAACAAATACTATACAGAAGCTCAAACTTCGTTCTTGATGTTGCAATCATATCATTCTTATCCAAAGCATGTACAGAAACACATAACCAAAGCTCTGGATATCATATCAAACATATAGAAGGTGTAGTGAGATCTCAAACAGAATTGTGATTCATCCATTTCTGAATGACCACCAGACAGAAGTCTCCCACGTCTGGGAGCTCCATCCACCCACGTCTTAGTGAAGTCAGAGGGGGCCGGTAGAGCATCCCAGGCTCTAAGCACATACCGTTTACCATTTCTAGCAAAGGTCCAGACCATCCCACAAACACCAGAGTACAAGAAGGTAGTTTTAATAATAAGTAGTATATATCGGAAGCACACGCGGAACAACAAAACGTACATGTGCCTTTTCGTGACAATACGATGCAAGGAACAAATCTCTCACAAATGTATTCAGATTTTGGAATGAAATGGAATAGGCACATATCGAAAGCAAATGCGGAACGATTGGATACACATGTGCCTATAGGAGTTAATACGATATAGCATAAACGTTACACAATAGTTTTCAAGAATGCAAATAATTTTAAGGATAAGAGCGTACAAGAATTCAAAGTAGTAATATAAAGATCAATTGAATAAGAACGCTAAATAATATCAATTTCCAAAGGAATGAAACCAGAATATGAGAAATCGACCAAAGCTCGATTTCTGGCAGAATACAAGAGGCACATTGAACAAATGATTCAAACTTTCAATCGTGCTCCAATTTACTCATAAATAATCATTGGATAATACTTTAAGATAAGACAGGCTTCGTATGAATTGAACTGTCCAACAGAGAGAGTTACAAATAATTTGGTAAGCAAGAGTCGTAGAACAAAATCTCTGTTGGCAGAATTCATAATGTCATATTCAATAGATAACTGGGCAGGTGTTTGGATTCCAAATCTTTCAATCCATATATCAAAGAAAGATCTACGAGTCTAGTTTCCAATGAAATCAGTTTTAAACAAATCAGAGTTTCCAACAAAGACTTATAGGCAGCTCGGCATCAAAAGGTCAGAATCTCAGAAGTTGCACAGATTCGAATCGTTACGTCTAAATAGGAGATATATCTAATGCAAGACTAGAACAATTCAAAGTTCCTCATATTCAAAGCAAATGTAGAGATAAAAATGGCAGTGAGGAAAGATCAGGATACTTGCAATAGGAAAGATTAGAACAATTACAAGAGGAACGATAAGTGAACTTGCAATAAGAAATATCAGAGCAATTATAGGAGAAACGATCAGGGAACTTGCCTTTCAAAGATTTCAATACGAAGATCCAAAGAATGTGCCAGCCCAAATCATTCTACTTTTCCTCCATGTCCTCTCTCTCTGTTTCGTTTTCTACACATCTTTTCTTTTTCCTCCACAATTGCAGCTTATGCAGAACATAGAGACATAGCCACCTGCTCTCTCTTACTCTCATTCCTTCGTTTTCTTTTTCAAACACAGTTGTCGCAGCCATCGCCGTTGCCACTACCACAGTCGTAGCCACGACCGCAGCCCCTTCCACTGTACCACTTCCTTGCCCCATTCTCTCGCAGACATAACTACTGCATACGCAGTCGCTGCCACTGCGGTCGCAATCCCGTCCGCAGCCCCTTTTTCCCCTTTCCTTTCTTTTCTTTCCTAGCTGCAACTGTCGTAGTCGCAGCCATGGCCGCAACCACCACAACCGCAGCCTCTTCTTCCTCCCCTGCTCTATTTCCTCTCCTTCTCTTCCAACTGCAGCTGCCACTGCCACAGCTACCTCCCCTTCTCCTCTTCCTCTTTTCTTCCCTTTTCCTTTCTCTTCTTCTTCCTTTCCTTCTCTTCTTTCCTTTCTCTTCCTCTTTCCCTGCCATAGCTGCAGCAGCCACAGCCGCAACCTCTTCTTCCTCCCCTGCTTTATTTCCTCTCCTTCTCTTCCAGCTGCAGCTGCCACTACCACAGCTGCCTCCCCTTCTCCTCTTCCTCTCTTCTTCCCTTTTCCTTTCTCTTCTTCTTCCTTTCCTTCTCTTCTTTCCTTTCTCTTCCTCTTTCCCTGCCATAGCTGCAGCTGCCACATCCGCAGCCGCAGCTACTTCTTTCCCTTCTCCTCTTCCTTCTCCTTCCTTTCTTCTTCTTCTCTTCTTCCCCTTCCTCCCCTTCTTCTCCCCGACGAATAGAACCTCCTTTCCTCTGTTTCCTCCTGCAGGAAATAGAGGTGCTGCCTCTTCACCCGCTTCTACTTCTTCTCTTCTTCCTCACCATCTCTTCCTCTCCTCTTCCAACTGCAGATTCCACCGCCGCAGCCGCAGCTCCTCCTTTCCCTTCTCTTCTTCTTCTCCTCTTCTTCTTCCCTCCTCCTCCCTAGCGTCACACACACCCTCTCCTCTGTTTCCTCTGTTAGAAACAGAGGTATCACAACCTCTTCTCCTGCTTCCTCTTCCTCTTCTCTTCCTCTTCTTCTTCTTCTCCTCTTCGAACGCCCCACACCTCTCCTCTGTTTCCACCTGCAGGAAACAGAGGTGCTATAGCCCTAGCTGCTGCCACCTCTCGCTCGTCTCCCTCTTCCCTCTCTTCTCCTTCTCTTCTTCTCCTTCTCTTCTTCTCCTCTTCCTTTTTCCTCCCCAACGCCACACACCTCCTCGCTGCAGCCTTGCCGCAACTATCCTCCTCTCTTCTTCTTCTTCTTCTTCTTCTTCTTCCCTTCTCCTCCCCAACGCCCCACACATACTTTCCTCTGTTTCCACCTGTGGAAAACAGAGGTGCAGCAGCCCTAGCTGCTACTGCTGCCTCTCCCTCTCCTCTCCATCTTTCCTCTCTTCTTCTTCTTCTTCTTTTCTTCTCTTCTCCCTCTTCCTCCTCTCTTCTTTTCCCTCTTCTTCTTCTTTCTTCTCTCCTCACGCCCCACCGCTCCTCTTTGTTTCTCGAAGAAACAGAGAGTGCGTGGGAGGCGGTGGGATAAAACCGAAATTTTCGATTTTCTTTATTTTCTTTTCATTTTGCAACTTAGCAGTTTAGTCCTTAAAATTTTTATATTTACATATAGGTCCTCAGATTTTCATTTAAATCCTTATTAATAATTTTCAAAAGTGAGGGATATTACATAGCTTGCCTATCTTAAGTAGCAAAGATTGCTAACTTGCTTATTTTACGAAACAAAAGTTATCTTCTTGAACATCACTATCTTGCCTATCTCAAGAAGCAAGACTTGCAACCTGCACATTACAATAGGAAGCAAGAATCGATAGCTTACACACTTCAACAAGAAAGCTATCTTATATTTGTTTTCGAGATTTTTGCTAGCTTGTATGTGGCAAAACTTGCTCACTTTTTCAAACACTTTGCTAGCTTGCACTTTGTAAAGGAAGTGAAAAATAGCACTTCTCAAAAGAGAAGAAAGAACTTATTATCTTGAACATCACAAAAATTGCTACCTTGCATGATGTAAAATTTGCTAAGATCACTATCTCAAAAGAGTTGTTATCTCAAGAAAAGCAAACTTGCTAAACTTTAGGAATTAAAGATTTTATTTTTTGTTCTTCCACTATGTATGTGATGTCACCCCCAAAATTTCATAACAAAAATCAGTTAGATTTACAATCTAATCTATGTTTTGAGTGATATAGGACTAAATATAATAAGAAACGGTAAATCGATTAAAGTATGTGGAATTAATCGCTGAGCTGGAGTGAAACATGCTAGGAGATTGGACATCAAGCCGGAGGATCGGTTGACATATCGGTAGAAGGACTTTATGTCATGAGTTTGGGCATCAGGCCAAAAGATCGGACATTGCACCAAGGAGATCGGAAGTTGCAAGAGTTAACATGCCAATTGGGCAATACGCCGAAGAAGATGATGATGCGTCAAAGGATCGAACAAAGCGTCGAATGCACCAATGACATGTCGGATAACATTGGATTCATGCTTGTAATCATGTGTCTAGATCGAGTTAGTTTAGGTCTAATTGAGTTATTTATAGGGAGAAACAATACCAACTAAATTATGAGCCAATTGGGCCTAATTTGGTGCTATTTTGGGCCAAGTGGAAAGCCCATTAAGTCACCCATAAAAGGGCTAAGCGATGACACTACCAGACTGGGCGGTGGTACCGCCAAACATAGTCTCGCAAACTATGTCAGGCGGTGGTGCCACTAGTCTAGGCAGTGGCACTACCAAACTGGGCTGTGGTACCACTCAATGTTAGTGCTACAAGTGGTGGTACCACCCAACACAGGCAGTGGTACTGCCAGTACCCCGAAATATCAAGGATTTAAACTTTAGCCCCATTTTTTGAAGTCATTTAGGGTCTATAAATACCCTAACCTTTCCTCCTTAGGAAAGAATGAAAGGTAGAACAAAACTTTATAATTCTAAAGTTGAAAACCTTATTAGAAAGTTAAGTTCCCTCCTCTATATGCTAAGAGGTTGTTCTAAGGGAGAGTGTGAGGAAATATTTGTAATATAGAGGTGTAAAGATTCTCTCCTGAACGTATGAAAAGGAGAAAGAGTTGTAAATGTAGTTGATCTTCGTCTATTGGAAATAAGATCATTAGTGAACACTTGTGGCCTCGATAAAAGAGGAATCGAGAGTGGACGTAAGTTACGACGACCGAACCACTATAAACCTCGGTTTATATTTCTATTTTGATGTTTATCTTTATTACAAACTGCTTTACTTGATCATTACATTCTTATGAATGTTTTCAAGTTAAACATATTTCCGATATGATTTTATCTTAGAAGATTTTTGAATCAATGTAACTTTTATAAAAGTACTAATTCACCAAACCCCCACCCCACACCCAACCCCGCCCCCCTCCCCCCCCCCCCGGATTTCGGACCTAACAATTACAACATTGTATTATTCCCTTCTTTTTGACAATGACAAATAGGAAGAAAGTCTTGCTAGCTTGCATATTGCAAAGAATAAAAAATTTGATAGCTTGCACATCGTAAAGAACAGAAAAATTACTAGCTTGCACATTTCAAGGAGAGAAAACTTGCTAGCTTATAGATTTCAAAAGGAACCAAAATTGCTTGCTTGCATGTTGGAAAAGGAAGCAAAAATTGCTAGGTTATATATTTCAAAGAAGCATAAAATTTCTATCTTGCACATCTCAAAAGAGATTTTGACGTCAAAAGTTTCTTCAAAACACAACACACGCAGTTCAAAACCAATCATTCGCACGAACAACCTGGCTCTGATACCACTATTGGGAAATCTTGGGGGCGACATCATACGCGCAGCGGAAGAACAAGAAAACTGTTAGGATCGAGAGCACTAAGAGGGGGGGGGGGTGAATTAGTGCAGCGGAAATCTTTCAGCGATTAAAAACGAAAGCTGCGTTCGTTCGATAAAAAATATTTTGATGCAAAAGCCGATTCTAAGATTACTTATGATTAAGTGCAGTTTACGTGTAAACACAGTTAGCGTCTAAACGCAGTTTGCGTCTAAATGCAGATTGCGTCTAAACTCAGATTGCGTCTAAGCGCAGTTTGCGTCCAAGCGCAGATTGCACAGTTTGCGTTTAAGCGCAGATTGCGTCTAAACACAGTTTGCATCTAAGCAGAGTTTAAGCAGAAGTATAAATACAATGTGCTGCTATTGTACAGCTCAAAAAGTAATATGCAGAAAGCAGATTTAAGTCTAAACGCAGATTTACGTCAAAACGCAGTTTTACGTCTAAACGCAGATTTACGTTTAAACGCAGATTTACGTCTGAACTTTGAAACTTGTTTGTATACTCGCAGAAGGCAGTATACAGTTGAAATCAAGATGTAAATGTAAACTGAAGTCTGATGATTGTGCGAGGAAAGCCGATTTACGTCTAAATGCAGTTTTACGTCTAAATGTTGAAACTCGTTCGTAAAGTTGCAGAAGACAGTTTGCAGTTATAAATAGAATCAAAATGTAAATGTAAACTGCAAGGAATCTTGTTCGTAAAAGCGTAGAAGACAGTTCGCAGTTATAAACAGATTCAAGACGTAAATGTAAGTTGCAATGTAAAGATCGTACGAAAACACCTATTGACGTCTGAATCCAGATTCGGAAAGATCAGCACTTATAACTTGTTCGTAAAGGCGCAGAGAGCAGTAGTTATGTAGGAGGTTTGCAGTAATGATAAGGTACTCAAAATAAAAGCAAACCAGAGATTTAGAGTGGTTCGGTCAGTCTTGACCTACTCCACTTTGGCTTCCTCCTCCGACGAGGTCACCGACGTCAACTAGCTGCCTTCCTTCAATGGGCGAAGGCCAACTGCCCTTTTATAGTTTCTCTCCTTTTGTCGGGCTCAGGAGACAACCCTTACAGATCCTTTCTCTCCTCTCTTTACAACTCAAGACTTGAAGAACAGAAAAGAGGAGAACTTTTGGACTTTACACAAATTTGAGCTCTTAGAATCATTGAAAAGATCAAGAATTCGGTGTGGATCTGTGTCCCTTCAGTGCTGAATGGGTGGGGTATTTATAGGCCCCAACCCAATTCAAATTTGGAGCTCAAAACGATCAAATCCCGGAATTTCGGGATCAGGCGGTTGCACCTCTTGACTGGAGAGGTTTGCACCACTTGGCAGAGCTCGAAGACCGAGCTCAGGCGGTGCTACCTCTCTGTCAGGGAGGTTGCACCGCCCAGTCTTGCTCGAAGACTGAGCCCAGGCGGTGCCACATCTCTGTCAGGGAGGTTGCACTGCCCAGTCTTGCTCGAAGACTGAGCCCAGGCGGTGCCACATCTCTGTCAGGGAGGTTGCACCGCCCAGTCTTGCTCAAAGACTGAGCCTAGGCGGTGCCACCTCCGGGCTGGGGAGGTTGCACCGCCCAGTCTCGCTGCGAGGCTTAGCCCAGGCGATGCCACCTCTTGGCCTAGGCGGTTGCACCTCCTGGTGCAATCAGGGTCCGAATGGTTAGCTCCATTCGGCCCACTTTCTATCTTTTCAGGGGCCCAATTGCCCCAAGATTAAGCTAATGGGATCACCTCCCATTTTCCAACTTAATCAACATACTAACTACGATTAAATCTAAGACAATTTCTGCAGCTTTGCTCCGATGCGTCAATCGCTTCTTCCAGCGAGTTTCCGGCGAACTTTCGTCGATCATCCGATGTACCCTCGGTGATTCTTCTGCGGACTTCAAGCAAACTCCTGGACTTTGCGATGATCCACTTGGCGAGTTTCGACGAGCTTCGCTTGGCAAGCTTTTGGACTTCTCGGATCTATTCTCGCAGAACCTCCGACGACTGTCCGAACTTCCGTTGAACTCTCGAACTCCCAACGTGATCATGAACTTGACTCCGGCGCAACTCCTGCTGCTTGTCTAACTTTCATCGTAGTTAATCCTGCACACTTATCTCAACACATAGATTAGACAACAAATGACAATTGACTTCATCATCAAAATCCGAGATTCAACAATCTCCCCCTTTTTTATGATGACAATTAATTGATAATGGAGTTATCCTTAACTCCCCCTATCTATATGTCATAGTTGAGATAAGTCAACCTTGAATTCAAGACCTAAGAATTCAAGTGACGTATTGATAAGTTAGATCAGTTAAACTTATCAATACTCCCATCATGATACTCATCATGATGTATCTCTTCAAAGATGATGTCAAGGCTTGACATACATCATCAAGTTTGTATGATTGTGTTTGTAACTATTCATCATGTAGTTTGAACATTATCATATAAAGCTGTGAAGCGCTATTACATGATGCACATATTTGAAATATTCTAGCAAGTTTTGCATTTTCTTCAAATGATAAGATATCAACTCAGGGCATAATGCAAACTATAGCACACGTTCATATATCTCTTGGTGATGCAAGGATGGCATAATCATAACATTGTTTGTTTATAGCATCACTCAAGTATTTTGCAAGTATGACATGATCATGGCAGTTTTTATCAATTCATATTTTTATCAATTCATATTTTTCTCCCCCTTTGTCATCAACAAAAAGCATAGTAATTATGATACCAGGAAAATAATAATAGCAAGCTTATAGAGGAATTTTACATAGATTGCTTTAATACTTCTTCCCCTTTTTGTTATAAGCCATTGTCTATGTAAAGATTTAGCAGGATGGAATACATACATATGAATCACTTCATCAAATCTATTTCATAAACTTATTTTTCATGAAAGTGTACGAGAAAATTTGTTTTATAGCATTCGAATAAATAAGATGCACTCGGACAAGATTTTGTTGCAGATTTTCACATGGAAATCAAGTGATTTGATCATTCAATATAGTCCGAAAAATTTTAACAAATTCATCTATTCGGACACATCAACATTCCTAATTCTCTTTTAATGAAATCAAATTGTTCTTCACTTAGAGGTTTTGTAAAGATGTCAGCTAGTTGATGTTTCGTATCAATGAATTCTATGATTACATCATGATTCGTAACATGATCTCGTATAAAGTGATGTCTGATATCAATATGTTTTGTTCTCGAGTGTTGTATAGGGTTTTTTGTTAGGCATATTGCACTTGTGTTATCACATTTAATGGGAATGTTTTTGAGATGAACTTTATAATCTTCTAAGGTATTTTTCATCCAAACAACTTGTGCACAGCATGCACTTGCTGCAATATATTCAGCTTCGGTTGTTGATAGTGCAACCAAGTTTTGTTTCTTAGATGTCCAGGAAACGAGGGTATGTCCTAAGAATTGACATGTTCCTGATTTGCTTTTTCTATCTAATCTACAACCAGCGAAGTCCGCATCAGCATAAGCAGTTAACTCAAACTTCTCTGATTTTGGGTACCATAATCCTAGATTTGTGGTATCATTAAGATATCTGAGTATTATTTTAACTGCTTTGAGATGAGATATTTTAGGGTTTGATTGAAATCTAGCACAAAGTCCTACACTAAACATTATGTCTGGTCTAGTTGAAGTGAGGTAAAGTAAACTTCCTATCATACCCCTATAGGTTTTTTGATCGAAGCTTTCTCCACTTTCATCAATTTCTAACTTAGTGGAGGTGCTCATAGGAGTGTTAATAGCTTTTGAGTTATTCATATTAAACTTCTTTAGTAAACTCATAGCATATTTAGTTTGGCTAATAAAGAAGCCATTGCTTAGTTGTTTGATTTGTAGACCTAAGAAGAATGTTAATTCTCCCATTAGACTCATTTCGAATTCACGACTCATAGTTTTAGCAAAGGACTCACAAAGAGATTCATTCGTAGAACCAAAGATAATATCATCAACATAAATTTGAACAATGAGAAAATTAGTTTCAAAGTCTTTGATGAATAATGTAGTATCAACCTTGCCTTTTATGAAATTATTTTCAATAAGAAAGGAACTAAGTCTCTCATACCACGCCCTTGGAGCTTGTTTTAAACCATAGAGAGCTTTAGTCAATCTAAACACATGATTAGGGAGACTATTATTTTCAAAGACAGGAGGTTGTTCAACATAAACTTCTTCGGAAATAAAGCCATTTAGAAAAGCGCTTTTAACATCCATTTGAAATAACTTAAAATTATTAGAACTAGCGTAGGCAAGGAGCATCCTTATAGCTTCCAATCGAGCCACAAGTGCGAAGGTTTCTTCGTAATCGATACCTTCTTCTTGGTTGAAACCTTTGGCCACTAATCTAGCCTTGTTTCTAACCACGATACCATTTTCATATTGCTTGTTTCTAAAGACCCATTTAGTACCAATAACTAAATGGTCATTTGGCCTAGGAACAAGCGTCCACACCTCATTTCTCTCAAATTGATTAAATTCATCTTGCCTTGCGATAATCCATGAATCATCTTTCATGGCTTCATCAACACATTTGGGTTCAATTTGCGAGAGAAAGGCGGCGTTGCCACAAAAATTCTTAAAAGAGGATCGTGTTTGAACCCCCTTTGATGTGTCTCCTAAGATTAGCTCCTTAGGATGAGCATCTACATACTTCCAATCCTTGGGTAAGGAAGTGGATGCATCCAAGTTGCTAGTTGGAGACGGGGTTTCGTTTAAATTCGAAGAATCAAAGTTAACATCATCATCAAGATCATTCTTCTTAATTTCGGAAATCTCATTGAAAACAACATGGATGGATTCTTCAATAATTAAGGTTCTTTTATTGAAAATACGAAAATCTTTAGAAACCGAAGAATAACCAAGAAAGATTCCTTCATCAGATTTAGCATCGAATTTTCCTAAGTTATCCTTTTCATTCAAGATAAAACACTTACACCCAAAGACTTTAAAATATGAGACATTGGGTTTTTTGTTATTCCATAACTCATAAGGAGTTTTGGAGAGTAAGGGTCTTACTAGAACTCTATTCCAAATATAGCATGCAGTGTTTACAGCTTCGGCCCAAAAATATTTGGGTAGGCCATGTTCATTCAACATGGTTCTTGCCATTTCTTGTAAATTTCGATTTTTTCTTTCTACTACCCCATTTTGTTGAGGATTTCTTGGAGTAGAGAAATTATGGTTGTATCCATTGAGTTCACAGAATTCTTTGAAATCATGGTTTTGAAATTCTCCACCATGATCACTTCTAATTGACGAAATCATAGATTCCTTCTCATTTTGAACAAGTTTACAAAACTTGGTAAAATATCTAAAGCATTCATTTTTCTGTTTTAAGAAGTAGGTCCATGTATATCTACTGTAGTCATCAACAATGACAAAGGCGTATTTGCTACCTCCTAGACTCGATGTAGAGATTGGTCCGAACAAGTCCATATGGATCAATTGTAAGGGCCTAGAGGTGCTTATTTGATTCTTAACTTTGAAACTACCCTTAATTTGTTTACCTAATTGGCGAGCATCACATACATTGTCTTTGATGAACTTGATATGAGGAATTCCTCTTACAAGTTCTCTAGATGATACTTGAGTGATTAGTTTCATGCTAGCATTACCTAATCTTCTATGCCATAGCCAAGCATCCTCATTCATAACCGCAAAACACATTTCATCACATAAGTCATTGATGTCAATAGTGTATACGTTATTTTATTTTAATGCAATCATAGACATATTTTTCTATGGTTTTTCAATGATGCAAGCGTTAGATTCGAATTTGACAGTATATCCTTTATCAGATAATTGACTAATACTCAAGAGGTTATGTTTTAAACCATCAACTAACAGAACATCTTCAATAAAAAGGTTGGATTTGTTACCTATGGTTCCTTTGCCAATGATTTTACCCTTGTTGTTGTCTCCGAAGGTGACATAGCCTTCGTCTATGCTAGTGAGCTTAGAGAAATGAGATGGATCTCCGGTCATATGCCTTGAGCATCCACTATCAAGGTACCATCTCTTGCTCCTAGCTTGCGATGGTGTGGGTTTCTACAAGAAAGGATGATTTTTAGGTACCCATTTGCTTTTTGGTGCCTCACAAATAGATCTACATTGTTTATCATGTTGCAAGGAGTTTATCATGGTTCCTTTAGGAACCCAAATCAATTTGATTGGACTTATTTTCTTGAATGGATAACATTGTGTCTTGTGTCCAAATTTACAACAGAAGTTACATTTGTCTTGATGTCGAATATGTAGGATGGAGCCTTTTATGAAGGTGGTTGGATTTTGGTGAGGACTTCTCACGAATCCAATTCCACTTCTTTTGGGAACGTGACCCTTGTTTGTAAGGATCATGTTCAATGACTTGCTACCAACCTCGAATTTCTTCAAGGTGTCCTTAAGTAGCAAGTTTTCTTTTTGGAAAGTTTCTAGATCATGGCATTTTATGCATGGGCTTAAACTATCATGATGTTCAGCATTTAACTTATCGAAATTACAAATAAGACTATCATGCTCCTTTTTTAGCAATTTGTATTTACTACTGATAGTCTTACAATCATCAAACAAGTCATGGAAAGCATTTAATAATTCATCGAATGATAAATCTGCATCTATTGAATTTGTTACCTCATATTCGATGGCCATTAAGGCGTAATGAGCAACTTGCTCGGTGTTGGACTCCTCTTCTTCGGATGCGCTTGAGTCATCCCATGTTGCTTGAAGCGCCTTTTTCTTTGACGTTCTCCTTTTGACTTGGGGACAATCACTCTTGTAGTGTCCCGGCTTTTTGCATTCATAGTAGATTACTTGGTCCTTCTTGGGTTCAAGTTTATTTTTTGCATCATTCTTAAACTTATTTCTTTGAAAGAACTTTTTAAACTTTCTCGTTAGAAGTGCCAAGTCATCATCACAGTCCTCATCACTTGAGTTTTCTCTCAAGTGGCATTCAAAAGTTTTGAGTGCCATATCCTTCCTGTTCTTTTGAAGGATGTCTTCTTGCTCTTCATGAGCTTTACAAGTCATTTCGTAGGTCATTAATGACCCGATTAGTTATTCAAGAGGGAAATTTCACAAATCTTTTGCCTCTTGAATAGCAGTGACTTTAGGATCCCAACTCTTAGGAAGAGATCTTAGTATCTTATTAACAAGCTCAAAATCCGAAAAGCTCTTTTCGAGTCCTTTTAGACCGTTGACGACATCCGTGAAACGGGTAAACATGTCGCCAATGGTTTCACTCGGTTTCATCCGAAAAAGTTCGAAAGAATGTAACAGCAAATTGATTTTTGACTCTTTTACTCTACTTGTGCCCTCATGGGTCACTTCGAGTGTGTGCCAAATATCAAATGCAGTTTCACAAGTTGAAACACGGTTAAACTCGTTTTTATCAAGTGCACAAAATAAGGCATTCATAGCCTTTGCATTAAGAGCGAAAGCCTTCTTCTCCAAATCATTCCAATCGATCATTGGAAGAGAAGACTTCGAAAATCCATTTTCGACAAGATTCCACAGTTCAAAATCCATAGAAATAAGAAAGATCCTCATTCGGGTCTTCCAGTAGGTGTAGTCCGTCCCACTGAACATGGGTGGATGCGTAATAGAATGCCCCTCTTGGTTTCCGGCGTATGCCATTTCTCTTTGGGTTTTAGTCCGTTAGAGAGTTAACCTTGCTCTGATACCAATTGTTAGGATCGAGAGCACTAAGAGGGGGGGGGTGAATTAGTGCAGCGGAAATCTTTCAGCAATTAAAAATGAAAGCTACGTTCGTTCGATAAAAACTATTTTGATGCAAAAGCCGATTCTAAGATTACTTATGATTAAGTGCAGTTTACATGTAAACACAGTTAGCGTCTAAACGCAGTTTGCGTCTAAATGCAGATTGCGTCTAAACTCAGATTGCGTCTAAGCACAGTTTGCGTTTAAGCGCATATTGCGTCTAAACACAGTTTGCGTCTAAGCGCAGTTTAAGCAGAAGTATAAAGACAATGTGCTGATATTGTACAGCTCAAAAAGTAATATGCAGAAAGCAGATTTATGTCTAAACGTAGATTTACGTCTAAACGCATATTTACGTCTAAACGTAGATTTACGTCTAAACGCAGATTGACATCTGAACTTTCAAACTCGTTTGTATACTCGCAGAAGGCAGTATACAGTTGAAATCAAGATGTAAACGTAAACTGAAATCTGATGATTGTGCGAGGAAAGCCGATTTACGTCTAAATGCAGTTTTACGTCTAAATGTTGAAACTCGTTCGTAAAGTTGCAGAAGACAGTTTGCAGTTATAAATAGAATCAAAATGTAAATGTAAACTGCAAGGAATCTCGTTCGTAAAAGCCCAGAAGACAGTTCGCAGTTATAAACAGATTCAAGACGTAAATGTAAGCTGCAATGTAAAGATCGTACGAAAACACCTATTGACGTCTGAATCCAGATTCAGAAAGATCAGCGCTTAGAACTTGTTCGTAAAGGCGCAGAGAGCAGTAGTTATGTAGGAGGTTTGCAGTAATGATAAGGTACTCGAAATAAAAGCAAACCAGAGATTTAGAGTGGTTCGGTCAGTCTTGACCTACTCCACTTTGGCTTCCTCCTCCGACGAGGTCACCGACGTCAACTAGCTGCCTTCCTTCAATGGGCGAAGGCCAACTGCCCTTTTACAGTTTCTCTCCTTTTGTCGGGCTCAGGAGACAACCCTTACAGATCCTTTCTCTCCTCTCTTTACAACTCAAGACTTGAAGAACAGAAAAGAGGAGAACTTTTGGACTTTACACAAATTTGAGCTCTTAGAATCACTGAAAAGATCAAGAATTTGGTGTGGATCTGTGTCCCTTCAGTGCTGAATGGGTGGGGTATTTATAGGCCCCAACCCAATTCAAATTTGGAGCTCAAAACGATCAAATCCCGAAATTTCGGGAATAGGCGGTTGCACCTCTTGACTAGAGAGGTTGCACCCGCCTGGCATAGCTCGAAGACCGAGCTCAGGCGGTGCTACCTCTCTATCAGGGAGGTTGCACCGCCCAGTCTTGCTCGAAGACTGAGCCCAGGCGGTGCCACCTCTCTGTCAGGGAGGTTGCACCGCCCAGTCTTGCTCGAAGACTGAGCCCAGGTGGTGCCACCTCCTGGTTGGGGAGGTTGCACCGTCTAGTCTCACTGGGAGGCTTATGCTAGTCATAAGTGCCCAGCAAGCCATTCACGTGAGTGATGGCACGTGTGACTTGATACAGAATCTTTTTGCTTATTATATTTTGGCGTATATCACTTTATAACTATTGCATAAATGCATATATATTGTGATGTCCTTGGATTTGTGCAATGGGAATCGGATCGTGATGAGATCACGATAATGAGATCGATTCACCTTTAAACACATATCCTAAATAATCCCGGTCATAGGTTACTCGAGAGGGACATCGTGATAACCGGATAGACTAGTGTGCTGTATACCCATCCATATGATGGATGCAGCTGGTCTCATAGCTGCTCGTGTAGGGACACTAGGGATACAGTACAGGTGCTCATTGGAGAATGAGTTCACTGATTGATACGCTTATGGAATGCTGGATGGTTGATGATGCCTTATTGTCAGACAACGATTCTGTAGTCCTAGTGGTGTATATGGTTCTTAGACTTGAGACACCAAGGATGTCCTGTATGAGTGCTCCACTCCTTGATACCAGACTTATAGGTTTGGCTGTTCCCAGATCTAGTACAGCTGGTCATTGGGAGTGGTAGTCGACCTTACGAGGGCTATTGAGTGTCGATAGAGGATCATCCACTCTCGGTATCATGAGAGGAATATCCCATGTGTTCTTGCTCAGACAAATCCCTGGCCAGGGTCATTCGGGTTGAGAGAGAAAGAGTTCTCCGGGAGAATCCGATTAGAGCGAGACTCGAGTAGAAACCGTATGGGTCTGACAGCACCATGCTCGATATACGGTCTCTGGGATATTAGATGGATGAGGGACTATAGGTACATGGTAACTGAGGACAAACAGGTCCAATGGATTGGATTCCCCTGTATCGTCTGGGGACTACGGCGTAGTGGCCTAGTACTTCCGTAGTCGATGAGTCGAGTGAATTATTACAGAGATAATAATTCACTGAGTTAGAAGGAGTTCTGACAGGTATGACTCACGGCCAGCTCGATATTGGGCCTAGAGGGTCACACACATATGGTAGGCATTGCGATGAGTAGAGGTTCGGATATGAGATATCCGACGGAGCCCTTGTCTTATTGGATGCAGATCCAATACCCACTAGGGAAAGGACCCATTAGGGTTTTGACACGGGATCTCTATAAATAGGAGGGATTCACAGCCTCATAGGCTAGAGTCTTTGCTTGCCCTTCCTATTCTCCTCTCCCTCTCCACCTCAGAGTAGGCCTGGAGTTTTGAGGAGCGTCGTCGCAACCCTGCTGTGTGGATCACCGCTAGAGAGGAGGACGCTTGACCTCCTTCACCCTCTCCTAAGGATCTGCAAGGAAACAGGGATATACGATCTCCCTAGGTAACACAATCTCTATACGCAGTTTTGTGTTTTTGCGGATTTTGCGCACCAATCTTCGCACGACGATGAACATCTTTTTGGGAATCGGGGATTTTTGTTTTCTTGTTCTTCCGCTGCGCATATGATGTCGCCCCCTATGATTTCCCAACAGTGGTATCAGAGCCAGGTTGTTCTTGCGAATGATTGGTTTTGAACTGCGTGTGTTGTGTTTAGGAAGAATATTGACGTCAAAATCGTTGACGCAAAAGCGAGGAAGGGCAGCAACAGTTGCTACCCTCGATCTGCATACCTGCAGCCGCAGCTGCAGCCGCAGCCAGGCAGCACAGCGCCGGCGCATGCGCAAGCGCTGTGCCTGCAGTAGCCGGCCGGCGGTCTGCTTGCAGCAGGCTTGCTGCTGGCGGGGCTGGCAACCCACGGGCAGAGGCGCCGTAGGGAAGCGGCGCCTGCCGCCGAAAGGAAGCGGCGCCTGCCGCCGCTGCTCCCGCGGGCGAAACCCCCCCAGGGGCGGCCGCCCGGCGGTACAGCACCGTCTGCGGAGGCAGCGGCGCCCGAAGGGGGCGCCCACCCGTAGCGGCATCGCCGCCAGCGGGCGTGCCGCCTGCAGGCGAGGGCAGTGCCCTCGCCCCGCCGCACAGGCCGCCGCCGGCAGGGTGGCGACGGCGGCAGCAGCAAAAAGGGCAAAGGAAATTAGGGTTTTCTGGGCAAAAGACAGTTTTGCCCCTCGGAATTTGAGAAATTCCAGTTTCTATCTTTTGTCCAAATTACGAAAATACCCTTAGGAATTGAGAAATTCCCTATATATCCTTGATTTCAGAAAATATTAATTAATTAAAAGGTTTAGTTGATTATTATTTTTATTATTATCTAGTAGTCCTACATTATGATGATTATTTATACATGTGATGTATGATGAGTGGACGGATGATCATGGACCGTGTGATGTGTGTACTTGTGATTATTATTATTGAGGTATGCGAACCTCCATTATATTTCTCGTTTATTGTCGGGCCTGCGTGCCTATGATTAAGTTGTAATCACATGAGGAGGCGCAGCGGGAGCGTGGATGCCATAACGGGACCCACGAGACGGACGATCGTGATGCATGGAGATGCATCAAGATGTCGACGGAACCGACGAGGACGAGATGGACGATCACAAGGCATGGAGATGCACCGTTGCACACATAGATCTTGATGTGAGTGATTAGGCCTATTGGCTCGGGCCTAATCATATTAGGTTGTGGTCCATGATCATCTGGTGTGATTGCTTATACACATACTAGATATGTATATATATTTGCATGCGATGTAGATATATATTAAATATGCATATGTGTGACATGTCATATTAGGAGACCAAATCATAGAAACATCTCTCGATAATATTAAGTCGGTAAACGTGAGGCAATTAGATTGACCCACGTGGCCTTCCATCGTTATGAGTAGGAACCGAATCCCGGTGTAGGTTGAGTTGGTCGAGTCCCTCGAGACTCACCTATATCGCGATTCGCTATCTTGCTTACGACATAGAGATGTCACCGGTGACCTGAGGGCATGATATGCTTGGTCGAGTCCCTCGAGGGTATATCATCAAATCAGACTCATCTTGTAACGAAGGTGTTGACTTAACCGAGCATCATGGTTGGTCGAGTCCCTCGAGGCCATGGTGATTCGGAGGCCGAACAGGACGGGAATCACAAGGAGTTGTGATCGGCAAGAGTTGTCTACCTTTTAGGCTTAGTGTGATTGGTCGAGTCCCTCGAGGTTACACTAAGACGCTGATTGGATCCTGATCCCCACTAGAAGTCTGTCGGAGACTTCCGTTTCACGTGCTGAGGGTGTCGCGTGACTCGTTAGTAAAATAGTGGGAGCATATTAAGATAGAAGTCCATATCTTGATAGTTTATTTCTTGCAAAATCTGCATGTTATTCATTTTTGCTACATCTTTATTTTCAGAAAATGTCGCTTTCAAATCCCTTACGTGGCATACTTGATGTCAACCACTTCACTGGTCCAAATTATACGGATTGGCTCCGTAACTTGAGAATTGTTCTCACAGCGGAGAAAATCGTGTACGTCCTTGATACAGTGATGCCTACGCCCGAAGAAGGGGCAAGCGAGGATGAGATCGCTCGCTACGTGAAGTACATTGATGACTCCACTCTTGCTCAGTGCTATATGTTGGGCTCTATGACTCCAGAGTTACAGAGACAACATGAAAAGATGGATGCCAGATCCATTCTCCTACATGTCCGTAAATTGTTTGAGGAACAGGGAAGGACTCAACGATATGAGATATCCAAGAGCCTTTTCCGCGCTAGGATGACTGAGGGGACACCGGTTCAGAACCATGTCCTAAAGATGATTGAGTGGATAGAGAAACTCACAGGTCTAGGAATGGTCCTAGAGGATAACTTGTGTGTGGACATTGTGCTTCAGTCCCTACCAGATTCCTTTTCACAGTTCATAATGAATTTTAATATGAACAAGCTTGAGGTGACTCTCCCAGAGCTCCTCAATATGTTGAGGGAGGCAGAGAGTACTATTAAGAAAGAGAAGCTAGTTCTCTACACTGGTGAGACCAGAAAGAAAAGGAAAGCAGAAAGGTCCCTTAAGAAGGGAAAGGGCAAGGGCAAACAAGGTAAAGCAAAGGTTGCTAAGAAAGACCCAACAAAGGACAAAGGCTAGTGCTTCCACTGTGGTAAAGATGGGCACTGGAAGAGAAACTGCAAAGAGTACCTTGCAGAAAGGGCGAAACAAAAGCTTGATGAAGCTTCAGGTACATTCATGATCAGTCTCCATTTGTCAGACTCTTATGACAACACATGGGTATTAGATACCGGTAGTGCTTATCATATATGCAATTCGTTGCAGGTTCTGGCAAGGCCTAGGAGACTAGAGAGAGGCGAGATGGACCTCAAGATGGGTAATGGAGCAAAAGTTGCTGTATTAGCTGTTGGCGAGGTCGCCCTACATCTGCCTAGTGGAGCTTTTATTGCATTAGATGCATGTTATTTTGTTCCTTCTATTATCAAAAACATTATCTCCATTTCATGTTTAACAGTTAGTGGATATAAATTTGTTTTTGAGAACAATGGTTGTTCGATATTATTAGATGATAAGATCATCACGAAAGGAACATTGCATAATGGTTTATTTATGTTAGACACCACTCCACATATCATGAATATAAATGTGTCCAAAAGGAAACGAGATGAGTTGAACAGTGCATACCTGTGGCATTGTAGGCTAGGTCACATCCATGAAAGAAGGATTCAAAAGTTGCTAAATGATGGATATCTAGATCCATTCGACTATGTGCCATATGCAACTTGTGAGCCTTGCATTCGTGGAAAACTGACCAACTCTCCATTTAGTGGAACTGGAGAGAGAGCCACTGAGTTGTTGGAACTCATACATAGTGATGTCTGTGGACCCATGTCAACTCATGCCATTGGAGGTTACTCCTACTTCATTACATTTACTGATGATTTCTCAAGGTATGGATATGTGTACTTAATGAAGTACAAGTCCGAGGCCTTTGAGAAATTCAGAGAGTATAAGAATGAGGTGGAGAACCAGACTGGAAAGAGTATCAAAACTCTTCGATCAGATCGAGGAGGTGAGTACTTAAGTACAGAGTTTACTCACTTCCTCAAGGACCATGGGATATTATCCCAATGGACACCTCCTTATACACCTCAGCTCAATGGTGTCTCTGAAAGGAGAAATCGTACAGTATTAGATATGGTACGGTCCATGATGAGTTTCGCTGACCTACCCATCTCATTCTGGGGATATGCCCTAGAAACCGCAGCTTACCTTCTGAACAGAGTTCCAACTAAGTCGGTGGTGTCTACACCATATGAGATATGGAAAGGGAAGAAGCCTGATCTTAAGGTTGTTAAGATTTGGGGCTGCTCTGCCCATGTTAAAAGACACAACCCCGATAAGTTAGAATCAAGGACAGGGCGATGTAAATTTGTGGGATACCCCAAGGAAACTTGTGGGTATTACTTCTATCATCTCGAGGACCAAAAGGTCTTTGTAGCTAAGAGAGCAGTGTTCCTTGAGAAGGAACACATTCTTGACGGAGACAGTGGGAGAATGATAGAATTGAGCGAGGTTGGAGAACCAAGCTCAAGCACCACTCTACAGCCCGAGTCTGTTCAGGTATCTAATACACAAGTTTCAACTTTACGCAGGTCTGATAGAGTATCCCATCCTCCTGAGAGATATGTGGGACATATTAGAGCAGAGGATGTAGAGGATATTGATCCTCAGACCTACGAGGAGGCTATTATGAGTATAGACTCCGGGAAGTGGAAAGAAGCCATGAATTCTGAGATGGATTCTATGTACTCCAATAAGGTTTGGAACCTAGTTGATGCACCCGAAGGTATTGTACCCATCGGTTGCAAGTGGATCTTTAAGAAAAAGATCGGAGTAGATGGAAAGGTAAAGACCTATAAAGCAAGGCTAGTGGCTAAGGGGTATCGTCAAAGGCAAGGTGTTGACTACGACGAAACTTTCTCACCCGTAGCAATGCTAAAATCCATCAGAATTCTATTGGCTATTGCAGCACACTATGATTATGAGATCTGGCAGATGGATGTGAAAACCGCATTCCTCAACGGGAACCTGGAGGAGGAGGTGTATATGATGCAACCTGAGGGATTCGTGTCCAAGAACTGCCCAGATAAGGTGTGTAGGTTGCTTAGATCCATTTATGGACTAAAGCAAGCTTCCCGAAGTTGGAACATAAGATTTGATGAGGCAATCAGATCTTATGACTTCGTTAAGAACGAAGATGAGCCTTGTGTATACAGAAAGGTAAGTGGGAGCGCTATTAGCTTTTTGGTGTTATATGTGGATGACATCCTCATCATTGGGAATGACATAGGAATGCTATCCACAATAAAGGCTTGGTTATCTAGACACTTCTCCATGAAGGACTTAGGAGAAGCATCTTATATCTTGGGGATTAGAATCTATAGAGATAGATCCAAAAGGATGCTTGGCTTGTCCCAGTCCAGGTACATAGAAACTATTGTCAAAAGGTTTGGCATGGAAAATTCCAAGAGAGGTCTCATACCGATGAGACATGGGATATCGCTTTCTACGAGTATGTCCCCAAAGACTCCAGAAGAAAGGGCGAACATGGATATGATACCTTATGCCTCAGCAATAGGGTCTATCATGTATGCCATGCTATGTACTAGGCCTGATATAGCGCATGCTCTGAGTGTCACGAGCAGGTATCAGGCGGATCCAGGCTTGGAGCACTGGAAAGCAGTAAAGTGTATCCTTAAGTACTTGAGAAGGACTAAGGATCTTTTACTAGTATATGGAGGTAATAGCCTTAAGGTTGAAGGCTACACTGACTCAAGTTTTTAGTCTGATGTCGATGATAGCAAGTCGAATTCAGGGTATGTGTACACCTTGAATGGAGGAGCAATGTGCTGGAAGAGTTCCAAGCAAGATACCACTGCTGACTCGACCACAGAGGCGGAGTACATTGCTGCTGCATCAGATACAGCAAAGGAGGGAGTCTGGTTGAAGAAGTTCATCACAGATTTGGGAGTCGTGCCGGATAGTGAGGAGCCGATCTCCCTATATTGCGACAACAACGGGGCAATAGCTCAAGCGAAGGAACCTAGGTCTCATCAGAAATCTAAGCATGTTCTGAGGAGGTTCCACCTTATCAGAGAGATCGTGACCCGAGGAGATGTAGCAGTGGAAAGAGTTCCATCCGAAGATAACATTGCAGATCCACTAACAAAGCCATTGTCTCAGATTGTCTTTGAGCGTCACAGGGGTCTGATGGGGATCAGACACATAGGTGATTGGCTTTAGGTCAAGTGGGAGATTGCTAGTCATAAGTGCCCAGCAAGCCAATCACGTGAGTGATGGCACGTGTGACTTGATACAGAATCATTTTGCTTATTATATTTTGGCGTATATCACTTTATAACTATTGCATAAATGCATATATATTGTGATGTCCTTGGATTTGTGCAATGGGAATCGGATCGTGATGAGATCACGATAATGAGATCGATTCACCTTTAAACACATATCCTAAATAATCCCGGTCATAGGTTACTCGAGAGGGACATCGTGATAACCGGATAGACTGGTGTGCTGTATACCCGTCCATATGATGGATGCAGCTGGTCTCATAGCTGCTCGTGTAGGGACACTAGGGATACAGTACAGGTGCTCATTGGAGAATGAGTTCACTGATTGATCCGCTTACGGAATGCAGGATGGTTGATGATGCCTTATTGTCAGACAACGATTCCGTAGTCCTAGTGGTGTATCTGGTTCTTAGACTTGAGACACCAAGGATGTCCTGTATGAGTGCTCCACTCTTTGATACCAGACTTATAGGTTTGGCTGTTCCCAGATCTAGTACAGCTGGTCATTGGGAGTGGTAGTCGACCTTACGAGGGCTATTGAGTGTCGATAGAGGATCATCCACTCTCGGTATCATGAGAGGAATATCCCATGTGTTCTTGCTCTGACAAATCCCTGGCCAGGGTCATTCGGGTTGAGAGAGAAAGAGTTCTTCGGGAGAATCCGATTAGAGCGAGACTCGAGTAGAAACCGTATGGGTATGACAGCACCATGCTCGATATACGGTCTCTGGGATATTAGATGGATGAGGGACTATAGGTACATGGTAACTGAGGACAGACAGGTCCAATGGATTGGATTCCCCTGTATCGTCTGGGGACTACGGCGTAGTGGCCTAGTACTTCCGTAGTCGATGAGTCGAGTGAATTATTACAGAGATAATAATTCACTGAGTTAGAAGGAGTTCTGACAGGTATGACTCACGGCCAGCTCGATATTGGGCCTAGAGGGTCACACACATATGGTAGGCATTGCGATGAGTAGAGGTTCGGATATGAGATATCCGACGGAGCCCTTGTCTTATTGGATGCAGATCCAATACCCACTAGGGAAAGGACCCATTAGGGATTTGACACGGGATCTCTATAAATAGGAGGGATTCACAGCCTCATAGGCTAGAGTCTTTGCTTGCCCTTCCTATTCTCCTCTCCCTCTCCACCTCAGAGTAGGCCTGGAGTTTTGAGGAGCGTCGTCGCAACCCTGCTGTGTGGATCACCGCTAGAGAGGAGGACGCTTGACCTCCTTCACCCTCTCCTAAGGATCTGCAAGGAAACAGGGATATACGATCTCCCTAGGTAACACAATCTCTATATGCAGTTTTGTGTTTTTGCGGATTTTGCGCACCAATCTTCGCACGACGATGAACATCTTTTTGGGAATTGGGGATTTTTGTTTTCTTGTTCTTCCGCTGCGCATATGATGTCGCCCCCTATGATTTCCCAACAGCTTAGCCCAGGCGGTGCCACCTCTTGGCCTAGGCGGTTGCACCTCCTGGTGCAATCAGGGTCCGAATGGTTAGCTCCATTCGGCCCACTTTCTATCTTTTCAGGGGCACAATTGCCCCAAGATTAAGCTAATGGGATCACCTCCCATTTTCCAACTTAATCAACATGCTAACTATGATTAAATCTAAGACAATTTCTGCAGCTTTGCTCCGATGCGTCAATCGCTTCTTCCGGCGAGTTTCCGGCGAACTTCCGTCGATCATCCGATGTACCCTCGGTGATTCTTCTGCGGACTTCCGGCAAACTCCTGGACTTTGCGACGATCCACTTGGCGAGTTCCGATGAGCTTCGCTTGGCAAGCTTCTAGACTTATCGGATCTGTTCTCCTAGAACCTCCGACGACCGTCCGAACTTCCGTTGAACTCTCGAACTCCCAACGTGATCATGAACTTGACTCCGGCGCAACTCCTGCTGCTTGTCTAACTTTCATCGTAGTTAGTCCTGCACCCTTATCTCAACACATAGATTAGACAACAAATGACAATTGACTTCATCATCAAAATCCGATATTCAACAAAAACAAAATCCCCGATTCCCAAAGAGATGTTCATCGTCATGCGAAGATTGGTGCACAAAATCCACAAAACTTAAAACTGCATATAGAGTACATTGTGTTACCTAAGGAGATCATATATCCCTGTTTCTGCTCACTTGGTCCCGGGCTCGAAGACAAGTTCCCGTAAAGGCCATGTGCGAACTTGCGAAAGAGAGTTCAATACCCGGTATATAACCGAAGCCCCATCCAGCCCTATGCCACCCAAGGGGTTCAAAGGGGCTGAGATGGCTGACGTTTTGGTGAGCGGAGGCAGATCACCGCTACCCTCCCACGGCACGCGAAAACAAAGTTGTTTTGGGCTGTTTTGGGGCTGTTTTGCTCGGTTCGGTGAGCGGTCGCTTTGCAACGTTGCAGCTTGTTTGAACTTACATTTTTACAAGAAAAATGACCCAAAACCAAGAGAAAACATGCTGTCAAGCAACTGTACATGTAGGTGTAAGCGACGAACGGTTCGTTGAACGGAGTTGTTGCGGGTGCTCGACGACCGTTCGTGACAGTATGGGTCTGACAGTACCATGCTCGATATACGGTCTCTAGGATATTAGAGGGATGAGGGACTATAGGTACATGGTAACTGAGGATAAACAGGTCCAATGGATTGGATTCCCTTGTATCGTCTAGGGAATACGGCGTAGTGGCCTAGTACGTCCGTAGTCGATGAGTCGAGTGAATTATTACAGAGATAATAATTCACTGAGTTAGAAGTAGTTCTGATAGGTATGACTCACGGCCAGCTCGATATTGGGCCTATAGGGTCACACACATATGGTAGGTATTGCGATGAGTAGAGGTTCGGATTTGAGATATTCGACGGAGCACTTGTCTTATTGGATGTAGATCCAATACCCACTAGGGGAGGACCCATTAAGGTTTGACAGGGGACCTCTATAAATAGGATGGATTCAGAGCCTCATAGGCTAGAGCCTTTGCTTGCCTTTCCTATTCTCCTCTCCCTCTCCACCTCAGAGCAGGCCTAGAGTTTTGAGGAGCGTCGTCGTAACCCTGCTGTGTGGATCACCGCTAGAGAGGAGGACGCTTGACCTCCTTCACCGTCTCCTAAGAATTGCTTGTAAATCTTCCTCTTTTTGCAAGACTTCGGGACTTGTCCGTTGCTCGTCCTTTCAAACTAACCAACTCTCTCTTTTACAGGTCCTTCGGGACCTGCGAGAGGTTACAAGTGGGCTAATTCTTGCGGAGCAATATCGCAAGGGTGAAGCGCGACTTAGGCAACGCAAGCTAAGTTCGCGTCTTTGGCCACAAGAGTGCCTCACGAATTAGGCAATTCAAGCTAAGGCCATGACATTATGGTATCAGAATGGGCATGCACTTCGAGCGAGCAGTGAACAAACTTCGCAACTTCGCCATGGAAAAGCATCGTGGCGAATCAAGCAAGATGGGGCAAGCCGGACCCTTGCCCCAAGCAGCCGCAGGTGGGCTGCATGTGCACACTCGCTCTCATGCTGTTGGAGCCGCTCAAGAGGAGTGTGGCAGCGAACATGAAGAACGAGAAGTTGGCTACTCTCCGCGAGCGGAGGAAGCGCAATCTGGAGTGCTAACTAGGAAAAAGAGTCACAAGGAGAGACTCACAATGGCGGAAACCCGCCTGGATGTTCTTGAAGCGAGCATGGAGGAACTCTACCATGGCCAACAAAGGCTTGTTGGGGTAGAGAGCTCGTAAGAGGAAGCAAAGTCCAGGATCAACAAGGTCGAGGCCCTAGTCGACCGACTGTCTGATGACACAAAAGACTCCGTGCAATACTTACAGGATGTTGTGGTAGAACTCACTACAAAGGTGGCCATGCTCACAAGAACACTAAATGCGGGAGGAGGCAACACTCGCGTTGCACAGCCACAAAATTTAAGGGCACCTGAGCCTCATGGATATGGAGGGGCCATGTTGAATCTCGGATTTTGATGATGAAGTTAATTGTCATTTGTTGTCTAATCTGTGTTGAGATAAGTGTGCAGGATTAACTATGATGAAAGTTAGACATACAGTAGGAGTTGCGCCGGAGTCAAGACAATGATCACGTTGGGAGTTCGAGAGTTCGATGGAAGTTCGGACAACCGTCGGAGGTTCTACGGGAACAAATTCGAGAAGTCCATAAGCTTGCCAAAGAAGCTCGTCGGAACTCGCCAAGTGGATCGTCGCAAGTCCAGGAGTTTGCCGGAAGTCCGCAGGAGCATCACCGAGGGTTCATCGGATGATCGACGGAAGTTCGTCGGAAACTTGCCGGAAGAAGCAATTGACACACCGGAGCAAGCTGCATAAATTGTCTTAGGATTTATCGTAGTTAGCACAATGATTAAGTTGGAAATGGGAGGTGATCCCATTAGCTTAATCTTGGGGCAATTGGGCCCTTGAAAAACCCAAATTGGGCCGAATGGATCTACCTATTCGGACCCTGATTGCTGTGGGAGGTGCAACCGGCCAAGCCAAGAGGTAGCACCGCCTAGGCTATATCTCCCAGAGAGACTGGGCGGTGCAACCGCCCCAGCCAGGTGGTGGCACCGCCTGGGCTCAGTCTTCGAGCGAGACTGGGCAGTGCAACGTCCCCTGACGGGAGGTAGCACCGCCTGAGCTCGGTCTTCGAACTCTGGCTGGCGGTGCAACCGCCCTAGTCAGGAGGTGCAACCGCCTGAGCTCAATCTTCGAGCCCTAGCAGAGAGGTGCAACCGCCTGATCCTGGAATTATGGGAATTGACAGTTTTGAGCTCCAAATTTGAATTGGGTTGGCGCCTATAAATACCCCACCCATTCAGCACTAAAAGAACACAAAACTTACACTCGAAATCTTGATCTTTTTTTATGATTCTTATAGGTCAAAATTGTTGTAAAGGCCAAAAGTTCTCCTCCCTCTGTTCTTCAAACTTTTGAGTTGTAAAGAGTGGAGAGAAAATTTCTGTAAGGGTTGTCTCCTAAGCCCATCAAAAGGAGTGAAACTGTAAAAGGGTGGTTGGCCTTCGCCTATTGAAGGAATGCCTCTAGTTGACGTCGGTGACCTTGTCGGTGGAGGAAGCCAAAAGTGGAGTAGGTCAAGATTGACCGAACCACTCTAAATCTCAGTTTGCATTTACTTTGAGCATTTTCTCTTTACTGCAAATCTCCTAAATAGCTATTGCCTTATGTGCTTTTACGAACGAGTTTCTAAGTTCAAAGCTTTCCGAATCTGCGTTTAGACGTAAATCGACTTTTTCGTACGATCATTACATTTCAGTTTATGTTTACATTTTGATTTCAATCATAACTGCAAACTGCCTTCTGCGCATTTATAAAACGTATCTCAAAGTTCAGTATCTTCAAAATCAGCATTTAGACGTAAACCGGTTTTATCGTTCGAACGTCGCATTTCAGTTTGCGCTTGCATTCTGATTTTCATCATAAACTGCAAACTATCTTCGTAGATTTATTTTAGCGTCATCTCGCTTAATCTTAAGTTAAAGTAATCTTAGAATCGACTTTTACATCTAGATCATTTTTATCAATTTTAATTTGATAGTAAAAGATTTTCGCTACACTAATTCAGCCCGCCCTCTTAGTGCTCTTGATCATAACAATTGGTATTAGAGCGGGGTTAACTCTCAAACGGATTAAAACCTAAGAGAGATGGCTTATGTCGGAAACCAAGAGGGTGTTAGGATCGAGAGCACTAAGAGGGGGGGGGTGAATTAGTGCAGCGGAAATCTTATAATAATTTAAAAACCAAAAGCTGCGTTCGTTCAAAAACTATTGTGATGCAAAAGCAAATTCTCAGTTTGTATCTAAGTGCAGTTTGCGTCTAAGTGCAGATTGCGTTTAAGCGCAGTTTTGCGTCTAAGCGCAGTTTTGCGTTTAAACTCATATTTACGTCTAAATGCAGATTTACGTCTAAACGCAGATTTACGTCTAAACGCAGTTTTACGTCTAAACGCAGTTTTACGTCTAAACGCAGTTTTACGTTTAAACGCAGTTTTACGTCTAAACGTAGATTTACGTCCAAACGCAGTTTTACGTCTAAACGCAGATTTACGTCTAAACGCAGTTTTACGTCTAGACGCAGATTTACGTCTAAACTTTGAAACTTGTTTGTATACTCACAGAAGGCAGTATGCAGTTGAAATCAAGACGTAAACGTGAACTGAAATCTGATGATTGAGCGAGGAAAGCCGATTTACGTCTGAATGCAGTTTTACGTCTAAATGTTGAAACTCGTTCTTAAAATCGTAGAGGACAGATTGCAGTTATTAATAGGATTAAAATGTAAGCGTAAACTGCAAGGAAGCTCGTTCGTAAAAGCGCGGAAAACAGTTTTGCAGAATCAAACGTAAACGTAAGCTGTAATGTATGAAAATATGAAGTTACGTCTGAATGCAGATTTGGAAGAACAGCTCTTAGAACTTGTTCGTGAAAGCGCAGAGAGCAGTAGTGATGAGGGAGGTTTGCAGTAATGATAAAGTACTCGAAATTAAACGCAAACCAGAGATTTAGAGTGGTTCGGTCAGCCTTGACCTACTCCACTTTTGGCTTCCTCCACCGATGAGGTTGCCGACGTCAACTAGGTGCCTTCCTTCAATGGGCGAAGGCCAAACTTCCCTCTTACAATTTCTTCTCCTTTTGACAGGCTTAGGAGACAACCTTTACAGACCTTTCTCTCCTCTCTTTACAATTGAAAACTTGAAGAACAGAAGGAGGAGACTTAAAGGCTTTACAACACTTTTGAGCTCTTAGAATCACAGAAAAGATCAAGATTTCGGTATTGGTCTGTTTCTTTTCAGTGCTGAATGGGTGGGGTATTTATAGGCCCTAACCCAATTCAAAATTCGAGCTCAAAACGATCAAATCGATCAAATCCCAGAATTCTGGGATCAGGCGGTTGCACCTCTCGACTGGAGAGGTGGCACCGCCTGGCAGAGCTCGAAGACTGAGCTCTGCCGATTGCTTCTCTCTGCCAGAGCTCGAAGACTGAGCTCGATGGTTGCATCACCTGGCAGAGCTCGAAGACTGAGCTTGGTGGTTGCATCACCTGGCAGAGCTCGAAATCTGAGCTTGGTGGTTGCATCACTTGGCAGAGCTCCAAACTGAGCTCAAGCTGATGCACCATTCTGCCAGAGCTCGAAGACTGAGCTTGGTGAATGCATCACCTGGCAAAGCTCGAGACTGAGCTCAGGCTGATGCACCACTCTGCCAGAGCTCGAAGACTGAGCTCGGTGGTTGCATCGCCTGGCAGAGCTCGGAACTTGAGCTCTGGCGGTGCAACCTCTTGGCTGGAGCGGTTGCACCTCCCAGCCTTGCAACCCTGGCGGTTGCACCTCCTGGCTGGGGCGGTTGCACCTCCCAACCCCACAGCCCAGGCGATTGCACCTCCTGGCTGGGGCGGTTGCACCTCCTGGTGCAATCAGGGTCCGAATGGTTCACTCCATTCGACCCACTTTGAATCTTTTCAGGGGCCCAATTGCCCCAAGATTAAGCTAATGGGATCACCTCCCATTTTCATGCTTAATCATCGTGCTAACTACGAATATCTCTAAGACAACTTCTGCAGCTTTGCTCCGATGCGTCAATCGCTTCTTCCGGCGAGTTTCCGGCCAACTTCCGTCGATCAACCGATAACCTTCGGTGATCCTTCTGCGGACATCCGGCATACTCCTGGACTTTGCGACGATCCACTTGGCGAGTTCCGACGAGCTTCGCTTGGCAAGCTTCTGGACTTCTCGGATCTGTTCTCTCTGAACCTCCGACGACCGTCCGAACTTCCGTCGAACTCTCGAACTCCCAACGTGATCATGATCTTGACTCCGGCGCAACTCCTGCTGCTTGTCTTACTCTCATCGTAGTTAATCCTGCACACTTATCTCAACACATAGATTAGATAACAAATGACAATTGACTTCATCATCAAAATCCGAGATTCAACAATCTCCCCCTTTTTGATGATGACAATCAATTGATAAAGGAGTTATCCTTAACTCCCCCTATCTATATGCCATAGTTGAGATAAGTCAACCTTGAATTCAAGACCTAAGAATTCAAGTGACGTATTGATAAGTTAGATCAGTTAAACTTATCAATGCTCCCATCATGATGCCTATCATGATGTATCTCTTCAAGAATTATGTCAAGGCATGACATACATCATCATGTTTGTATGATTGTGTTTGTAACCATTCATCATGTAATCATATAAAGCAACGAAGGACTTTTTACATGATGCTCACATTTGAGATTTTCTAGTAAGTTTGCATTTTCTTTATAATATTAAATCAAGACATGATGCAAACTATAGTACATGTTCACATATCTCTTGGTGATGCAAGGATGGCATAACATTGTTTATAGCATCACTCAAACTATAGTACATGTTCACATATCTCTTGGTGATGCAAGGATGGCATAACATTGTTTATAGCATCACTCAAGTATTTGCAACTATGACATAGATATGATTATGGCAGTTCAGCTATGACATAGTGTTTATCAATTCATATTTTTCTCCCCCTTTGTCATCAACAAAAAGCATGATAGCATTATCAAGCATATAAAGGAAGTCATGACATATATTTTTTTTTATTGTTTTTGCTTGACGGAGGAAAATCATTTTCCAAAGAGTTTTCATAAGAGTGTACTGGAACATCCCATTTTTAGCATACAACCTGAAAAATGAACTTCTTACATGCATTTGGTTAAAAATATTTGTCACATAATTTGCAACATGTTATTTGATCAAGCGTTGTCAAGGCATGTAATAGCATTCGAATAATTTTGATGTAGTAACACAATTATTTTAAGTGCAGCATTATATCATATTGCATAGCAGGATTTTTATTTCAGCAAGTGTAGCATTGCATCACATGGTAAGATATCAGCTCGTATGATGCAAATTTTTGTTTGATACATGGCCTGATAGCAAACATATTAGCAGTAGCTACCATATCAATGTCATGCTGCTGACTTATCAACTTACATTGGTATGTTGCTTCATATTTTCAAGGCATAGGCTTTTAAACCTTTTTAGTTTCAGTAAAAAAGACGAGATAAACAACAAGAGATGTTTGCAAATATGCTTACATAGATAAAGATAACCATATCAGGGTATATGTACAGCATATCAGGTAACCATAAAGACAAAGTCCTTCATGAATATCATAAGGAGTTTACAACATGTCATATCAAAAACATCAGATGTTTATACAAGCTTATTCATGAGGTGGAAGATTAAAGTGCCTAAATAAAGAGTCAAATTGTCGATGGATTTGTTGTAGCTCGGTTAGGATTTGATCTTGTCGAAGTTCAAGCCGTTCTTGTCGTTGCTCAAATCGGTCCATCCGAATCCCGATATCTTCGATGGATGATGTGTGAGTTTGCTCAACCGGATGTGTTTCCTCAAAGGGACAGATCGGAGGAGAGTGGGTACTCCTAAACACTGGGGTTTCCGGCTCTGGTTCAGGTTCAAGCTGAGGGGGATCAGTTCTTCTAGGCATTCTAACCCAGTTACCGTTTCTATAGTGACATCTCAGTCGGTGAAGTAGATTTTTGTTTATTATGCTGTATCTATCTGATTTCATTACTTCTTCTTCTGGTGGTATTTGAATGTCGTAAGCTTTCATTATTCTAGTAATAATTCCACCATATGGGAGCATCATATCTTTCGTAGATAATTCCAACATGTTTTGTTGGATCAGATAGCCAAGACAAATGTCACGTTCTTTCATAATTAGGTACATAATTCCTAATTCCAATTGACTCACTTCATCATGATGGTATTGCTTAGGAAGAATTATACTAGTCATGATATGATGAAGTATCTTAGTGTTAAAGGGCATTAGATGTTCACAACTTTTAGGAATAGATTCTACGTTAGGATTGGCAAGGATTGTTCCTAAGGCTTCAACGTAGGATGTTTCAATAGTTTTTTCATCCCATGATCCTTTGAAGTAAAGTCCTATGCTTTTCATGGGAATACCTATCATATCACAAATGAATCTATCAGTGATTGAAATGTGTTGTCCTAAGAGATAGGTTGATATCCTTTCTTCATCATCTTTTTGCATGTTGTTATAAAACAATCTAACTAGTCTAGGATAAATGGGTTCGTTGATCTGCAAAATGGGAAGTAGATTAAGGTTTGCAAACCAATGGATAGTCTCTACATCTCTTAGTTCATTCAGATCTACGTATTTTCCTTTATTGATGCTTCTTAGTTCGAAGGAGAGAAATTTTTCAGCATGGTTTTTGGAATCAAAAAGAGTGAAATCAAATTCTTCTACTACTCTCCTCTTTCCCTTGTCCCTTGAGGATCTTCTAGATCCCATTACTACTGCTGTTTTAAAGGGATGATGATGAGCTTAAAGTAAATGAAGAACAAAACAGAATTTAAGAGCTTCTTAGAGAGTACCTTTGTGAAATTTTCAAGAGAAGGAAGGATTCTTGATTCTTGATGTTTTGCTCCGAAATGGGAGGTATTTGGAAGGCTTTAGAGGAGTGAAGTGGGAATGGAGGAGACTTGGAAGAGTAGAAGAGGAAATGGGGGTGAGTTGGGGTCGGTTTCTTAGCCGGCCCTAGCGTGATTTTAAGGGGCAGAGCTGCTGGCGGTTGCACCTCTGGCTGGAGCGGTGCAACCTCTGGCAACCCGTGATGGCTGGAGGTGCAACCGCCAGCTGGAGAGGTGCCACCGCCTGCAGCAGGTGAGTACTTAGGATGATTTGATTTGGGAGAATTTGCCTTGAGGAGAGTTTCAGAGCAATTTATGTTTGTTACATGATTTCGTATGAGTTTTTATTTAAGGAAGAAGCTCTTTGTAGGATAGATCTTTTAACGTGCATACGAATGTTTGTTTGGTGTCTCTTTTAAGATCATGACATGCTTAGTTTCTACAAGAATTAATTCGTAGATGAACAGGTTTTGAAGATCAGGGGGTATGTGAATTTGGATATCATAAGTTTCTAATCGTATCGTATTTGTGATTTCATAGTTTCCACTTGTTACTTAAGCGTTGCGAGTTCCTTTTTTATTCTTGGTTTATGATCATTGAGAGTTAAGGAGCAGAACATTATTTCTTGCTCCGGCCTAGACTTTTAATGTTTTTATAGGAACGGATGATCTTTAGGAACCCATTTGCTTTTGGGTGCTTCATAAACAGATCTATATTTTCTATCATGTTGCATAGAGTTTATCATAGTTCCTTTAGGAACCCAAACTAATTTGTTTGGTCTTGTTTTCTTGAATGGACAACAATGTGTCTTGTGTCCAGATTTGCAACAAAAGTTGCACTTGGTTTGGTGTTGAACGTGTAAGATGGGACCTCTTACAAAGGTAGTTGGATTTCGGTGAGGACTCCTCGCAAATCCAATCCCACTTCTTTTGGGAGCATGACCCTTGTTTGTAAGGATCATGTTTAATGACTTGCTACCAACCTCGAATTTCTTCAAGGTGTCCTTAAGTAGCAAGTTTTCTTTTTGTATAGTTTCTAAATCATGACATTTGATACATGACTTTAAACTATCATGATGTTCGACTTTTAATTTATCAAACTCACAAGTAAGATTATCATGTGCCTTTTTTAGCAACTTGTATTTTCTATTTATAACTTTGCATTCATCAAATAAATCATGGAAGGCATTTAATAATTCATCGAAAGATAAATCAGCATCTAATAAATTCGTTACCTCCTCTTCGATAGCCATAAAGGCGTAATGAGCAACTTGCTCGGTGTTGGATTCTTCTTCCTCAGATGCGCTCGAATCATCCCATGTTGCTTGGAGCGCCTTCTTCTTTGTTGTTCTTTTCTTGACTTGGGGACAATCACTTTTGTAATGTCCCGGCTTTTTACATTCATAGCAGATTACTTGGTCCTTCTTAGGTTCAAGTTTATTTTTCACATCGTTTTTAAACTTGTTTCTTTTGAAGAATTTTTTAAACTTTCTTGTCAAAAGTGCCAAGTCATCATCACAGTCCTCATCACTTGAGTTTTCTCTCAAGTGGCATTCAGAAGTTTTAAGTGCCATATCCTTCCTGTTCTTTGGAAGGATGTCTTCTTGCTCTTCATGAGCTTTGCATGTCATTTCGTAGGTCATTAATGACCCGATTAGTTCTTCAAGAGGGAAATTTCGCAGATCTTTTGCCTCTTGAATGGCGGTGACTTTAGGATCCCAACTCTTAGGAAGGGATCTTAGTATCTTATTAACAAGCTCAAAATCCGAAAAGCTCTTTCCGAGACCTTTTAAACCGTTGACGACATCCGTGAAACGGGTAAACATGTCGCCAATGGTTTCACTCGGTTTCATTCGAAAAAGTTCAAAAGAATGTAGCAACAAATTGATTTTTGACTCTTTCACTCTACTTGTGCCCTCGTGGGTCACTTCAAGTGTGTGCCAAATATCAAAAGCAGTTTCGCAAGTTGAAACACGATTAAATTCGTTTTTATCTAGTGCGCAAAATAAGGCATTCATAGCCTTTGCATTAAGAGCGAAAGCCTTCTTCTCCAAATCGTTCCAATCGATCATTGGAAGAGAAGATTTTGAAAATCCATTTTCAACAAGGTTCCATAGTTCAAAATCCATAGAAATAAGAAAGATCCTCATTCGGGTCTTCCAGTAAGTGTAGTCTGTTCCACTGAACATGGGTGGACGTGTAATCGAATGCCCCTCTTGGTTTCCGGCGTATGCCATCTCTCTTGGGTTTTAATCCTTTAGAGAGTTAACCTTGCTCTGATACCAATTGTTAGGATCGAGAGCACTAAGAGGGGGGGGGTGAATTAGTGCAGCGGAAATCTTATAATAATTTAAAAACCAAAAGCCGCGTTCGTTCAAAAACTATTGTGATGCAAAAGCAAATTCTCAGTTTGTATCTAAGTGCAGTTTGCGTCTAAGTGCAGATTGCGTTTAAGCGCAGTTTTGCGTCTAAGCGCAGTTTTGCGTTTAAACTCAGATTTACGTCTAAATGCAGATTTACGTCTAAACGCAGATTTACATCTAAACGCAGTTTTACGTCTAAACGCAGTTTTACGTCTAAACGCAGTTTTACGTTTAAACGCAGTTTTACGTCTAAACGTAGATTTACGTCCAAACGCAGTTTTACGTCTAAACGCAGATTTACGTCTAAACGCAGTTTTACGTCTAGACGCAGATTTACGTCTAAACTTTGAAACTTGTTTGTATACTCACAGAAGGCAGTATGCAGTTGAAATCAAGACGTAAACGTGAACTGAAATCTGATGATTGAGCGAGGAAAGCCGATTTACGTCTGAATGCAGTTTTACGTCTAAATGTTGAAACTCGTTCTTAAAATCGTAGAGGACAGATTGCAGTTATTAATAGGATTAAAATGTAAGCGTAAACTGCAAGGAAGCTCGTTCGTAAAAGCGCGGAAAACAGTTTTGCAGAATCAAACGTAAACGTAAGCTGTAATGTATGAAAATATGAAGTTACGTCTGAATGCAGATTTGGAAGAACAGCTCTTAGAACTTGTTCGTGAAAGCGCAGAGAGCAGTAGTGATGAGGGAGGTTTGCAGTAATGATAAAGTACTCGAAATTAAACGCAAACCAGAGATTTAGAGTGGTTCGGTCAGCCTTGACCTACTCCACTTTTGGCTTCCTCCACCGATGAGGTTGCCGACGTCAACTAGGTGCCTTCCTTCAATGGGCGAAGGCCAAACTTCCCTCTTACAATTTCTTCTCCTTTTGACAGGCTTAGGAGACAACCTTTACAGACCTTTCTCTCCTCTCTTTACAATTGAAAACTTGAAGAACAGAAGGAGGAGACTTAAAGGCTTTACAACACTTTTGAGCTCTTAGAATCACAGAAAAGATCAAGATTTCGGTATTGGTCTGTTTCTTTTCAGTGCTGAATGGGTGGGGTATTTATAGGCCCCAACCCAATTCAAAATTCGAGCTCAAAACGATCAAATCGATCAAATCCCAGAATTCTGGGATCAGGCGGTTGCACCTCTCGACTGGAGAGGTGGCACCGCTTGGCAGAGCTCGAAGACTGAGCTCTGCCGATTGCTTCTCTCTGCCAGAGCTCGAAGACTGAGCTCGATGGTTGCATCACCTGGCAGAGCTCGAAGACTGAGCTTGGTGGTTGCATCACCTGGCAGAGCTCGAAATCTGAGCTTGGTGGTTGCATCACTTGGCAGAGCTCCAAACTGAGCTCAAGCTGATGCACCATTCTGCCAGAGCTCGAAGACTGAGCTTGGTGAATGCATCACCTGGCAAAGCTCGAGACTGAGCTCAGGCTGATGCACCACTCTGCCAGAGCTCGAAGACTGAGCTCGGAACTTGAGCTCTGGCGGTGCAACCTCTTGGCTGGAGCGGTTGCACCTCCCAGCCTTGCAACCCTGGCGGTTGCACCTCCTGGCTGGGGCGGTTGCACCTCCCAACCCCACAGCCCAGGCGGTTGCACCTCCTGGCTGGGGCGGTTGCACCTCCTGGTGCAATCAGGGTCCGAATGGTTCACTCCATTCGACCCACTTTGAATCTTTTCAGGGGCCCAATTGC
Source organism: Musa acuminata AAA Group (assembly GCF_036884655.1). NCBI lineage: Eukaryota > Viridiplantae > Streptophyta > Magnoliopsida > Zingiberales > Musaceae > Musa > Musa acuminata. The sequence continues at coordinate 11,913,950 of NC_088347.1, read as the reverse complement.
CCCAAGATTAAGCTAATGGGATCACCTCCCATTTTCATGCTTAATCATCGTGCTAACTACGAATATCTCTAAGACAACTTCTGCAGCTTTGCTCCGATGCGTCAATCGCTTCTTCCGGCGAGTTTCCGGCCAACTTCCGTCGATCAACCGATAACCTTCGGTGATCCTTCTGCGGACATCCGGCATACTCCTGGACTTTGCGACGATCCACTTGGCGAGTTCCGACGAGCTTCGCTTGGCAAGCTTCTGGACTTCTCGGATCTGTTCTCTCTGAACCTCCGACGACCGTCCGAACTTCCGTCGAACTCTCGAACTCCCAACGTGATCATGATCTTGACTCCGGCGCAACTCCTGCTGCTTGTCTTACTCTCATCGTAGTTAATCCTGCACACTTATCTCAACACATAGATTAGATAACAAATGACAATTGACTTCATCATCAAAATCCGAGATTCAACAGAGGGCCATTCTATTACACGTCCACCCATGTTCAATGGGACGGACTACACCTATTGGAAGACCCGAATGAGGATCTTTCTTATTTCTATGGATTTTGAACTTTGGAATCTTGTCGAAAATGGTTTTTCGAAGTCTTCTCTTCCAATAATTGATTGGAATGATTTGGAGAAGAAGGCTTTTGCTCTTAATGCAAAGGCTATGAATGTCTTATTTTGTGCACTTGATAAAAACGAGTTTAATCGTGTTTCGATTTGTGAAAACGCATTTGATATTTGGCACACACTCGAAGTGACTCATGAACGAACAAGTAGAGTGAAAGAGTCAAAAATCAATCTTTTGTTACACTCTTTTGAACTTTTACAGATGAGACCGAGTGAGACTATTGGCGACATGTTTACCCGTTTCACTGATGTCGTCAACGGTCTAAAAGGACTCGAAAAAAGTTTTTCGGATTTTGAGCTCGTAAATAAGATTCTACGATCCCTTCCTTAAAGTTGGGATCCTAAAGTCACTGCTATTCAAGAGGCGAAAGATCTAAACAACTTCCCTCTTGAAGAACTAATTGGGTCATTAATGACCTACGAGATGACTTGCAAAGCTCATGAAGAGCAATAAGACTTCCTTCCAAAGAACAGGAAGTATATGGCACTTAGAACTTCAGAAGACCACTTAAGAGAAAACTCAAGTGATGAGGACTGTGACGATGACTTAGCACTTCTAACAAGAAAATTTAAAAAATTCATTAAAAGAAACAAGTTTAAGAATGATACAAAAAACAAACTTGAACCCAAAAATGACCAAGTCATTTGCTATGAGTGCAAAAAGCCGGGATACTACAAGAGTGATTGTCCCCAAATCAAAAAGAGAACATCAAAGAAGAAGGCGCTCAAAGCAACATGGGATGATTCGAGCGCATCCAAAGAAGAGTCCAACACCGAGCAAGTTGCTCATTATGCCCTAATGGCCATCGGAGATGAGGTAACGGATTTAATTGATTCAGATTTACCTTATCATGAATTACTAAATGCTTTCCATGAATTACTTGATAAATGTAAGACAATTAGTAGAAAATATAAATTGCTAAAATAGGAGCATGATAGTCTTATTTATAATTTCGATAAGTTAAAAGCTAAATATCATGATAGTTTAGGGTCATGCATAAAATGCCAAGATCTAGAAACTCTCCAAAAGGAAAACTTGCTACTTAAGGACACCTTAAAGAAATTCAAGGTTGGTAGCAAGTCATTAAACATGATCCTTGCAAATAAGGGTCACAAAAGAAGTGGTATTGGATTTGTGAGAAGTCCTCACCAAAATCCAACCACCTTCATAAAAGGCCCCATCTTACATGTTCGACACCAAAACAAATGCAACTTTTGTTGCAAACTTGGACATAAAACGTATTATTGTCTATTTAAGAAAATTAGTCCGAATAAATTAATTTGGGTTCCTAAAGGAATAATGATAAATTCTATGCAACATGATAAACAATGTAGATCTATTTTTGAGGCACCCAAAAGCAAATGGGTACCTAAAAATCATCCTTTCTTGTAGAAACTCATACCATCGCAAGCTAGGAGCAAGAGATGGTACCTTGATAGTGGATGCTCAAGGCATATGACCGGAGATCCATCTCAATTCTCTAAGCTCACTAGCATAGACGAAGGCTATGTCACCTTCGGAGAAAACAAAAAGGGTAAAATCATTGGCAAAGGAACCATAGGTATCAAATCCTACTTCTTTATTAAAGATGTTTTGTTAATTAATGGTTTAAAACATAACCTCTTGAGCATTAGTCAATTATGTGATAAAGGATATATTGTTAGATTCGAATCTAATGCTTGCATCATTGAAAACCACACAAAAACATGTCTATTATTGCATTAAAACAAAATAACGTATACACTATTGACATCAATGATTTGTGTAATGAAATGTGTTTTTCGGTTTTGAATGAGGATGCTTGGCTATGGCATAGAAGATTAGGTCATGCTAGCATGAAACTAATTACTCAAATATCATCTAAAGATATTGTAAGAGGAATTCCTCATATCAAGTTCATCAAAGATAATGTATGTGATGCTTGCCAATTAGGTAAACAAATTAAGGGTAGTTTCAAATATAAGAATCAAATAAGCACCTCTAGGCCCTTACAATTGATCCATATAGACTTATTCGGACCAATCTATACATCAAGCCTAGGAGGTAGCAAATACGCCTTCGTCATTGTGGATGACTATAATAGATACACATAGACTTACTTCTTAAAACAGAAAAATGAATGCTTTAGATCTTTTACCAAGTTTTGTAAACTTGTTCAAAACGAGAAGGGTTCTATTATTTCGTCAATTAGAAGTGATCATGGTGGAGAATTTCAAAACCTTGATTTCCAAGAATTCTGTGAACTCAATGGATACAATCATAATTTCTCTACTCCAAGAAATCCTCAACAAAATGGAGTAGTAGAAAGAAAAAATCGAAATTTACAAGAAATGACAAGAACCATGTTGAATGAACATAGCCTACCCAAATATTTTTGGGCCGAAGCCGTAAACACTGCATGCTATATTTTGAATCGAGTTCTAGTTAGACCCTCACTCACCAAAACTCCTTATGAGTTATGGAACAAGAAAAAACCCAATGTTTCATATTTTAAAGTCTTTGGGTGTAAGTGCTTTATCTTGAATGAAAAAGATAACTTAGGAAAATTTGATGCTAAATCCGATGAAGAAATCTTTCTTGGTTATTCTTCGATTTCTAAAGCTTCTCGTATCTTCAATAAAAGAACATTAATTATTGAAGAATCTATTCATGTTGTTTTCAATGAAATTTCCGAAATCAAGAAAAATGATTTTGATGATGATGTTAATTTTGATTCCTTGAAGTTAAATGAAACCCCGTCTCCAACTATGTAGATGCTCATCCACTTCCGAAACATTCTTACCCAATGATTAGAAGTATGTAGATGCTCATCCTAAGGAGCTAATCTTAGGAAACAGATCAAAGGTGGTTCAAACACGATCTTCTCTTAAAAATTTTTGTGCCAACACCGCTTTTCTCTCCCAAATTGAACCCAAATGCATTGACGAAGCCATGAAAGATGATTCATGGATTACGCAATGCAAGATGAATTAAATCAATTTGAGAGAAATGAGGTGTGGAAGCTTGTTCCTAGGCCAAATGACCATTTAGTTATTGGTGCTAAATGGGTCTTTAGAAACAAGCAAGATAAAAATGGTATCGTGGTTAGAAACAAGGCTAGATTAGTGGCCAAAGGTTTCAACCAAGTAGAAGGTATCGATTACGAAGAAACCTTCGCTCCTATGGCTCATTAGAAGCCATAAGGATGCTCCTTGCCTACGCTAGTAGTAATAATTTTAAGCTGTTTCAAATGGATGTTAAAAGCACTTTTCTTAATGGTTTTATTTCTGAAGAAGTCTATATTGAACAACCTCCTGGATTTGAAAATAATAGCCTCCCTAATCTTTTTTTTTTTTTGTAAGTAAAAGTAAATTGATTATGTGTAAAGTTTCTACAAATAGCTTTATCTATACAAAGCCAGATTAAGGTTTGATCCGAAAGGGCGTGGGTTCAAATCCCACTCTCAACACAAATAACTAATATTTTAGCCTCCCTAATCATGTGTTTAGATTAACTAAAGCTCTCTATGGTATAAAACAAGCTCCGAGGACTTCGTATGAGAGACTTAGTTCTTTTCTTATTGAAAATAATTTCATAAAAGGCAAGGTTGATACTACATTATTCATCAAGAATTTTGAAAATAATTTTCTCATTGTTCAGATTTATATTGATGATATTATCTTTGGTTCTATGAATGAATCTCTTTGTGAATCTTTTGCTAAAACTATGAGTCTTGAATTTGAAATGAGTTTAATGGGAGAGTTAACATTCTTCTTAGGTTTACAAATCAAACAACTAAGCAATGACATCTTTATTAGTCAAACTAAATATGCTATGAATTTACTAAAAAAGTTTAATATGAACAACTCAAAAGCTCTTAACACTCCTATTAGCACCTCCACTAAGTTAGAAATTGATGAAAGTGGAGAAAGCTTCGATCAAAAAACTTATAGGGGTATGATAGGAAGTTTACTTTACCTCACTACAACTAGACCAGACATCATGTTCAGTGTAGGACTTTGTGCTAGATTTCAATCAAACCCTAAGATATCTCATCTCAAATCAGTTAAAAGAATACTTAGATATCTTAATGGTACCATAAATCTAGGATTATGGTACCCAAAATCAGAGAATCTTGAGTGAATTGCTTATGCTGATGTAGACTTTGCTGGTTGTAGACTAGATAGAAAAAGCAAATCAGGAACATGTCAATTTTTCGGACATGCCCTTGTTTCCTGGTCATCTAAGAAACAAAACTCGTTTGCACTATCAACAACTGAAGCTGAATATATTGCAGCAAGTGCATGCTATGCACAAGTTGTATGGATGAAAAACACTTTAGAAGATTATAAAGTTCATCTTAAAAATATTCCCATTAAATGTGATAACATAAGTGCAATATGCTGAACAAAGAATCCTATACAACACTCAAGAACAAAATATATTGATATTAGACATCACTTTGTACGAGATCATGTTACTAATCATGATGTAATCAAAGAGTTCATTGACACTAAACATCAACTAGCCGATATTTTTACAAAACCTCTAAGTGAAGATCAATTTGATTTCATAAGAAGAGAATTAGGAATGTTGATGTGTCCGAATACATAAACTAGTTAAAATTATTTTTTGGACTTTATTGAATGATCAAATCACTTGATTGACATTACATGCCTAAATAACATGTTGGAAATTATGTGTTGAATACAAAAATGTTTTGTCTTCATTTGAAACTCTGTAGCATAGTCTTGTCCGAATGCATGAAAGAGTTCATTTCATTTTCGGATTCACTTAACAATTGGAATGCTAAAACTCGGATTTGAACTTTTTTTGAAATGGATTTGATGAAATGATTCCTGCTTATGAATTTCATGGATGATAGTATTTTTACTTGCAAAAAGCTGTTTCACACACATATCTTGACTCAAAGTAAACTCGCAAATCGCTGGTATCACAAATGGCTTTCCTCCTTCATGCAAAAAGATTATAACAAAGGAAGAAGTATTCAAAGCAATCTACGAATCATGCTTTCCTTTATATGCTTAATTTCCTATCATTTACTATTGGAAATAACATGAATCAAGTAAAGGCATGAAACAATCATCGCACTTATGCTCAAAATTTACTTGTATTGTTCTCCTGGTATCACAACTACCATGCTTTTTGTTGATGACAAAGGGGGAGAAATATATGAATTGATGCTATAATTATGCCATGCTTGCATCACCAAGAGATATATGAATAGATGCTATGATGCCTTGTATCGTGTCAAGATATCAAACAAAAAACTTGTATCGTAATTTTACGAGTTTATATCTTACCGTGTGATGAAATGCAATACTTGCTAAAATATTTGAAATGTGTACATCATGTAATGATCTTACTTCGCAGTTTTACATGTTGATATCTTACAAAATGATGAATTGCTACTATTACCAGCATTCAAACTTGTAATGTAAAATTTGAAAATGAATGTCAAGCCTTGACATCATCTTCAGAGAGATACATCATGATAGGAATCATGATGGGAATATTGATAAGTTCAGATGATTTTAACTTATCAATATGTCTCTTGAATTCTTAAAGTTTTGAATTCAAGAAAGACTTATCTCAAGTATGGCATATAGATAGGGAGAGTTAAGGTTAACTCCATTATCAATTGATTGTCATCATCAAAAAGGGGGAGATTGTTGAATCTCGGATTTTGATGATGAAGTCAATTGTCATTTGTTGTCTAATCTATGTGTTGAGATAAGTGTGCAAGATTAACTACGATGAAAGTTAGACATGCAGCAGGAGTTGCGCCGGAGTCAAGACAATGATCACGTTGGGAGTTCGAGAGTTTGACGGAAGTTCGGACAGTCGTCGGAGGTTCTACGGGAACAAATCCGATAAGTCCATAAGCTTGCCAAAGAAGCTCGTCGGAACTCGCCAAGTGGATTGTCGCAAGTTCAGGAGTTTGCCGGAAGTCCGTAGGAGCATCACCGAGGGTTCATCGGATGATCGACGGAAGTTCATCGGAAACTCGCCGGAAGAAGCGATTGACGCACCGGAGCAAGCTGCAGAAATTGTCTTAGGATTTATCGTAGTTAGCACAATAATTAAGTTGGAAATGGGAGGTGATCCCATTAGCTTAATCTTGGGGCAATTGGGCCCCTGAAAAACCCAAATTGGGCCGAATGGATCTACTTATTCGGACCCTGATTGCTGTGGGAGGTGCAACCGCCCAAGCCAGGAGGTAGCACCGCCTGGGCTAAATCTCCAAGGGAGACTGGGCGGTGCAACCGCCCCAGCCAGGAGGTGGCACCGCCTGGGCTCAGTCTCCGAGTAAGACTGGGTGGTGCAACCTCCCTTGATAGGAGGTAGCACCGCCTGAGCTCGGTTTTCGAGCTCTGGCAGGCGGTGCAACCGCCCTAGTTAGGAGGTGCAACCGCCTGAGCTCAGTCTTCGAGCTCTGCAGAGAGGTGCAACCGCCCCTAACAGAGGTGGCACCGCCCAGAGGAGGTGGCACCGCCTAGGCTCAGTCTCCGAGCAAGACTGGGTGGTGCAACCTCCCTTGACAGGAGGTAGCACCGCTTGAGCTCGGTCTTCGAGCTCTGGCAGGCGGTGCAACCGCCCTAGTTAGGAGGTGCAACCGCCTGAGCTCAGTCTTCGAGCTCTACCAGGCGGTGCAACCGCCCCAGTTAGGAGGTGTAACCGCCTGATCCCGGAATTCCGGGAATTGTAAGTTTTGAGCTCCAAATTTGAATTGGGTTGGGGCCTATAAATACCCCACCCATTCAGCACTGAAAGAACACAAAACTTACACTCGAAATGTTGATTTTTTTCTGTGACTCTTAGAGCTCAAAATTGTTGTAAAGGCCAAAAGTACTCCTCCCTCTGTTCTTTAAAGTTTTGAGTTGTAAAGAGAGGAGAGAAAATTTCTATAAGGGTTGTCCCCTAAGCCCGTCAAAAGGAGTGAAACTGTAAAAGGGTGGTTGGCCTTTGCCCATTGTAGGAAGGCCTCTTGTTGACGTCGGTGACCTCGTTAGTGGAGGAAGCCAAAAGTGGAGTAGGTCAAGATTGACCAAACCACTGTAAATCTCAGTTTGCTTTTACTTTGAGTATTTTATCTTTACTACAAACCTCCTAAATAGCTACTACCTTCTACGCTTTTACGAACATGTTTCTAAGTTCAGAGCTTTCCGAATCTGCGTTTAGACGTAAATCGACTTTTTCGTACGATCATTACATTTCAGTTTACGTTTACGTTTTGATTTTAATCATAACTCCACAAACTGCCTTCTGCGCATTTATAAAACGTATCTATAAGTTCATTATCTTCAAAATCAGCATTTAGATGTATACCGGTTTTATCATATGAACGTCGCATTTCAGTTTGCGCTTGCATTCTGATTTTCATCATAAACTGCAAACTGCCTTCGTATATTTACTTTAATGTCATCTCGCTTAATCTTAAGCTAAAGTAATCTTAGAATCGGCTTTTACATCGAGATCATTTTTATCAAATGAACGCAGCTTTCGATTTTAATAGTAAAAGATTTTCGCTGCACTAATTCCCCCCCCCCCTCTTAGTGCTCTTGATCCTAATAGGCCAGAGATGCCAAAGAGCTCGAGAACTTTCTGTTCCACATGGAGCAATACTTCCGAGCTACGAGGCTCGATTCTGAAGATACCAAAGTTTATATAGCAACAATGTATCTGAACGGAGATGCAAAACTTTGGTGGCGAACTCGTTGGGAGGAGATCCAACAAGGTCGGTGTCGAGTCGACACATGGGAGGACTTGAAGCGGGAGTTGAGAACTCAGTTTGTACCGGAGAACACAAAGTTCGTCGCAAGAAGGAAGTTGAGACAACTCCGCCAAAGTACCACCCTCCGAGACTATGTGAAACAAATTTCTGCACTAATGCTGGACATACAGGACATGTCTAAGAAGGACAAGTTGTTCAGCCTCCTCGATGGTTTGAAACCATGGGCTCAACAGGAGCTAAATCGAAGGAATGTTACCGATGTGGTCGGGGCAATTACTGCTGCAGAAAGGCTCACCGACTTTGTTTCCTCTGAAGACCCAGCAAGAAGGAAACAATCTTCAGGCAATCACCCTCCAAAACATTCTCGAGGGAAGGAGCTCGGGGGCGAACAAAAGAAGAAGAGCTCCCACAAAGGGCCAAACCCGAAATGCAAGGCCTAAAAACAAGCACTCAAAAACAAGCACTCAATGCTTCTTGTGCGGAGGACCGCACATGGTAAGGGAGTGCCCACAAAAACAAGCACTCAATGCTTTGACGGCTTCCATCCACCCCCCCCTCGATCGGACAAGGGCAAAGCTGTTGCTCTTAGTTCGAGCAGTTCTGAATCCAGCAGTGACTACGAGGAGTCGCAAGGACCCTGAATGGGAGCAATGCGTTTGTTGAATGCTATGCGGGGTACAAAAAGCAGGAAGTAGTGAGCTGATGTATGTGGACATCATGCTAAACGGCCAAACGACCTATGCAATGGTGGACACGGGCACTACCCACAACTTCATAGCCGATCGTGAAGCACAACGACTTGGGTTGATCTTGGAGAAGAGCCCAAGCCAAATGAAGGTGGTGAACTCAGAGGCCAGGCGAATCTCCGGGTTGGTGAAGGGAGTTCCCATCAAAATCGGGACTTGGAGCGGGAACACAAACATCATGGCCGTGCCACTGGATGACTTCCAAGTGATTCTTGGAATGGAGTGTATGCACGCGGTGAAGTTGGTGCCGATGCTGTTCTTGAACTCCCTATGTATGATGGGAGGTGATGACCCTGTTAGAATCGGAGCGGCACTAAGAGGGTGAATTAGTGCAGCGGATTAAAACGTTGGTTTCGACAAATCTTTCGTATGATAAAAATCGGAATCGGAAGTGCTTAACTTGAATGTGTATTCGCAAAGTTGTTCAGCAAATGTAATGAGGAAATAAAGCAAGTAAGAAGGTTTGCAGTAATGTAAATAGCAGTAATGAAATGCAAACTAGAGATTACGCCGTTTTTAAAGTGGTTTGGTCAAATGACCTACATCCACTTGCGAGGCCCCTCTTCGATGAGGCTCCCACCTTCCACTAGCAAATCTCTTGAAAGGGAAGGGTGAATACCCCTCTTACAACTTTTTACAAGCGGTTCACTCTCTTACATATTTTCAACAAGAAAGAATGAGGTGAACACTAGCAAATTGAAAACAAGACTAGCTAACACTTTTCTAAGGCCTTTCTCTCAAACACTTGCTGCTCAAAAAGTTGTAATCTCAGTTGAGATTTGAGGGGTATTTATAGGCCTCAAGAGGATTCAAATTTAGGCTCCAAAATTTGAATTCTTTTTGAGTTTCCGATGCTAGCGGTGCCATCGCCTGTCAGTGGCGATGCCACCGCCTGTCAGTGTCAGACACTAACAGTGCTGGGCGGTGCCACCGCCAGACCCTTCGGTTCACTTGTTGGGCTTCAAATTTATCCCAAACGAAGTCTAATTTTTGGCCCAATTGGCCCCTAACCAGGATATAGGATTATCTTTTAATCCTAATCCTAATTACAAGTGAACTACATAACAAAACACATCCTAAGCAAGTTTTTAACCACGAACGTCGAGTCTTGTTCCGGCGAGCTTTCCGACGGACTCCCAGCAAGCTCCCGAACTTTATGACGACTTTAACGAGTAGCCGAGCCTTCTCGGTGATCTCCGTGAACCTCCGACGATCTCTTCGGCGAACTTCCGAAAATTTCGACAGGTTCCCGATTTCTTCTCGGTTGGTTCCGGCAGCATCTCCGATGATTCTTCGGACTCTTAAACGTCCATCGAACTTGACTCCGATATTCTTGCTTTGTGTTTTATGGTTATCGTAGTTACTCCTGCACACTTAACTCAATAATATGGATTCGATCAATTAGCCCATCAATTGAATTTATCATCAAAATTTGAGATTCAATAATCTCCCCCTTTTTTATGATGACAATCAATTGATGACGGAGTTAAACATAACTCCCCCTATCTATATGCCATATTATGAGAAGATAAAAACACTTGAATTCCATCCCATTGAATTCAAGCATAAACCGATAAGTTCTAACCATATAACTTATCGTTATTCTCATTAAGCATAATGTAAATGCGAAACTTCGATGAAAATCCTTTTCAAGTCGAATGATAAGAGACAATTTTTACTACGATAGGAGATAAAGATTTTCAACATGAATTTCATGATATACATGTTAGACATGCTTTCAATATGATTAATCGATCTTGCGATATTCTCAAAGATTTTGCAAGGCATATAAGACATTCATCGATCGATCACTTTTCTCAAAGATTTTGCAAGGCATATTCTCAAAGATTTTGAAAAGCTTTTACAATTCATATAAGTCATGCTATTAAAATGTTATAAGTCATCACTTTTCTCCCCCTTTGTCATCAACAAAAAGGGAATGAGACTTGAAGCACATAGTTTGTCATACAAAGCTTTTATCATTCAAAATTAAGTATGCTAAAATATTTACGCAGAGTTCATCTTAAAGGAAAATTCAGCATTCATCCATATTATCAAATCTCTTCTTTCTATAAATAACAAAAATTGTAGATGTACAAAGAAGAGATTGGGATAAGAAAAAAGTTTCAAGTAGTTACTCCAATAAGTCAAGATCATAATTCGAATACAAATTCGTTCAAATTTAATTCGTCAACTTGAAAATCATAATCAAGCCATCAAAATCAATTTCGAGATTCAAAATATCATAAAATCATTAATCTTGATCAGATAGGAGCGGTGTTTGACTCAAGATAGGATAAGATAATTTAACAAGTCATTTAGAATCAAGAGAGAAGGATCAGATTCACCGAGGAACGGAGAGAGAATGAAAAACTTTACGGAAAATCCATTCAAACAAGTTTATTCTTAGGGACAGTTTAACATACCTAATTCCCTTCTAATGAATTCAAATTGGTCTTCATTCAAAGCTTTTGTAAATATATATGCTAATTGATGCTTTGTGTCAATGAATTCTAGAACAACATCATTGTTAAGGACATGATCGCGTATGAAATGATGCCTAACGTCGATGTACTAAGTTCTAGAGTGCTGAATTGGATTTTTAGTAAGACATATGGCACTAGTATTATCACATTTTATGGGAATGTTTTTAAAGTGAATTAATTCCATAGTCTTCTAATGTATTTTTCATCCAAACAACTTGTGCACAGCATGCACTTGCAGCAATGTATTCGGCTTCCGCCGTAGATAGTGCAACTGAATTTTGTTTCTTGGAAGTCCAAGAAACAAGTGCATGTCCTAAAACTGTACTTTTTCTATCTATCCTGCATTCGCCAAAATCGGCATCTTCATAAGCTATTAAATCAAAATTTTCAGATTTTGGATACCATAGTCCTAGATTTGGAGTTCCTTTAAGGTACATAAATATTCTTTTAACACTTTTAAGATGAGATAATTTAGGATTTGATTGAAACCTAGCGCAAAGTCCTACACTAAACATAATATCCGATCTAGTCGCGGTGAGGTAGAGTAGACTACCTATCATTCCCCTATATGTTTTTTGATCAAAATTTTCACTATTTTCATCCATATCTAGCTTAGTCACAATACTCATAAGGGTGTTTATTGCTTTTGAATTATCCATGTTAAATCGTTTTAACAGTTCTAATGTATATTTAGATTGGTTAAGAAATATACCATCACTAAGTTGATTGATTTGTAATCCTAAAAAGAAAGTTAATTCACCCATTAAACTCATTTCAAATTCATGAATCATACATTTGGCAAATGATTCACATAGTGATTCATTCGAAGAGCCAAAAATAATATCGTCAACATAAATTTACACAATAAAAAAATTATTTTCAAAATATTTAATGAACAATGTAGTATCAACCTTGCCTTTGGTAAAATTATTTAAAATAAGAAAGGAACTAAGCCTTTCATACCAAGCTCTAGGAGCTTGTTTCAAGCCATAGAGTGCCTTAGTCAATTTGAATACAGGATTAGGAAGAAGAGAATTTTCAGATCCGGGAGGTTGTTCGACATATACTTCTTCGGAAATAAAACCATTCAAGAAGGCACTTTTGACATCCATTTGAAATTGTTTAAAATTATTACTACTAGCATATGCAAGGAGCATCCTTATGGCTTCTAATCGAGCCACGGGAGCGAAGGTTTCTTCGTAATCGATACCTTCTTCTTGGTTGAAACCTTTGGCCACTAATCTAGTCTTGTTTCTAACCACGGTACCATTTTCGTCTTGCTTATTTCTAAAGACCCATTTAGTACCAATGACTAAATGGTCACTAGGTCTAGGAACAAGCTTCCATACCTTATTCCTCTCAAATTGATTCAATTCCTCTTGCATTGCAATAACCCAAAAATTATCTTTTATAGCCTAGTCAATGCATTTAGGTTCGATTTGAGAAAGGAAGGCGGCGTTAGCACAAAAATTCTTGAAAGAGGAACGAGTTTGAACCCCTTTTGATGTATCCCCTATAATTAGCTCCTTTGGATGAGCAACTATATACTTCCATTCCTTAGGTAAGGAATTTTCGGAAGAAGGTGCATCCAAGTTGCTATTTTGAGGTGGGGGTTTATTTAAAGTCAAATTATCAAAACCAAGATCATCATCAAAATTATTTTTCTTTAAATTAGAAATTTCATTAAAAACTACATGAATAGACTCTTCTATTACTAAGGTTCTTTTGTTAAAAACCCGAAAAGTCTTAGAAACGGAAAAGTAACAAAGAAAGATGCCTTCATCGGATTTAGCATCAAATTTTCCTAAGGCATCCTTTTCATTCAAAATGAAGCATTTACATCCGAAAACTTTAAAATAGGAAATATTTGGTTTTTTGTTATTCCATAATTTATAGGGAGTTTTTGATAAGGATGGTCTTATTAGGACTTTATTCATGATGTAGCAAGTCATATTTACGGCTTTGGCCCAAAAATACTTAGGTAAACTATGTTCATTTAACATAATTCTTACCATTTCTTGTAGGTTTCTATTTTTTATTTCAACTACTCCATTTTGTTGGGGATTCCTCAGAGTGGAGAAGTTGTGATTGTATCCATTAACTTCACAAAGATTTTGGAAATCACGGTTTTGAAATTCGCCACCGTGATCACTTCGAATTGATGAAATCATGAAGCCCTTTTCGTTTTGAGTGAGTTTACAAAATTTTAAGAAGCACTTGAAGCAATCACTTTTGTGGACTAAGAAATAGGTCCAAGTGTACCTAGTATAGTCATCCACAATTACAAATGCATATTTGCTTCCTCCTAGACTTGTTGTGTCAATTGGTCCGAATAAGTCCAAATGGATCAATTGTAGTGGTCTAGTGGTGCTAATTTGATTTTTTGGTTTGAAACTAGTTTTTATTTGTTTACCTAGTTGACATACATCACATACTTTATCTTTAGTAAACTTCATATTTGGAATCCTTCGTACTAATTCTCTAGATGAGATCTTAGATATTAGTTTCATGCTTGCATGGCCTAATCTCCTATGCCAAAGCCAAGCATCATCATTTAGAGCGGAGAAGCACATTTCATTACTTAGTTTATCAAGGTTGATGGTGTAGACATTATTTTGTTTTAATGCAATCATAGTCAAGTTATTGTTTGGTTTTTGATAATACACATATTTGATTCGAATTTAACGATATAACCTTTATCGCATAGTTGACTAATACTCAAGAGATTATGTTTCGATAATACACATATTAGTTGACTAATACTCAATGGAAAAACTAAATTTGTTACCAATAGTTCCCTTGCCAATGATTTTGCCTTTGTTGTTGTCTCCGAAGGTGACGTGCCCTTCTTCTTTGCTAGTGAGCATAGAGAAATGAGATGGATCTCCAGTCATATGTCTTGAGCATCCACTATCGAGATACCATCTCTTGCTCCTAGCTTGTGGGTTTGTCTACAAAAGAGGATGACTTTTAGGTACCCATTTGATTTTGGGTGCCTCAAAAATTGATCCACTAACTTTCTTATTTATTATTGAATCCTTTATAGTTCCTTTAGGAACCCATATTAATTTTTGTGAACTAATTTTCCTAAATGGGCATTTGTAGGCAATATGTCCGGATTTGCAACAGAAGTTGCATTTCATATAAGAGGAAACATGTAATGTAGGTCCTTTTATGAAAGTGGTAGGATTTTGATGTAATCCTTTTACAAATCCAATTCCATTTCTATTTGCGACGTGACCCTTGTGTGCAAGGATCATATCTAATCCTTTGCTACTAACCTTAAACTTGTTTAAGGTTTCTTTAAGAAGCAAATTTTCATTTTTTATTGCTTCTAAATGCTCACACTTATAGCATGGAGGAGTTTGAAGACTATCAAACTTATCTTGTAGCAAAGTATGCTCTTTCTTTAAGATACTTAACTTCTTGCTAATAGTTCTACATTCATCAAATAATTCATGAAAAGCGATAAAGAGTTCTTCAAAAGATAAATCTTCATTAAATAAATCACATACCTCTTCTCCTAAAGCCATTAGCGCGTAATGAGCAACTTGCTCGGTGTTGGACTCCTCTTCTTCGGACGCGCTTGAATCATCCCACGTTGCCTTAAGCGCCTTCTTCTTTGATGTTCTCTTTTTGGCTTGAGGACGATCGTTCTTGTAGTGTCAAGGTTTTTTACACTCATAGCAAATCACTTAGTCCTTCTTTTGTTCAACTTTATTTTTTGTATTATTTTTAAATTTATTCTTTCTTAAATATTTTTTAAAATTTTGAGTCAAAAGTGCAATGTCATTGTCACTGTCCTCATCACTTGATGTTCCTTTCAAGTGGTCTTCTTGTGACTTGAGTGCCATATCCTTCTTGTTCTTTGGAAGGGGGTTCTCGAGCTCGTCATGAGCTTGACATGTCATTTCGTAGGTCATTAGAGACCCAATGAATTCTTCAAGAGGGAATGTTTTAAGGTCTTTGGCCTCTTGAATGGCCGTAACTTTTGGATCCCAACTTTTAGACAGGGATTTTAAGATTATAGTTACTAGTTCAAAGTTAGTAAAATCTTTACCAAGAGTTTTGAGTCCATTGATGACATCCGTAAACCGAGTGTACATGTCTCCGATGGACTCACTTGATTTCATTCGGAAAAGTTCGTCAGAGTGCACAAGGATATTGATTTTGGACTCTTTCACTCGGCTAGTGCCTTCATGAGTGACCTCAAGAGTTATCCAAATATCAAAAGCCGAATCACAAATTGAAACATGATTAAATTCATTTTTGTCTAGTGCACAAAACAAGGCATTCATAGCCTTTACATTTAAAGCAAAAACCTTCTTCTCCGATTCATTCCATTCGCTCATCGAAAGAGAAGATTTTTGAAATCCGTTTTCAATAATAGTCCAAAGCTCGAAATCCATAGAAATAAGGAAGATCCTCATCCGAGTCTTCCAATAAGTATAATCCGACCCATTAAACAAGGGTGGACGTGTGATAGAATGACCCTCATGCATGCCGGAGTAAGCCATCTCTCTTGGGTATTAAACCAAATATGAGAGTGAGCCTTGCTCTGATACCAATTGTTAGGATCGGAGCGGCACTAAGAGAGGGGGGGGTGAATTAGTGCAGTGGATTAAAATGTTGGTTTCGACAAATCTTTCGTACGATAAAAATTGGAATCGGAAGTGCTTAACTTGAAAGTGTATTCGCAAAGTTGTTCAGCAAACGTAATGAGGAAATAAAGCAAGTAAGAAGGTTTGCAGTAATGTAAATAGCAGTAATGAAATGCAAACCAGAGATTACACCGTTTTTAAAGTGGTTCGGTCAAGTGACCTACATCCACTTACGAGGCCCCTCTTCGATGAGGCTCCCACCTTCCACTAGCAAATCTCTTGAAAGGGAAGGGTGAATACCCCTCTTAGAACTTTTTACAAGCGGTTCACTCACTTACAGATTTTCAGCAAGAAAGAAGGAGGTGAACACTAGCAAATTGAAAACAAGACTAGCTAAGACTTTTCTAAGGCCTTTCTCTTAAACACTTGCTGCAAAAAAGGTTGTAATCTCAGCTAAGATTTGAGGGCTATTTATAGGCCTCAAGAGGATTCAAATTTGGGCTCCGAAATTTGAATTCTCTTTGAGTTCCCGTTGCTGGCGGTGCCACCGCCTGTCAATGGCGGTGCCACCGCCTGTCAGTGTCAGACACTGACAGTGCTGGGCGGTGCCACCGTCCAACTCTCAGGCGTTGGGCGGTGCCACCGCCCAGCTCTCGGGCGCTGGGCGGTGCAATGTTATAGGACTCTAGCTTGGAGAGTCCTAATTGAGAGGGACATTCATGTAAAACTGTT
The DNA here is from genome assembly GCF_036884655.1 of Musa acuminata AAA Group. Lineage (NCBI taxonomy): Eukaryota > Viridiplantae > Streptophyta > Magnoliopsida > Zingiberales > Musaceae > Musa > Musa acuminata. The sequence continues at coordinate 11,897,029 of NC_088347.1, read as the reverse complement.
AGGACTCTAGCTATGAGAGTCATAATTGAGAGGGACATTCTGTTAGGACTCTAGCTAGGAGAGTCCTAATTGAGAGGGGCATTCATGTTGGAGGTGTTTTCTTAGAGAATAATTAGGAGTTCTAAGGGAATAAGAGTCTTGACTATGAGTCCTAATAGGAGTTGGTTAGAAGTAAGAGTTTTAAGTAGGAGTCCTATTAGGAGTTAGGGTTTAGAAGCCCTATAATTAGCCATGTATTCCTTCTCTTTTCATAAGCAATAGATGAATCTTTTCTACAGCCTTTGAGCAGCAATTTGGAGGGAGGAACTCCTATAGTGTTCCAAGGAGGCTGATCCCCTAAAGAGATCAACCTTAAGTTTAGAACCTACAAGGGTTCTACCATGCAACCGCCCAGTCTGGCGGTGCCACCGCTAGACCCTTCGGTTCACTTGTTGGGCTTCAAATTTAACCCAAACCAAGTCTAATTTTGGGCCCAATTGGCCTCTAACCAGGATATAGGATTATCTCTTAATCCTAATCCTAATTACAAGTGAACTACATAACAAAACACATCAAAAGCACGTTTTTAACCGCGAACATCGAGTCTTGTTCCGACGAGCTTTCCGACGAACTTCTTCCGACGAACTCCCAGCAAGCTCCCGAACTTGTGATGACTTTAACGAGTAGCCGAGCCTTCTCGGTGATCTCCGTGAACCTCCAACGATCTCTTCGGCGAACTTCCGAAAATTCCGATAGGTTCCCGATTTCTTCTCGGTTGGTTCCGACAACATCTCCGATGATTCTTCGGACTCATAAACGTCCATCGAACTTAACTCTGATATTCTTGCTTTGTGTTTTCTGGTTATCGTAGTTACTCCTGCACACTTAACTCAATAATATGGATTAGATCAATTAACCCATCAATTGATTTTATCATCAATATCCGAGATTCAACAGACCCCTGCGTAGTTCCCGTCTCTCGGAGAGGAACTAAGGAGCCCCAACACATTTCGGCATTACAACTGAAGAAAGGGGTGCGAAAAGGCGAATTGACATTCGTGGCTGCTATGAAGGTAGAGCCACTCAACGAGGAGGCCATTCAAGAATCTGCTGTGGTGGCGAATGTCCTAAAAGAGTTCAAAGACGTTATGCTACCCGCGTTGCCGAAGACTCTTCCACCACGCAGAGGCATGGATCACAGCATCGAGCTGGAGCCAGGAGTGAAGCTTCTAGCGAGACCACCCTACCGCATGTCCCCGCCAGAGTTGGCAGAACTCATGTAGCAGTTAGGTGAACTGCTAAGCGGTGGTCTCATCCGCAGCTCTAAAGCACCTTTTGGAGCTCTAGTCCTCTGCCAGAAGAAACAAGATGGGAGCCTCCGATTATGCGTCGACTACCGAGCCCTCAATAAAGTAACAGTGAAGAACAAGTATCCCATCCCGCTCATTGCGGACTTGTTCGACCAAATGGGCAAAGCAAAGTATTTCTCAAAACTCGACCTTCGGTCGGGGTATTGGCAGGTGCGCATTGCTGAAGGCGACGAAGCAAACACTACCTGTTTGATCAGGTATGGAGCGTTTGATTTCTTGGTGATGCCTTTCAGCTTAACCAACGCTCCGGCCACATTCTGCACTCTCATGAACCAGCTATTCGAGTATTTGGATAAGTTCATGGTCGTCTACTTGGACGATATCGTCGTCTACAGTCAAACGCTCGAGGAGCACATCAAGCACCTTCGGACGATTTTCAAGGTTCTCAGGGAGAACACTTTGTTCGTGAAAAGGGAGAAATGCTACTTTGCTCAAACTGAGATCCTATTCTTGGGGCATCGAATCAGTGATGGCTCCATCCGGATGGATAAGTCGAAGGTGCAAGCAGTTGCAGAATGGCGAACTCCAAAGAAGGTGCCAGAGTTGAGATCCTTCCTTGGTTTCGTCAACTACTATCGATGCTTCATAGCGGGATATTCGAAGCGGGCAACCCCACTGACGGAGTTGCTGAAGAAGGAGCAGCCTTGGAACTGGTCTGACAAATGTGAGATAGCATTCCAAGATCTAAAGGCTGCTGTTCTAGAAGAACCGGTGCCCAAAATTCCGAACTATGGAGAGCCCTTTGAAGTCTATAGAGATGCTTTGGACTTCACTATTGGGGGGGTACTCATGCAGGAAGGTCATCCAGTGGCCTACGAGAGCCGCAAACTCAATGAGACCAAGCGACGGTATCCAGTGCATGAGAGAGAGATGACAGCAGTGATCCACTATCTACGAGTTTGGCGACACTACCTCCTCGGGTTGCGATTTGTGCTGAGAATGGACAACATCGCCCTGAGCTATTTCCAAACTCAGAAGAAGCTCTCCCCAAAGCAGGCGCGATGGTAGGACTTCCTGGCTGAATTTGATCTGGCAATGGAGTACAAGCCCGGGATGGCGAATGTCATGGTCGATGCGCTGAGTCAGAAAGTGGAATGTGTGAATGTCATACAACTGGAGGGCAGAGGCCAAGCAAGTCAGTTGCACTCCAACTTCCTTTCCCGAATCAAAGATAGACTGTATAGTGATCCCCAGGCAGTTATCCTGATGCAGCTCATCAAAGAAGGCAAGGCACGACGATTTTGGGTTCAGGAGGGACTTGTTTACACCAAAGGGAATAGGGTTTATGTTCCCCAAGTGGATAATTTTAGGTACGAGCTCTTAAAAGAGTGTCACGATTCCCTTTGGGCTGGACACCCAGGCATTCACAGAACATTGGCTCTTGAGGAGAGGGCCTTCTACTGGCCGAAGATGGGGATTGACGTGGAGGAGTATGTTCGAACATGCCTTACTTGCCAACAAGACAAGGTGGAGCAGCGGAAGCCGGTGGGACTTTTGGAGCCGTTGCCCATACCAGAAAGGCCGTGGGAGAGCATTTCCTTGGATTTCATATCAAGCTTGCCACTTGTAGGGGGACTCGGGTCGATACTCGTGGTGGTCGATTGGGTGTCAAAGTATGCAAGTTTCATTGCTGCTCCCCTACACTGTTCAGCAGAGGAGGTGGCCAAGCTGATGATGAAGGATGTAGTGAAGTATTGGGGAGTCCCGCACAATATCATTAGCGATCGAGACGCTCGGTTCCTGGGACGATTCTGGACCGAGCTGTTCAAATTGTTGGGGTCAAAGTTATACTTCTCTACAAGCCTCCACCCCCAAACGGATGGCCAGACTGAAAGGATAAACTCGCTCTTAGAGCAATATCTCTGGCACTACGTGAGTGCCAATCATCGAGATTGGGTGAAGTTGTTGGACATTGCCCAATTCTCATACAACTTGCAGCGGAGCTCTACATCCAACAAGAGCCCCTTCGAGATCATCACAGGACAACAACCGTCGACTCCGCACACCATGGCAATTGGGTATACTGGGAGTAGTCCATCAGCCTATCATTTCGCAAACAAGTGGCATCAAAATGCAGATATTGCGTGGGCTTACTTGGAGAAGGTGGCAAAAAGAATGAAGAAGTGGGCAGACTTGGGAAGGCGACTACAAGAGTTCAAAGTTGGCGATTTGGTGTTGGTAAAGCTCCAACCAGCATCACTCCAATTCTTTAGGAACAGAGTCCACAAAGGATTGGTGCGCAAGTATGAAGGGCCCTTCCCAATTATTAGTAGGGTAGGCAACGTCTCTTACAAGTTGCAGCTGCCGGTGTGGTTCAAAATCCACAATGTTCTTCACGCCAGCAACCTAAAAGCCTACCACTCGGATCCACAAGATGCTTCCCGAAGTATTCTAATTGGCTACCTCCCATCATAGCCTCCTATGAGAAGCGAGTGGAAACCATTCTAGCGGACCGCAAGATAAAGCTACCCAATGGAGCTGAGCAGACATAGTACTTGGTGAAGTGGCGAAAGCTTCCCCGAACTGAAGCCAATTGGGAGCCTGAAGACGCCCTGCGACATGAAGAGGAAGTCATCAACAACTACCAACAAGCATCGACGAGGGCCTCGATAGTTTAAGTGGGGGAGAATGTCATGAACGGTCGTCGCGCACCTACAACAACTCCGTTCAACGAACCGTTCGTCGCTCACACCTGCATGTACAGTTGCTTGACAGCATATTTTCTCTTGGTTTTGGGTCATTTTTCTTGTAAAAATGTAAGTTCGAACAAGCTATAGTGTTGCAAAGCGACCGCTCACCGAACCGAGCAAAATAGCCTCAAAACAGACCAAAATAGCTCCGTTTTCGCGTGCCGCGGGAGGGTAGCGGTGATCTGCCTCCGCTCACCAAAACATCATCCATCTTAGCCCCTTTGAACCCCCCGAGTGGCACAAGGCTAGATGAGGCTTCGGTTATATATTGGGCGTTGAACTCTCTTTCGCAAGTTCGCACGTGGCCTTTACAAGAACTTGTCTTCGTGCCCGGGACCAGGTGAGCGACTGTTTGTGGGCTTGCAACTATTCGTTCATCCTTTTAAAGCCTTGTTTTCTCCCTCTCCCTATTTTCTCTTGTGCATGCAAGGTTCTCGCTGAATTGCTTGTAAACCTTCCCCTTTTCGCGAGACTTCGGGACTTATTCGTTGCTCGTCCTTTTGAACTAACCAACTCTCTCTTTTACAGGTCCTTCGGGACCTGCGAGAGGTTACAAGTGGGCTGATTATTGCGGAGCAATATTGCAAGGGTGAAGCATGACTTAGGCAACGCAAGCTAAGTTCGTATCTTTGCCCCAAGGGTGACTCGCGACTTAAGCAACGCAAGCTAAGTTCGCGTCTTTGGCCACAAGGGTGCCTTACGCCTTAGGCAATTCCAGCTAAGGCTGTAACAATACGGTTTCTACTCGAGTCTCACTCTAATCGGATTCTCCCGGAGAACTCTTTCTCTCTCAACCCGAATGACCCTGGCCTGGGATTTATCTGAGCAAGAACACATGAGATATTCCTCTCATGACGCCGAGAGTGGACGATCCTCTATAGACACTTAATAGCCCTCGTAAGGTTGACTACCACTCCCAATGACCAGCTGTACTAGATCTGGGACAGTCAAACCTATAAGTCTGGTATCAAAGAGTGGAGCACTCATACAGGACATCCTTGGTGTCTCAAGTCTAAGGACCAGATACACCACTAGGACTACGGATCATTGTCTGATAATAAGGCATCATCAACCATTCAGCATTCCGTAAGCGGATCAATCAGTGAACTCATTCTCCAATGAGCACCTATACTGTATCCCTAGTGTCCCTACATGAGCAGCTATGAGACCAGCTGCATCCATCATATGGATGGGTATACAACACACCAGTCTGTCCGGTTATCACGATGTCCCTCCCGAGTAACCTATGACCGGGATTATTTAGGATCTGTGTTTAAAAGTGAATCGATCTCATTATTGTGATCTCATCACGATCCGATTCCCATTGCACAAATCCAAGGACATCACAATATATATATATGCATATATGCAATAGTTACAAAGTGATATACGCCAAAATATAATAAGCAAAAAAGATTATGTATCAAGTCACACGTGCCATCACTCACATGATTGGCTTGCTAGGCACCTATGACTAGCATCACTATCATACAAATAAGGATACGTGAGATTTGAATGTGTTAACTAGTATGTGTGTTCAGAAAGAATTGAGATTAAAGCAGGAAAGTTCATATAATGTCATGACTGCTATTCAAGGAGTTAGCAATAAGAAAAGAAAATTGAAGTATCATTTATCAAATAAATTTGTCAGGTTTAGAAATATTAAACATACTAATGAAAAAAAATGTCTTTACAGTAAATTATTTCTTTTATGGTAAGAAAAGATATGTGAAGAAGGACTACATTAAATATAAGACTTGGTTTGTAAATAAAGATATTAACTCGACCTTTATATGTTTCGAATCAAACATTATAGATGGTCCTTCTAATATACGGTGGATTAATTTTGGTGCTTCAACTCGTGTTACCAATAATATGTAGGGATTTCTTTCAAACCAACAGAACATGAAAGATTCATCATTATTGGAAATCGTCTTAAAGCGAAAGTGATATCAGTGTGGACTTATCGTCTATGCTTAGAGACAGGTTATCTGATGGATCTTATTGACACATGTTATATTCCTACTATTTCTAGAAATTTAGTTTCTCTATTTAGAATTGATAAGTTCAGATATTGTCTTTCTTTTAGTAATGGTAAACTCAGTATATTTTATGATTCAATAAAAGTTGGTTCAAGAATTCTGAGTGATTGTTTATATAGAATTAATTTGGATCTTGAGTTTGCAAATATATTATTGACACTGCAATTAAGTGTTGGATTGAAACATAGTTTCAATAATGAAATATCTTCTATATTGTGGCATATACGATTGGTGCATATCTCCAAGGAAAGAATTGAAAGATTAGTGAAGGATAATATTTTGGAACATTTAACTTCACTGATTTTGATGTTGGTATAGATTGCATTAAGGAAAAACAAAATAAACATATAAAAAAATACCACAATAAGTAAAGAACTCCTTGAGATTATTCATACTGATATCTACGAACCACTTCATATTCCTTGTTTTAGTGGAGAAAGGTATTTCATCACATTTATAGATGACCTGTCTAGATATGACTATGTTTATCTAATACATAAAAAGTCTCAAGCCATTGATACTCTTGAAGTATACATAAATGAGGTCGAGAGACAATTAGATAGAAAAGTTAAAATTGACAAATCTGATAGGGGTGGTGAATTTTATGGCAGAAATGATGGATTTTGTTAGAACATTGGTCTTTTTGCTAGATTCTTAGAACAACGGGGTATTTGTGCTCAATATGTATTACTAGGTGTGCCATAACATAATGATATTACTGAAAGGTGAAATCATACTCTTATAGATATTGTTAGGAGCATGATGAGTTTTTCCTCTATATCTGAGTCGATATGGGGTGAAGCTCTTAGGACAGCTATGTACATCTTGCATAGAGTTACAAGTAAGTCAATTCTATCAACTCCATTTGAGTTATGTACTGGTAGGAAGCCCAGTCTAAGACATTTATATATGTGGGGATGTCATGTAGAAATAAGAGTATTCAATCCACATAAAAAGAAATTGGATCCAATAACTATTTCAGGATATTTTATTGGTTATTTAGAAAAATTCAAGGGATATAGATTTTATTGCCCTAATCATAGTATGAGGATAGTAGAATCTGGTGATGCAAAATTTCTAGAAAATGGTGAAATCAATGGGAGTGAAAAATCTCGAAGGATAATTTTGATATTGAGAATATTCAGGTTAATTCTCCCATATCATCTCCTAATCAAGAAATTATTGTTCCTCAAATCAATGAGAGTATTGACGAGGGTGAACAACAAAATAACATCAAAAAACTCACATGATGTTGATATAGCCGTTGTTAATCTATTGAATCTCATATTTTGATGATGAAATCAATAGGTAAATTATTGATTTAATCCATATGTTGAGATAAGTGTTGTAGGATTAACTACGATAGCAATGAAGGAATAAAGCATATAGGCCTGAGTCAAAGATCGGACGATACGTCGAATATTCGAATGATATACCGGAAGTTTGCTGGAAGCTCGCTAATAGTTTGCCGGGAGCTCGCCAAGAATTTGTAGGAAGATCGGCGAGAGTTCATTGGGAGTTCACTAAGAGTTCATCGGGCATTTGTTGGAAGTTCGTCGGAAGTTTGCTGAGAAGTTCGCTTGAAGATCGCCGAAAGAACAATTGACATATCGGACAGAGATTAATTGTTTAAGTGTCTTAATTATCTTAGTTAGACCTTAAGTTGAGTTAGGAATGAGAGGTAATCCTACTAACTCAGTTAGGGGCCAATTGGGCCCTTAACAAGGTTGAACTAGGTCGGTTGAACAACCAATTCAACACATGAAGTCAAGGCCGGTGCTGGCACCACCAGGGCTGACGGTGGCACCACCTGGTGACTTAGTCTCCCAAGTGGTTTGGGTGGTGATACCGTCGACAGTTAATGCTCACAGACGATGGTACCACCCTTGTCAGGCGATGGTACTACTAGAGCTCGATCTCCGAACTTTGTCAAGTAGTCGTACCGCCTAGATTGGGCGATGGTGCTAGCCAGTGTCAGTCAGCAAGTGGTAGTACTGCCCAATAATGGTGGTGGTACTACCAGTACCTCAAAATCCAGGGATCTGACACTTTTTGACTCTAATTCTAAAGTCATTGGGCCCTATAAATACCCCATCATTTTTTTCATGAAAGGGAACAAAAGTGTGAACAATATCTTTAAATCTTAGAGTGTTAAACTTGTTGTAAGATTGCAAAGAGTCCTCTTCCTCCCTTTCTAGTATTGTGATCATTAAAGAGAGGAGTGAGCCTTGTAAGGGTTATCTCCTAAACCCATGAAAAGGAGAAAGCACTATAAAGAGGTGGTTGGTCTTCACTTATTGAAGGAAGACCATTAGTGGATGCAAATGACCTCGATGGAGAAGGAATCAGAAGTGGATATAGGTCACAATGATTGAACTACTATAAATTTTGGTTTGTATTTCTATTATTTTCATTTACTTACTTTGTAATTGCTTCACTTGATCCTTACTTGGCTTTTACTACCCTTACGAACAAATACGTTTTCAAGTAATCTTCCAAGATCGATTTTTTAATGTATGAAGATTTTTAAACCAATGTTTTTATCCGCTGCACTAATTCACCCCCCTATCTTAGTGCCGACTCAATCCTAAGAATTGTTATCAAAGCTCGATCACTCTCGATTTGGTTTAAAACCCAAGAGAGATGGCTTTTATCGGTAATCAAGAGGTACAAGTCCACCCATGTTCAATGGGATAGATTACACATATTAGAAGGCTAAAAAGAGGATATTTCTAATTTCAATGGATTTGAGTTATGAAACCTTGTGGAAAATAACTTTGAAAAGTCTTCTCTTCCAATGAATGATTAGAATGAGTTAGAGAAGAAGACTTTCACTTTAAATGCCAAGGCTACGAATGCCATGTTTTATGCTTTAGATAAAAATAATTTAAATCGAGTGTCTATTTATGAAACGACTTTTGATATTTGGCACACACACTCAAAATCACTCATGAATGTGGTACTAGTAGAGTAAAGGAGTCGAAGATAAATCTTTTAGTTCATACTTATGAATTGTTTCAGATGAAGCCAAGCAAAACTATTGTCGATATGTACATCTGTTTTACAGATGTCGTCAATAGTTTAAAAGCTCTTGGTAAATATTTTTCAAACTTTGAACTAGTTAATAAATTATTAAGATCCCTTCTAAAGAATTAGGATCATAAAGTAATGATCATTCAAGAGGCTAAGGATTTAAATAACTTTCCTTTCGAATAACTTATCGGGTCACTAATGACCTATGATATGATTTGCAATGCTCAAAAATAGCTTGAGAACAACCTTTCAAATAACAGGAAGGATATGACACTAAGAACTCATGAAGACCACTTGAAAGAAAATTCAAGTGATGAGGACTATGATGATGACTTGGCACTCTTGACAAGAAAGTTTAATAAATTCATATAAAGGAATAATTTTAAAAATGACACTGGAAATAAAATTGAACACAAGAAAGAATAAGTTATATGCTACCAATGCAAGAAGTCGAGATATTTCATAAAACCCACTGTCAGCCTATCTTGTAAAAAATAAAGAATAGAATTTCTTCTTGGAAAAATAGGTTTCTATCAAAAGTAGGACGACTCGAACTCATCTGTTCGGTATTGCACTCCTACTCTATATATTGGTGTAATGCATTTATTATGCCTGCTAGACTTCTCCAAGATATTGAACGGTTATTAATGAACTTCTTCTGGAATGACACAAATCATAAGGCAATGCATATGGTAAATTGGGATAGCATTTGCAAACCGAAAGATAAAGGGGGGCTAAACTTGAGAAATACTAGAGATTGGAATCAAGCATGTCTGGTACAGCAATTGTGGGATCTTTTGCAAAACAAATGTTCCTTATGGTCACATTGGGTTTATGCTAGGTATCGTTCACAGGAATCAATCTGGGAAATTTCAACAAGAACATACCACTCTGCAGCTTGGAAAGGAATTTTAAAGGCAAGGAATTGGCTAATCAAACACATTTCTTATGCAATATCTTTTGGAACTAGTACTAATATGTGGTACGATCCTTGGGTGAATGGGAAGAGTATATTTCAACTATATGGCGACAGAATATGAAAATATCTTGGGGCTCCCAAAGATTGGAAGGTTTCCGAGTTCATTGCTAATGGTACCTGGTGTCTCCCTAATCCTATTTCTCCCGAAATGTTATCACTTTGGCCGACTATCATAGCTATTCCAATCAGGAACAACTCTTCAAATATACTTATTTGGCCTCATGACAATGGCAAATTTAGTGCCACATCCGCATGGAATCAAATTAGGCAAAGAAATAACAAGTGGGTCCCAAGCAGTTGGACATGGGATCGACCGGGATCACAAAGACATTCTTTATGTACATGATAGGCCTTTCTCAATAAACTACCTAAATAGACAATATGAAAATAAGAGGTATCGATCATGTTAACCGATGCTCCCTTTGTATGCAACAAGAAGAAACTGTTGACCACCTCTATTTTGCTTGTGATTATACAAAATAGATATGGAAGGAGATTCTCCAGCGATTTGAACTCAATAGACTGCCGTAACCAAACTTGCACCAAGAACTAGGCGACCTCATGCAATGTTTCTCAAGAAAAGGGCCTCTCACACAACTGGCAAAGGTTACTTTCAAATGCGCTATTTGGTGGATGTGGAAGGGGAGATGTAATAGAATCTTTGAATGTCAACACACAAACAATGCTCAGCTCTTGAAAGAGATTATTAGAGACTCAAGATCCTATATGGAGCAAGATCTCAAAACGGAGCACTTTACCCAAAGAGAAAAAGATATTTTTATCAAATTTAATTTTGCTATTAGCTAAAGATCTTGGGAATGATGCCAAATTATGTACCCACAAGTAGTTTTGATATATCTGGATAAACATTTTCTATGTTAACTATAATTAGGAGTTATAGTCTACAGCATATGTAGTCATAACTATCGCATTCGCACTCTATGAGTTACTTGGCTTTGTCTATGACTTGTATAGATAAAGCTATTTGTAGAAACTTTACATATAATCAATTTACTTTTACTTACCAAAAAAAAGTTGAGATATTTCAAAAGTGAATATCCCCAAGCAAAGAGACCAAAGTTTCAAAAGTGAATATCCCCAATTGTGTGATAAAGGATACATCATTAGATTTGAATCCAATGCTTGTATTATTGAAAAACCACACAAAAACACATATATGATTGCCCTATAACAAAATAATGTATACACTAGCGATATTGATGATCTTTGTAATGAAATATGTTTTTCAGTTTTGAATGACGATGCATGGCTTTGGCATAGGAGATTAGGTCATGCTAGCATGAAACTAATCTCTCAAATATCATTTAAAGAACTTGTAAGAGGTATTACTAACATTAAGTTTGTTAAAGATAATATGTATGATGAATGTCAACTAGGAGAACAAATAAAAGATAGTTTCAAACCAAAGAATCAAATAAGCACTTCTAGACCATTGCAATTGATCCATATTGATTTATTTGGACCAATTGATACATTAAGCCTAGGAGGTAGTAAATACACTTTTGTTATTATTGACGATTATAGTAGATACACTTGGACATACTTCTTGGCACACAAAAGTGATTGCGATAAGTATTTTTCTAAGTTTTGTAAACTTGTTTAAAATTAAAAAGGCTTTATGATTTCATCAATTCAGAGTAATCATGGTGGTGAATTTCAAAACCATAATTTTTAAAATTTTTATGAATCTAATGGATATAACCATAATTTCTCTACTCCGAGAAATCCTCAACAAAACAGAGTAGTAGAAAAAAAAATAAAAATTTATAAGAAATGGTAAGAACCATGTTGAATGAACATAGCCTACACAAATATTTTTGGGTCGAAGCTATTAATACGGCATGCTATGTTATGAATAGAGTTCTAGTAAGACCATTATTTTACAAAACTCATGAATTTGGAATAACAAAAAACCTAACATTTCATACTTTAAAGTTTTCGGTTGTAAATGTTTTATTATGAATAAGAAAGATGCCTTAGGAAAGTTTGATGCAAAATCAGATGAAGAAAATTTTCTTGGCTATTCTTCTATTTCTAAAGCATTTCGTATCTTTAATAAAAGAACTTTGGTTATAGAAGAGTCTATTTATGTTATCTTTAATGAAGTTTCTAAATTTAAGAAAAATGAGTTTGACAATTATCTTAATTTTGATACTTTGAATTTAAATGAACCCTCTTCTCCAACTAGCAACTTGGATACATCTTCTTCCAAAACATCCTTACCCAAGGAATAGAAGTATGTAGATGCTCATCCTAAGGAGTTAATCATAGGAGACACATCAAAAGGGGTTCAAACTCATTCTTCTCTTAAAAATTTTTGTGCCAACACCGCTTTTCTTCCTCAAATTGAACCCAAATACATTGACGAGGCCTTGAAAGATGATTCATGGGTTATCATATTGCAAGAAAAGTTGAACTAATTTGAGAGAAACGGGGTGTGGAAGCTTGTTCCTAGGCCAAATGACCATTTAGTTATTGGTACTAAATGAGTTTTTATAAACAAGCTGTTAGGATCAAGAGCGGCACTAAGAAATGGGGGTGAATTAGTGTAGCGGAAAAATTATGTCGATTCGAAAGCTTTCATATGATAAAAATTAGTTTTGACTCAAATCATTTGTTTCACTTTGAATAAGTAGAGAAGAAAAGGTTAGCAGTTTGCAATGTAGTTAAGTTGAATGCAATAAAGAGAATTTGTAGTAAGGAAAAAATACACTGGAATTTATAGTGGTTCGATCGTTGTGACCTACATCCACTTTCGATTTCTTCTCCAACGAGGTCACCGATGTCCACTAATGGTCCTCCTTCAATAGGCGAAGACCAATCACCTCTTTATAGTGCTTTTTCCTTTTCACTGGTTTAGGAAATAACCCTTATAAGCCTCACTCCTCTTTCTTGGATGATTATAAAGCTAAGAGAGGGAGGAGGAGGACTCTTCTCACTTTTCACAGTTTGCACTTTTAATTACACTTTGCTATTCTTCCATGTAGAAAAGGGTTGGGTATTTATAAGCCATAATGGTTTCAGAATTGGAGCCAAAAAGTGTCTTATCCTAGTTTTCCACGGTACTAGCGGTGTCACCGCCATTACTGGGTGGTACCACTACTTGATAGAGCTCGGAGACCGAGCTCTATCGGTACCATCGCTTGACAGGGGTGGTATCACTATTGGCAGCATTAACTGCCAGTGGTATACTGCCCAATCTGGGTGGTACTAGTGCCCAGACCACTTGGGAGACTGGGTCTGCAAGTGGTGCCACTATCGGCCGTGATTTTAGGTGCTGAATGAGCTTTTTCAATCGGCCCAATTCAGCCCTATTAAGGGCCCAGTTGACTCCTAACTGAGTTAATGGGATTACATCTCAATACTAACTCAACTTAAGGTCTAACTATAATAATTAAGATATTTAAACAAAGCATTCTTGGTTTGGTGCGTCGGTTGTTCTTCCGACGATCTTCCGATGAGCTTTCGACGATCTCTCGGTAATGTTCCGGCGGACTCCCGGCAAGCACATAGACTTTACGATGATCTTCTTGGCGAGTTTCGATGAGCTTCTTTAGCAAACTCCTAAACCTCTCGGTCAGTTCCGGCAGAACTTTCGATGAACGTCCGGACTTCCGACGAACTCTCAAACTCCCAACGAAGTCTCAATCTTGACTCCGGCACAACATTTGCTTTATGTCTTACCACTATCACAGTTAATCCTGTACACTTTTCTCAACATATAGATTAGATCAAACAATTCATAATTGATTTCATCATCAAATTCCTAGATTCAATAATCTCCCCCTTTTTGATGATGACAATCAATTGATGACGAAGTTAATCTTAACTCCCCCTATCTATATGTCATACTTAAGAAAAGACATTCTTGAATTCAAGGTTTTTGAATTCAATAAGTTGTATCAACATGCACATCTTGATACTTATCATGATTTATCGATTTCAAAATACAATACCACGTATTTATCAATAAAAATGATGTTAAGGCTAGACATCCATTTTCAAGTTCAATATAGAAAGATAATAAACAATCATTATATTTACATATGATAGAAATTTCAAATATGAAACTTTCCAAGATTCAAATTAAAAAAAATGACGATTCATTGATCCAAGGCATGATTCTAATACGAAATAGAGCATGGTAATTTCGATATAGACATTTATTATTTTGATATAAAATCAAGCATAATGCTAGGATTAAAACATTTATAAGGAATCATGCCACATTACTATATATTTCAAGCAAACATTTGATATTTTTCAAGTATATGTATTTGATGATACCAATCATATTTCAAGCATTCGTAAGATGATACAATACATTTCAAGCAAACATTTGATATTTTTTTAAGTATTTGTATTTGATGATACCAATCATATTTCAAGCATTCGCAAAGAGATACAATACATTTTAAGCAAACATTTGATATTTTTCAAGTATTTATATTTGATGATACCAATTATATTTCAAGCATTCGTAAAATATACAAACATTTATGATAAGAAACAATCATTTACGATAAGATATGTTGCATACATTTATAATGCCAATTTATCATCAATTTGCCATATTTTGGTATCATTTCTCCCCCTTTGTCATTAACAAAAAGGAGAACAATTCAATAATGCAAGTGTGGTAAAAATTCAAGCAAGTTTCACACTAGTTTATCAAATCGATATTGCTTCATTGCATGGTTACATTCAAAAGTTCTCAACATAAAAAATTATCAACATGAAAGTGATCACAACAACATCAAAAGTTATGAACATTAAAGATATAGATTCCATCAACTTTTCCTCCTTTATCGTCAAAACTTTGCATGAAGAAGAGGAAGGAAGGTAAGGAGGGAATCCATTAAGAACCAAATTTGTGAAATGATTTGACTCAAAATATCTTGTGAAATCAAATCATCATTCTTGCAAGTAATCATCACACAGTAAAATTAATCTTTCAAGGATTAAGATATCCATTGGAATTTATAAAATTCATTTTATAAAAAATTCATGAATTAAACTTTATAAATCAAATTCGTTTCTTATTAAAAAAAAATTCACAAGAGTGAAGTATGTGAAAGATGCATTTATCAATGACTTCCATGACTGAAGGGACTAAGTGTGTAAAAAAAATCATTAAGTTTGTATAAAGTAAATTTGATACCAAGTAGACTGATATTTCAGATTTTATGAAAGCCCAAAAAGAAAACGAGATAGTCCGAAAAAAATATACATCATACTCATGCATTCAGACAATTTAACATCCCTAACTCTCTTCTAATAAAATCAAATTATTCTTCATTTAAAGGTTTTGTAAAAATATCGGCTAATTGATGTTTCGTATCAATAAACTCTAAAGATATATCATGATTATTAATATGATCTCTTATGAAATGATGTCTAATGTCAATATATTTAGTTCTAGAATTTTTAATAGGATTTTTTGTTAAACATATTACACTTGTGTTATCACATTTTATGGGAATGTTCTTAAGGTGAATCTTATAATCCTCTAAAGTGTTTTTTATCCACACAACTTGTGCACAACATGCACTCGCAGCTATATATTCGGCTTCGGCTAGAGATAGCGTAGCCCTTTCTACCCCATCAGCATATGCTTAGAGTTTTAAAGCAGATATCTGACTTCTTATTGCTGGCCTTAGGCCCCTTTCAAATTTCTTAGCATTTCTATTTTCATCATTGGTTATATGAGTGGCAAATCTGGAGAGTTTAGTGAATTTAGATTCATACTTTGCTACCTTCAAGTTTCCTTAGATAATATTCAAGAACTCCAATTCTTTTTGCTCTGTAATGCAATCTGGGAAATATTTATCGTTGATCTTTTCTACGAATATGTTTAATGTGGTGGGGTATTTACAAGCCCAAATGGCTTCAAATATTGGAGCCAAAAATTCAAATCCTTGGATTTTGGGGTACTAGTGATACCATCGTCATTAATGGGTGGTACCATTGCTTGACAGAGCTCGGAGAACGAGCTTTGGTGGTACCACTGCTTTATAGGGGCGGTACCACCGCTGGCATCATTAATTGCCAATGGTACCACCGCCCAGTTTGGGTGGTACCACCGCCCGGACCACCTAGGAGACTAGGTCTCCCTGGCGGTGTTACCGCAGGCCCTAGTGGTGCTACCGCAGGCCCTAGTGGTGCTACTGCAGGCCCTGGCGGTGCCACCGCTGGTTCGGCTTTCAAGTGCTGAATGGGCTGTTCAATCCGACCAAATTCGACCGTATCAAGGGTCCAGTTGGTCCTAGTTAAGTTAGTGGGATTACCTCCCAATCCTAACTCAATTTATAAACTAACTACAATAATTAAGACAATTGACAAAGCATTCTTGTTCCGGTACATCAATTGCTCTTCCAACGAGCTTTCGGCGATCTTCCGACGACTTTCTGACGAACTCCTGGCAATGTTTAGATGGACTCTCGACAAGCTCTTAGACTTTACGATGATCTTTTTGGTGAGTTCGGATGAGCTTCTTTGGCAGGCTCTTGGACCTCTTAGACCTCTTGGTTGGTTCCGGCAGAACTTTCGATAAACGTCCGGACTTTCGACGAACTCTTGAACTCCCAAGATCTCGATCTTGACTCCAGCACAACATCTGCTTTATGTCCTACTACTATCGTAGTTAATCTTGCACGCTTTTCTTAACATATAGATTAGATCAAACAATTTATAATTGATTTCATCATAAAAATCTGAGATTCAACAACATATCCATGGCGAAAGAGGACAGTTTTCAAAACAAATAAGGTACCAAATACAAGGCAAGGATACAAGGGTTCATAACAAGAGAGTAAAGACTAATTAGAATAAATCATTATCGTAAGGAGCATTTCGGAGCATATCAATGGCTTATGAAATGTTTCGAAATATGTCAATGGTATATGAAACTTTTCGGAGCATATCAATGGCATATTAGGAATATATCAATGGCATATGAAGTATTTCGGAGTATATCAATTGCATAGGAAGCATTTTGGAGCATATCAATGGTAGATGAAACATTTCAGAACATATCCATGGTGTATGAAATACTTCAGAACATATCAATAGCATATGAAGTGTTTTGGAGCATATCGATGGCGAATGAAACATTACAGAGTATATCAATAGTGGATAAAATATTTCAGAGCATATCAATAGCAAAGATGAAACATTTCGGAGCATATTAATGGTGTATGAAATGTTTTGGAACATATCAATAGCATATGGAGCATATCAATGGTGGATGAAACATTTTGAAACATATCCATGGTGTATGAAATACTTTGGAACATATTAATGGCATATTAGGTATTTTGGAGCATATCGATGGTGAATGAAACATTACAGAGAATATCAATAGTGGATAAAATATTTCGGAGCATATCAATGGTGGATGAATTATTTCAAAGCATATCAATGGTGTATGAAATGTTTTGGAATATATCAATAGCATATGGAGCATATCAATGGTGGATGAAATATTTCAGAGTATATCAATAGTGTATGAAATGTTTCGGAATATATCAATACCATATGGAGCATTTCGGAGCATATCAATAACAAATACAAAACAAATGCTCAAACGTCGTATTTGGGAGCATCATCCATCTGTAGGGATCCCAAACATAATCTCTCATGTTTGGGAGCATCATCCATCCAAAGCACACATAGAAATATATAACCAAAGCTCTATATATCATATCAAGCAAATAGAAGTTGAAGTGGGATCCCAAACATAATCTCTCATGTTTGAGAGCATCATCCATCTGTTAGGATCAAGAGCACTAAGAGGGGGGGGGGGGTGAATTAGTGCAGCGGAAAACTTTCAACGATTAAAAAGGTGTTTGTATGATAAAAGCGATTTCGGTAGAAAAGCCGATTCATAAATCTCTTTAACTTGTAATCAAGCGAGATGTAGTTAAAGGAAATCTATGAAGGCAGTTTGCAGTTATGATGAAAGTTAAAATGTAAGCGCAAACTGAAATATGATGTTCATACGATAAAATTGATTTACGTCTAAATGCCGATTCGAAAAATACTGAACTTAAAAACATGATCGTAAATGTGCAGAAGGCAGTAAGCTATTGAGGAGGTTTGCAGTAAGGATAAGATGCTCAAAGTAAATGCAAACCGAGATTTAGAGTGGTTCGGTTAATCTTGACCTACATCCACTTTTGGCTTCCTCCACCGACGAGGTCACCGACGTCTACTAGAGGGCTTCATTCAATAGGCGAATGCCAACCACCCTTTTACAGTTTCACTCCTTTTGACGGGCTTAGGAGACAACCCTTGCAGAAATTTCTCTCATCTCTTTAAAGATCAGAACTTGGAAGAAAAGAGGGAGAAGAACTTTTGGCCTTTACAACAATTTTGAGCTCTAAAAATCACAGAATAAGATCTGGATTTTGGTGTGTTTTTTGGTGCTCTTTCAGTGCTGAAAGGGTGGGGTATTTATAGGCACCAACCCAGTTTGAATTTCGAGCTCAAAACTGTCAATTCTCGGAATTCTGGGATCTGGCGGTTGCACCTCCTGACTGAGGTGGTTGCACCGCCTAGCAGAGCTCGAAGACTGAGCCTTTGGGCAGTTGCACCTCCAGCCAGAGCTCGAAGGCCGAGCTCAGGCGGTACCATCGCCTGACTGATGCGGTTGCACCTCCTAGCAGAAATCAGGGTTCGAATGGGTTGATCCATTCGGCCCAATTTGGGTTTTTCAGGGCCCCAATTTCCAAAGATTAAGTTAATGGGATCACCTCCCATTTCCAACTTAATCATTGTGCTAACTATGATGTTTCCTAAGACCTTTACTGCAACTTGCTCCGCTGCGTTAATTGCCTCTTCCGGCGAGCTTTCGGTGAACTTCCGTCGATCATCCGATGAACCCACGGTGATGCTCCTGCAGACTTCCGGCAAACTCCTGGACTTGGGACGATCCACTTGGCGAGTTCCAACGAGCTTCTTTGGCAAGCTCATGGACTTCTCGGATTTGTTCCCGTAGAACTTCCGACGACTGTCCGAACTTCCGTCGAACTCTCGAACTCCCAACATGATCATTGTCTTAATCCCGGCGCAACTTTTACTGCATATCTTACTTTCATCATAGTTAATCCTGCATACTTATCTCAACATATAGATTAGATAACAAATGACAATTGACTTCATAATCAAAAATTGAGATTCAACAATCTCCCCCTTTTTGATGATGACCATCAATTGATAATGGAGTTAACCTTAACTCCCCCTATCTATATGCCATACTTGAGATAAGTCATTCTTGAATTCAAAACCTTTGAATTCAAGAGACATATTGATAAGTTAAAATCATTTAAACTTACCAATACTCCCATCATGATGTTTCTCTCTAAAGATGATGTCAAGGCTTGACATTTATTTTCAAATTTTACATTACAAGTTTGAATGATGGTAATAGTAGCAATTCATCATATTGTAAGATGTCAACATTAAAACTGCGAAGTAAGATTTTGATATCATTACATAATGCACACATTTCAAATGTTTTAGCAATTATTGCATTTCATCACATGGTAATATATCAATACGTAATATTACGATGTAAGTTTTTTGTTTGATATCTTGACACTATAAAAACAAGGCATAGCATAGCATTAATACTCATATATTTATCCCCCTTTGTCATCAACAAAAAGTGTGGTAATTGTGATAGCAGGAGAATAATATAAGTAAATTTTGAGCATAAGTGTGATAATTGTTCAAGCCTTTACTAGGTTCATGTTATTTTCCAATAGTGAGTGATAAGAAATCAATTATACAAGCATATAAAGGAAAGCATGATATGTAGATCGCTTTCAGTACTTCTTCCTTTTTATTTGTTATAATCTTTTTGCATGAAGGAGGAAGGCTATTTGTGAGTTTACTTTGAGTGAAGTTAAAATCGATGAGAGATTAAATCATGCTTTATTTTTACAAGGATCAAGATATGTATGTGAAACAAATCTTTGCAAGTAAAAACACTATCATCCATATTTCAATATGGAATTTATAAGCAAGAATCATTTCATCAAATCTATTTCAGAAAAATATTTTTCATATAATAAGTGTATGAGAAAATCCGATTGTTAGGATACCAATTGTTAAGCGAATCCGAAAATGAAATTAACACTTTCATGCAGTCGGACAAGACTATGCTATAGATTTTCAAATACAATCATGAAGACAAAACATGCTTATTGTTATGGAAATTTTTGTATTCAACACATAATTTCCAACATATTATTTAGGCATGTAATGGCAATCAAGTGATTTGATCATTCAATAAAGTCCAAAAAATAATTTTAACTAGTTTATGTATTCGGACACATCAACATTCCTAATTCTCTTCTTATGAAATCAAATTGTTCTTCACTTAGAGGTTTTGTAAAAATATCGGCTAGTTGATGTTTAGTATCAATGAATTCTATGATTACATCATGATTAGTAACATGATCTCGTATAAAGTGATGTCTAATATCAATATGTTTTTGTTCTTAAGTGTTGTATAGGATTCTTTGTTAAGCATATTGCACTTGTGTTGTCACATTTAATGGGAATATTTTTAAGATGAACTTTATAATCTTCTAAGGTGTTTTTCATCCATACAACTTGTGCACAGCATGCACTTGCTGCAATATATTCAGCTTCGGTTGTTGATAGTGCAACCGAGTTTTGTTTCTTAGATGACTAGGAAACAAGGGCATGTCCTAAAAATTGACATGTTCCTGATGTGCTTTTTCTATCTAGTATACAATCAGCAAAGTCCGCATCAGCATAAGCAATTAACTCAAGATTCTCTGATTTTGGGTACCATAATCCTAGATTTGTGGTACTATTAAGATATCTAAGTATTCTTTTAACTGCTTTGAGATGAGATATCTTAGGGTTTGATTGAAATCTAGCACAAAGTCTGACACTGAACATGATATCTGGTCTAGTTGCAATAAGGTAAAGTAAACTTCCTATCATGCCCCTATAAGTTTTTTCATCGAACCTTTCTCCACTCTCATCAATTTCTAACTTAGTGGAGGTGCTCATAAGAGTATTAATAGCTTTTGAGCTATTCATATTAAACCTTTTTAGCAAATTCATAGTATATTTAGTTTGACTAATAAAGATGTCATTGCTTAGTTGTTTAATTTGTAAGCCTAAGAAGAATGTTAATTCTCCCATTAAACTCATTTCGAATTTAAGACTCATAGTTTTAGCAAAAGATTCACAACGAGATTCATTTGTAGAACCAAAGATAATATCATCAACATAAATCTGAACAATGAGAAAATTATTTTCAAAATTCTTGATGAACAATGTAGTATCAACCTTGCCTTTTGTGAAATTATTTTCAATAAGAAAAGAACTAAGTCTTCCATACCAAGCCCTCGGAGCTTGTTTTAAACCATAGAGAGCTTTAGTAAATCTAAACACATGAATAGGGAGGCTATTATTTTCAAATCTAGGAGGTTGTTCAACATAGACTTATTCGGAAATAAAGCCATTAAGAAAAGCGCTTTTAACATCAATTTGAAACAACTTAAAATTATTACTACTTGCGTAGGCAAGGAGCATCCTTATGGCTTCTAATCGAGCCACAGGAGCGAAGGTTTCTTCGTAATCAATACCATCTTCTTGGTTTAAACCTTTGGCCATTAATCTAGCCTTGTTTCTAACCACGATACTATATTCATCTTGCCTGTTTCTACAAACCCATTTAGTACCAATAACTAAATGGTCAGTTGGCCTAGGAACAAGTTTCTACACCTCATTTCTCTCAAATTGATTTAATTCATCTTACATTGTGATAATCCATGAATCATCTTTCATGGCTTCGTCAACACATTTGGGTTCAATTTGGGAGAGAAAAGCGGCGTTGGCACCAAAATTTTTAAGAGAAGAACGTGTTTGAACCCCCTTTGATGTGTCTCATAAGATTAGCTCTTTAGGATGAGCATCTACATACTTCCAATCCTTGGGTAAGGATGTTTCGGAAGTGGATGCATCCAAGATGCTAGTTGGAGACGGGGTTTCATTTAAATTCAAGGAATCAAAATTAACATAATAATCAAAATCATTTTTCCTGATTTCGAAAATCTCATTGAAAACAACATGAATGGATTCTTCCATAATTAAAGTTCTTTTATTAAAGATACGACAAGCTTTAGAAACCGAAGAATAACCAAGAAAGATTCCTTCATCGGATTTAGCATCAAATTTTCCTATGCTATCTTTTTCATTCAAGATAAAACACTTACACCCAAAGACTTTAAAATATTAAACAGTGGGTTTTTTATTGTTCCATAACTCATAGGGAGTTTTGGTGAGTAAGGGTCTTACTAGAACTCTATTCAAAATATAGCATGTAGTGTTTACGGCTTCAGACCAGAAATATTTGGGTAGGCTATGTTCATTCAACATAGTTCTAGCCATCCATTTCATGTAAATTTCAATTTTTTCTTTCTATAACTCCATTTTGTTGAGGATTTCTAGGAGTAGAGAAATTATTGTTGTATCCATTAAGTTCACAAAATTCTTGGAAATCATGGTTTTGAAATTCATCACCGTGATCACTTCTAATTGACGAAATCATAGAACCCTTCTTATTTTGAACAAGTTTACAAAACTTGGTAAAATATCTAAAGCATTCATTTTTCTATTTTAAGAAGTCCATGTGTATCTACTATAGTCATCCACAATGACGAAGGCGTATTTGCTACCTCCTAGGCTTGATGTAGAGATTGGTTCGAACAAGTACATATGGATCAATTGTAAGGGCCTAGAGGTGCTTATTTGATTCTTAGATTTTAAACTACCCATAATTTGTTTACCTAATTGGCAAGCATCACATACATTATCTTTGATGAAATTGATATATGAGGAATTCCTCTTACAAGTTCTTTAGATGATATTTGAGTGATTAGTTTTATGCTCGCATGACCTAATCTTCTATGCTATAGCCAAGCATCCTCATTCAAAACTGAAAAACACATTTCATTACACAAATCATTGATGTCAATAGTGTATATGTTATTTTGTTTTAATGCAATCATATACGTGTTTTTGTGTGGTTTTTCAATGATGCAAGCATTAGATTCGAATCGGACAATATATCCTTTATCACATAATTGACTAATGCTCAAGTGGTTATGTTTTAAACCATCAACTAACAAAACATCTTCAATAGAGAAGTTGGATTTGTTACCTATGATTCCTTTGCCAATGATTTTACCCTTGTTGTTGTCTCCGAAGGTGACATAACCTTCGTCTATGCTAGTGAGCTTAGAGAATTGAGATGGATCTCCGGTCATATGCCTTGAGCATCCACTATCAAGGTACCATCTCTTGCTCCTAGCTTACGATGGTATAGGTTTCTATAAGAAAGGATGATCTTTAGGTACCCATTTACTTTTGGGTGCCTCAAAAATATATCTACATTGTTTATCACGTTGCATATAATTTATCATGGTTCTTTAGGAACCCAAATTAATTTGTTCGGACTAATTGTTGAATCTCGGATTTTGATGATGAAGTCAATTGTCATTTGTTGTCTAATCTATGTGTTGAGATACGTGTGCAGGATTAACTACGATGAAAGTAAGACATGCAGCAGGAGTTGCGCCGGAGCATGACAATGATCACGTTGGGAGTTCGAGAGCTCGACGGAAGTTCGGACAGTCGTCGGAGGTTCTGCGGGAACAAATCCGAGAAGTCCAGAAGCTCGTCAGAACTTGCCAGGTGGATCGTAGCAAGTCCAGGAGTTTGCCGGAAGTCCGTAGGAGCATCACCGAGGGTTCATCGGATGATCGACGGAAGTTCCCGGAAACTCGCTGGAAGAAGAGATTGACGCACCGGAGCAAGCTGCAGAAATTATCTTAGGATTTATCGTAGTTAGCACTAATGATTAAGTTGAAAATGGGAGGTGATCCCATTAGCTTAATCTTGGGGCAATTGGGCCCCTGAAAAACCCAAATTGGGCCGAATGGATCAACCCATTCAGACCCTTGTTGCTGTGGGAGGTGCAACCACCCATGCCAGGAGGTAGCACCACCTGGGCTAAGTCTCCCAGGGAGACTGGGCGGTGCAACCGCCCCAGCCAGGAGGTGCAACCGCTTGGGCTCAGTCTCCGAGCGAGACTGGGCGTTGCAACCTCTCCTGACAAGAGGTGGCACCGCCTGAGCTCAAGTTTCGAGCTCTGCCAAGCGGTGCAACCGCCCAAGTCAGGAAGTGCAACCGCTTGAGCTCGGTGTTCGAGCATTGGTAGAGAGGAGCAACCGCTCCTGACAAAGGTGGCACCGCCTAGAGGCTCAGTCTTCGAGCTCTGCCAAGCGGTGCAACTGCCCCAGTCAGGAAGTGCAACCACTTGATCCTAGAATTACGGGAATTAACAGTTTTGAGCTCCAAATTTGAACTGGGTTGGGGCCTATAAATACTCCACCCATTCAGCACTGAAAGGAGGAACTTACACTCGAAATCTTCATATCTTTCTGTGATTCTTATAGCTCAAAACTGTTGTAAAGATCAAAAGTTCTCCTCCTTCTGTTCTTCAAAGTTTGAGTTGTAAAGAGAGGAGAGAAAACTTCTGTAAGGGTTGTCTCCTAAGCCCGTCAAAAGAAGTGAATCTGTAAAAGGGTGGTTGGTCTTCGCCTATTGAAGGAAGGCCTCTAGTTGACATCGGTGACCTCGTCGGTAGAGGAAGCCAAAAGTGGAGTAGGTCAAGATTGACCGAACCACTCTAAATCTTGGTTTGCATTTCCTTTAAGCATTTTACCTTAATTGCAAACTTCTCAAAGGCAAGGTTGATAGTACATTGTTCATCAAAAATTTTGAAATTAATTTTCTCACTGTTTAGATTTATGTTGATGATATTATCTTTGGTTCTACGAATGAATCTCTCTGTGAATCTTTTGCTAAAACTATGAGTCTTGAATTCGAAATGAGTTTAATGGGAGAGTTAACATTCTTCTTAGGTTTACAAATCAAACAACTAAGCAATGGCATATTTATTAGTCAAACTAAATATGCTATGAATTTACTAAAGAAGTTTAATATGAATAACTCAAAAGCTATTAACACTCCTATGAGCACCTCCACTAACTTAGAAATTGATGAAAGTGGAGAAAGCTTCGATCAAAAAACTTATAGGGGTGTGATAGGAAGTTTACTTTACCTCACTGCAACTAGACCAGACATCATGTTCAGTGTAGGACTTTGTGCTAGATTTCAATCAAACCCTAAGATATCTCATCTCAAGGTTGTTAAAAGAATACTCAGATACGTTAATGGTACCACAAATCTAGGATTATGGTACCCAAAATCAGAGAATCTTGAGTTAATTGCTTATGCTGATGCGGACTTTGCTGGCTGTAGATTAGATAGAAAAAGCACATCAGGAACATGTCAATTCTTAGGACATGCCCTTGTTTCCTGGTCATCTAAGAAACAAAACTCGAATGCACTATCGACAACCGAAGCTGAATATATTGCAGCAAGTGCATGCTGTGCATAAGTTGTATGGATGAAAAATACCTTAGAAGATTATAAAGTTCATCTTAAAAATATTCTCATTAAATGTGATAACACAAGTGTAATATGCTTAACAAAGAACCCTATACAACATTCAAGAACAAAACATATTAATATTAGACATCATTTTATACGAGATCATGTTACTAATCATGATGTAATTATAGAGTTCATTGATACTAAACATCAACTAGCCGATATTTTTACAAAACCTCTAAGTGAAGAACAATTTGATTTTATAAGAAGAGAATTATAAATTTTGATGTGTCCGAATACTCAAACTAGTTAAAATTACTTTTCGGACTTTATTGAATGATCAAATCACTTGATTGCCATGTGTTGAAATGTTTTGACTTTTGTAGCATAATCTTGTCCGAATGCATGAAAGAATTCATCTCATTTTCAGACTCGCTTAACAGTTGGAATGACAAAAATCAAACACACTCTTATGAAAAATATTTTTTTAAAATGGATTTGATAAAATGACTTTCCTCCTTCATGCACAAAGAATTATAACATACAAGGAGAAGAAGTATTCAAAGCATTATACTTATCATGCCTTCCTTTCTATGCTTGATAACTTGCTTATATTGTTCTCCTGGTATCACATCTACCATGCTTTTTGTTGAAGACAAAGGGGGAGAAATATATGAATTGATTTGATGCTATAAACACTGATGCTATGATTATGCCATGCCTGCATCATCAAGAGATATATGAAAAGATGTCATATATGGAAATGCAACACTTGCTAAAATATAAGAACTGTGTGCATCATGTAATGATATCAAAATCTTACTTCACAGCTTTACATGTTGATATCTTACAATATGATGAATTGCTACTATTACCATCATTCAAACTTGTAATGTAAATTTTGAAATTTAATGTCAAGCCTTGACATTATCTTCAAAGAGATACATCATGATAGAAATCATTATGGGATTATGTCTCTTGAATTTATAAGGTTTTAAATTTAAGAATGACTTATCTCAAGTATGACATATAGACAGGGGGAGTTAAGGTTAACTCCATTATCAATTGATTATCATCATAAAAAAGGGGGAGATTGATGAATCTCGGATTTTGATGATGAAGTCAACTGTCATTTGTTGTCTAATCTATGTGTTGAGATAAGTGTGCAGGATTAACAATGATGAAAGTAAGACATGCAGCAGGAGTTGCGCCGGAGTCATGACAATGATCACGTTGGGAGTTCGAGAGCTCGACGGAAGTTCAGACAGTCGTCGGAGGTTCTGCGGGAACAAATCCGAGAAGTCCAGAAGCTTGCCAAAGAAGCTCGTCGGAACTTGTCAAGTAGATCGTCGCAAGTCCAGGAGTTTGCCGGAAGTCCGCAGGAGCATCACCGAGGGTTCATCGGATGATCGACGGAAGTTCGCCGGAAACTCGCCGGAAGAAGCGATTGACGCATCGGAGCAAGCTGCAGAAATTGTCTTATAATTTATCGTAGTTAGCACTAATGATTAAGTTGAAAATGGGAGGGGATCCCATTAGCTTAATCTTGGGGCAATTGGGCCCCTGAAAAACCCAAATTGGGCCGAATGGATCAACCCATTCGGACCCTGGTTACTGTGGGAGGTGCAACTGCCCCAGCCAGGCGGTGCAACCGCCTGGGTTCAGTCTCCGAGCGAGACTGGGCGGTGCAACCTCTCTTGACAAGAGGTGGCACCGCTTGAGCTCAAGTTTCGAGCTCTGCTAGGCGATGCAACCGCCCTAGTCAGGAGGTGCAACCGCCTGAGCTCGGTCTTCGAGCTCTAGCAAAGAGGTGCAACCGCCCCTGACAGAGGTGGCACCACCCAGAGGCTCAGTCTTCGAGCTCTGCCAAGCGGTGCAACTACCCCAATCAGGAGGTGCAACCGCCTGATCTCGGAATTTCGGGAATTTACAGTTTTGAGCTCCAAATTTGAACTAGGTTGGGGCCTATAAATGCCCCACCCATTCAGCACTGAAAGGAGGAACTTACACTCGAAATCTTGATATCTTTCTGTGATTCTTAGAGCTCAAAACAGTTGTAAAGACCAAAAGTTCTCCTCCTTCTGTTCTTCAAAGTTTGAGTTGTAAAGAGAGGAGAGAAACCTTCTGTAAGGGTTGTCTCCTAAGCCCGTAAAAAGGTGTGAATCTATAAAAGGGTGGTTGGCCTTCGCCTATTGAAGGAAGGCCTCTAGTTGACGTCGGTGACCTCGTCGGTGGAGGAAGCCAAAAGTGGAGTAGGTCAAGATTGACCGAACCTCTCTAAATCTCGGTTTGCATTTCCTTTGAGCATTTTACCTTCACTGCAAACTTCTCAATAGCTTACTGCCTTCTGCGATTTTACGAATGAGTTTCTAAGTTCAGAACTTTCTAAATCTACGTTTAGACGTAAATCGGCTTTTTTTGTACGATCATCATATTTCAGTTTACGTATACGCTTTGATTTTAATCATAACTGTTTACTGCCTTCTGCGATCTTACGAATAAGTTTCTAAGTTCAGAACTTTCTAAATCTGCGTTTAGACGTAAATCAGCTTTTATCATACGAACGTCGCATTTTAGTTTGCGCTTGTATTCTGTTTCCATCATAAACTGCAAACTGCCTTCGTAGATCTACTTTAATATCATCTTGCTTAATCTCAAGTTAAAGTAATCTTAGAATCAGCTTTCACATCGAAATCGTTTTTATCGAACGAACGCAGCTTTCGTTTTAATCGCTGAAAATTTTCCGCTGCACTAATTCGCCCCCCCACTCTTAGTGCTCTTGATCCTAACACTAATTTTCTTGAATAGACAATAATACATTTTGTGTCCAAGTTTGCAACAAAAGTTGCATTTGCTTTGGTGTCGAATATGTAAGATGAGGCCTTTTATGAAGGTGGTTGGATTTTGGTGAGGACTTCTCACAAATCTGATTCCACTTCTTTTGGGAACGTGACCCTTGTTTGCAAGGATCATATTCATGACATTTTATGTATGAACCTAAACTATCATGTTATTCAGTTTTTAACTTATCAAAATTACAAGTAAGACTATCATGCTCCTTTTTTAGCAATTTATATTTTCTACTAATAATCTTACATTCATCAAATAAGTCATGGAAGGCATTTAATAATTCGTCAAATGATAAATATGCATATATTAAATTCATTACCTCCTCCCCGATGGCCATTGAGGCGTAATGAGCAACTTGCTCGGTGTTGGACTCCTCTTCTTCGGACGCGCTCGAGTCATCAGACGTTGCTTTGAGCGCCTTCTTCTTTGATATTCTATTTTTGAGTTGGGGACAATCACTCTTGTAGTGTCTCGGCTTTTTGCACTCATAGCAAATAACTTGGTCCTTCTTGGGTTCAAATTTATTTTTTGTTTCATTCTTAAACTTGTTTCTTTTAACAAATCTTATAAATTTTCTTGTTAGAAGTGCCAAGTCATCGTCATAGTCCTTATCACTTGAGTTTTCTCTCAAGTGGTCTTCTGAAGTTCTAAGTGTCATATCCTTCCTATTCTTTGGAAGGATGTCTTCTTGCTCTTCATGAGCTTTCCAAGTCATCTCGTACGTCATTAACGACCCGATTAGTTCTTCAAGAGGGAAGTTGTTTAGATCTTTTGCCTCTTGAATAGTAGTGACTTTAGGATCCCAACTCTTAGGAAGGGATCTTAGAATCTTATTTACGAGCTCAAAATCTGAAAAACTTTTTCTGAGTCTTTTTAGACCGTTGACGATATCCGTGAAACGGGTAAACATGTCGCCAATAGTCTCACTCGGTTTCATCCGGAAAAGTTCGAAAGAATGTATCAAAATATTGATTTTTGACTCTTTCACTCTACTTGTGCCTTCGTGAGTCACTTCGAGTGTATGTCAAATATCAAATGCGGTTTCACATACCGAAACACGGTTGAACTCATTTTTATCAAGCGCACAAAATAAGGCATTCATAGCCTTTGCATTAAGAGCGAAAGCCTTCTTCTCCAATTCGTTCCAATCGATCATTGGAAGAGAAGACTTCGAAAATCCATTTTCGACAACATTCCAAAGTTCAAATCTATAGAAATAAGAAAGATCCTCATTCAGGTCTTCCAAAAGGTGTAGTCCGTCCCATTGAACAAGAGTGGACTTGTAATAGAATGACCCTCTTGGTTTCCGGCGTATGCCATCTCTCTTGGGTTTTAATCCGTTTGAGAGTTAACCCCGCTCTGATACCAATTGTTAGGATCAAGAGCACTAAGGGGGGGGGGGGGGTGAATTAGTATAGCGGAAAACTTTCAACGATTAAAAAGGTGTTTGTATGATAAAAGCGATTTTGGTAGAAAAGTCGATTCGTAAATCTCATTAACTTGTAATCAAGCGAGATGTAGTTAAAGGAAATCAGGGTTCGAATGGGTTGATCCTAAGATGTAGCTCAAGCGGTGCCACCACCTGACTGAGGCGGTTGCACCTCCTGGCAAAAATCAGGGTCCGAATGGGTTGATCCATTCGGCCCAATTTGGGTTTTTCTGGGGCCCAATTGCCCCAAGATTAAGTTAATGGGATCACCTCCCATTTCCAACTTAATTATTATGCTACTATGATATTTCCTAAGACCTTTACTACAACTTGCTTCGGTGCGTCAATCGCTTCTTCCGGCGAGCTTCCGTCGATCATCCAAATAACCCTCGGTGATGCTCCTGCGGACTTCCGGCAAACTCCTGGACTTGCGACGATCCACTTGGCGAGTTCCAATGAGCTTCTTTGGCAAGCTCATGGACTTCTTGGATTTGTTCTCGTAGAACCTCCGACGACTGTCCGAACTTCCGTCGAACTCTCGAGCTCCCAACGTGATCATTGTCTTGATTCCGACGTAACTCTTGCTGCATATCTTACTTTAATCGTAGTTAATCCTGCACACTTATCTCAACATATAGATTAGATAACAAATGACAATTGACTTCATCATCAAAATCCAAGATTCAACACCATCCACGTCTGGATGAAGCCAAACGGGGCCGGTAGAGCATCGTGGGCTCTAAGCATATATCATTTACCATTTCTGGCAAAGGTCCAAATAATCTCTTTACTATTTTGGCAAAAGTTCATATAATCCCGTTACTATTTCTAGCAAAGGTCCAAATAATCTCACAAACACCAGAGTACAAAAGAGCATTATGAACAATAAAGTTGGCACATATCGGAAACACATGCGGATAAACAGAATGCATGTGCCTATACGAAACATTGTGATGCAAATATAAAGTTTACAAAATATATTTAGGTCTGCAATTACTTATAGGTCAAGAGTATATAGAAATTTGAAGCAATAATGTAAAGCTGAACTAAAATAAGGATTTTAGTTGAAATCAATTTACAAAGAGATGAAACAAGAATAGGTGAAATCGATCAAAGCTCGATTCTAACAAAATTCGAGAGGCACATTGCATGAATTATTTGGATAACCAATTGTGCTTCAATTTATATAGGATAGGTTTCATTAGAAAGATGTGTCAATATAGTTTTAGAAAACAGGTTTTGCATGAATTGGAATTTAGAACATGAAGTTAAAAATAATTTCATAGCGAAAGGTCTGAGAGCATCAACTATATTTTATTGAATCCACAAGGTCAATGAGTACAGATGTTTCAGCTTACATTTGTATTCCAAAAATTTTAAATTTGTATTCCAAAAATTTTAAATCATGTAAGTACAGAAAGAATTTTGGGTCTAGTTTCCAACAAACCATACTTTGCAAGAATCTGAGTTCCTTGCAAAAAGTTACAAGTAGTTTAGTGTTAGGACTCTAGCTTGGAGAGTCCTAATTGAGAGAGACATTCTGTTAGGACTCTAGCTAGGAGAGTACTAATTGAGAGGGGCATTCATGTAGGAGGTTTTTTCTTAGAGAAGAATTAGGAGTTGTAAGGGAATAGGAGTCTTGAGTAGGAGTCTTATTATGAGTTGATTAGAAGTAAGAGTCTTAAGTAGGAGTCCTATTAGGAGTTAGGGTTTAAAAGCCCTATAAATAGCCATGTATTCCTTCTCTTTTCATAAGCAATAGATGATATTTTTTTGCAACCTTTGAGCAGCAACTTGGAGGGAGGAACCCCTATAGAGTTCCAAGGAGGCCGATCCCCTAAAGAGATCAACCCCAAGTTCAGAATCTGTAAGGGTTCTAACACATGGTATCAGAGCAGCGTTCTTGGCATCTCGCTGCCCTTCCACTGGCATCCATCAACCCTCCACAACTGCCCAAAGCAATTCCCACAATTGCTTAAAAGGTCGTCGCCAAATTCCGCCATCATCTCCACCACCGTGGATCATCCTTTGATCTCCCTATGAATTGCAACAGGTTCTGGTTTCCTACCTTACTGTTGCTGCAATTTAGTTATCCTTATTTAAAAATCGAAACAAAAAAAAAACTGTACCTATATTGCTGCATAAACCTTTCGTCACAAAGTTTTCATCTCTACGACGAAAGATACATTGCATAATTCCAGCCGCATAGTACCATCTTTTTTATCTTGCTACTATGCTTTTTCTGTCCAAATTTCTATGAAATTTTTATGACATCTTTGACACTTTCTAACAGCATATTTTCCTTTGGTTTTTTCAAAAAATTCTCAATATAAACCATTGATCTTTTACGTCAAATCTGCTATACTTGGAAATCTGCACTATAAAATTTCAGCCGTAAAGCACTGTTTATTTGATCTTGATACTACATTGTTTCTATCCAAATCTTTACGAAATTTTTATGATAGCTTTGATACTTCCTAACAGTGGATTTTCCTTTATTTTCATCAAAAAATTCTCAATATAAACCACTGATCTTTTACATCCAATCTGCTATACCTAAAAATCTGTGCTGTAGAAAATTTCAACCGTATATTGTTGCCTTAACCCATCTATTTGCAATCTTTTTTGAATGAAATTTCTTATACACTTCATAGATCATCTTGGCTTCCATCTAATATTGATCTATTAAGAAATTCATCTCTAAAAACGATTTTATGTTGCTGCAAATTTTCATCATAACACGCTGAGATTTTTCGACGAGAATTCTGCAATCGCAACTTGCACCAATTTCCTTGCTGTTATACTGCCGAAATTTTCTTGATTAAATTAGATATCCTTACTGTCATATAAACTGTGATTTTGCTATCAATTCCCTCCTCAATTATCTCATGTTTTTGGTGGAAATTTCGTCGAGAAACCGTTGTTTCTTCGACGACAATTCTACTCTTACAAGACAGCACATACTTGCTGCAACTTCCACTGATTTGTATCAAACCTCTGCTACCATCTACCACAAATCCAAAGCATTCATCCATAGCCCTCAAACTCCACTAAACCACACCCTCAAACTACACCCAAAACAGCCACAAAACAAGCCGAAATCGTAGCCTACATCCATCGATCCACCAATCCTTTCGACCATCACTTCTCTCAACTATACATGCCTTTAACCTGACAACAAAAGAGAGATCTTAACATCATAGATTTGGAGGCATATACTATGGCATCAAAGGAGGCAATCAATGCTAAATTCGAAGCCTTGGACGCGCGAATGGAGGATAAGATTCAGACGCTCTTTACCGAACTCAGATTGGGCCGACCACTAGGCCTGAAAAAATCATATCACGAAGAGAGCTTTGCCCAATCGCACCAGGGTCGAAGATATGAGTTCCAAGGGAGGGGAGGCTCTATGACTGAACCCAACTATCCATGCATGAGAGTGGACTTCCCTATATGGGAAGAAGGAGACCCGATTGGTTGGATCTCGCGCGCGGAGCGATATTTTCAGTACCACAAAACCGCGGATGCATCTATGGTGAAAATTACATCTATACATCTTGAAGGGGATGCTATATAGTGGTTTGACTAGTTTGAACATACTTATGGAGTCCTTTCATGGCAACAATTCAAAGAAGGACTACTGATCTGCTTCAGACCAACCGATTACGAGAATATTGATGGACAACTTGCAAAGATCCGACAAACTTCCACCATTCAAGAGTACCATGTTAGGATCGAGAGCACTAAGAGGGGGGGGGTGAATTAGTGCAGCGGAAAACTTTCTGCGATTAAAATCGAAAGATGCGTTCGAACGATAAAAACAACTTCTGTATGAAAGTTGATATTAAGCAAGGTTAAAGTCAAACTATACAGGCAGTTTGCAGCTATGATGAAAACCAGAATATCGGCGCAAACTGAAATTCGACGTTCATACGAAGAAACTGATTTACGTCTAAATGCTGATTCGTAAATCACTTGATTAAATAAGACACAGTTTAAGTACGAGTATAAAGGCAGTGTGCAGTTATGGTAAAGCTCAAAACGTAAACGCAATATGCAATATGATGATCATATGAAAAAGTAGATTTACGTCTAAACGTAGATTTACGTCTAAATAAAGATTTACGTCCAAACCTAGATTTCCGTCTGAACCTTGAAACTCGTTCGTAAAATCGCAGAGGGCAGTAAGCTATTGAGATGTTTGTAGTGAAGGTAAAATGCTCAAAGGAAATGCAAACCGAGATTTAGAGTGGTTCGGTCAATCTTGACCTACTCCACTTTTGGCTTCCTCCACCGATGAGGTCACCGACGTCAACTATGGGCCATCCATCAATAGGAGAAGGCCAACCACCCTCTTACAAATTCACTCCTTTTGACGGGCTTAGGAGACAACCCTTACCGAAGTTTTCTCTCCTCTCTTTACAACTCAAACTTTGAAGAACAGAAAGAGGAGAACTAGTAGTTTTGAGCTCTAAGAACCACAGAAAGATAGCAAGATTTCGAGTGTGTGTTCTGTGCTTTCAGTGCTGAATGGGTGGGGTATTTATAGGCCCCAACCCAGTTCAAATTTGGAGCTCAATTTTGTCAATTCTCAGAATTCCGAGATCAGGCGGTTGCACCTCCTGACTAGGGCGGTTGCACCGCTTGGCAGAGCTCGAAGACTGAGCCTTTGGGCGGTGCCACCTCTATCAGGGGTGGTTGCACCTCTTTGTCGGAGCTCGAAGACTGAGCTCGGGCGGTTGCACCTCCTGACTGAGGCGGTTGCACCGCCTGGCAAAGCTCGAAGACAGAGCTCAGGCGGTGTCACCTCCTGTCAGGAGAGGTTGCACCGCCCAGTCTCGCTCGGAGACTGATCCCAGGCTGTTGCACCTCCTGGCTGGGGCGGTTGCACCGCCCAGTCTCGCTTGGAGACTGCCTCCTGGTTGGTGCTACCTCCTAGCACTATTTCAGGTCTGAATGGGTTGATCCATTCGGCCTAATTTGGGTCTTTCAGGGGCCCGATTGCCCCAAGATTAAGTTAATGGGATCACCTCCCATTTCTAACTTAATCATTGTGCTAACTATGATTATTTCCTAAGACATTTACTGTAACTTGCTCCGGTACGTCAATCGCTTCTTCCGGCGAGCTTCCGGCGAACTTCCGTCGATCATCCGATGAACCCTCGGTGATGCTCCTACGGACTTCCGGCAAACTCCTGGACTTACGACGATCCACTTGGCGAGTTCTGACGAGCTTCTTTGGCAAGCTCCTGGACTTCTCGGATTTGTTCCCGTAGAACCTCCGACGACCGTCCGAACTTCCGTAGAACTCTCGAACTCCCAACGTGATCATTGTCTTGACTCCGGCGCAACTCCTGCTGCATGTCTTTCTTCCATCGTAGTTAATCCTGCACACTCAAAACAAAAACTTTGATCGATATAATTAATCCTAAGCAATTAACCAAGTTGTCCGGCATGTCATTGGTCCATCGACGCTTCGTCCGATTCTTCGGCGCATCATCCTTTCTTGCAGCCTATTGCCCAATCGGCCAGTTGACTCCGCAACTCCAATATCCTTGGAACAATACCCACTCTTCTTTGTCCGATGCCCGAGTCCACGGCCCGAAGCCTTCTATCGATACGTCGACTGATCCATTGTCCCGACGTCCAATCTTCTAACATGTTCCTCCGGCACAACATGATTTTCCTGCTTTAATTGTCTCATCCTGATCGAAGCATCCTGCGTCACTCAAAACGCAGATTAAATCATAAACATATATCAAGTGGTTTCATCGTCAAAATACGAGATTCAACAATCTCCCCCTTTTTGATGATGACAACCACCTGATGACGGAGTTAACCTTAACTCCCGAAGTTTAAGCAAACTCCCCCTATCAATATGCCATATTGATAGAAACTCTTAGATTCAAAAATCTAAGCAACATGTTATCATAATCAGAGTTAACCTTAACTCCCAGAGTTTAAACAAACTCCCCCTATCAATATGCCATATTGATAGAAACTCTTGGATTCAAAAATCCAAGCAACATGTCATCATAAACTTATGCATAACATGTCATGTCATCAATATACTTCTCCCCCTTTGTCATCAACAAAAAGGAGAAGTACCACAATCAAGTGTTTGTGATATAAGTTTAACTCATTGCATGAAAAACATAATATCTATTGTTATCATCATGCAAGTTTGCTATCATCAAATGGTAAGATATCAACATGTAAAATTGCGATTCAAGTTCTTGACATGATATGACATTCATAGCACCTATTCATATGAATGCTGCTTTTGATATCTCATCATAATATGCCATTCATAACATCTATTCATATTCTTCAAATATGGCACTCATAGTATCAATTTATATATTTCTCCCCCTTTGTCATCAACAACAAGGAGAACGATATAAGCAAATTTTAAATATAAGTGCGATGCCATAAGTTGGTTCATGTCATTTTCCAACAGTGAGTGATAGAATACCAATTATGCAAACATCTCGAGGAAAACATGACATGGAGATAGCTTTTATTGCTTCTTCCTTTTTATTTGTTATCTTTTTACATGAAGGAGGAAAGCCATATGTGAAGTTCAAATCGATAAGATATTAAAGCACACTTCATTTTTGCAAGGATTAAGATATGTAAGTGAGTCAAATCCTTGTATGTAAAAATATCTTCCTTTTATAAGAGGGAATCATCAAATATGTTTTTCGAAAAATATTTTTCACATGATAAGTGCATTTGCTAGATGATTCCATATGTCAAAAATCAATGATGTGAATTAAACTTGATATGACATATGCTTGTTTAGTTCGGAAGAGGATAATGTATTAAGAAAATCCAATTATTAGGATCAAGAAAATCCGAAAATGAAATTTGATACTTTCATACATTCGGACAGGGTTTTACTAGAGATATTCAATTACAATCATGAAGGTAAAACATGCTTATTATCATGGAAATTTTTGTATTCAAGCACATAATTTCCAACATGTAATCATGGCAAGTAATTGTGTAAAATTATTATGGCAATCAAGTGATTAGATCATTCAATCAAAAAAGTCCGAAAAATAATTTAAACACGTTTAATCATTCGGACATATTTTTATCATAGTTTTTCAAATATAATCATGAAGATAAGGCATGCTCATCATCATGGTAGTATGATAGCAAGTTTACCACATACAAGCTAGCAAAAAATTTCTACATTTTAAGGCCCGCAAGCTAGCAATTTTGAGATGTTCAAGAAAGCAACTCTTGCTTCTTGAAATATAAGTTTTGCTAGATGTGCAAGTTAACCTTTTGCTTCTTGAGATAGGCAAGATAGCATTCCTTGGTGATGTTCAATATAGCTAAGTTCTACATCATGCAAGCTAGTGAATTTTATAACATTTTAGAACATGCATAATCACCGAAGCATCATAAATTTTAATGATGTGCAAAATTACAAATTTTGCATGATTGCATTTGTGTGTCTTGATATTTGCAAGATAGCACTTCTTTGATGTTCAAGATAGCAATTTCTTCTCTTTTGAGAAGTGCAATTTTTGCTTTCTTCTTGAATTGTGCAAGCTAGCTATCTCCCCTTTTGTCATTGTCAAAAAGAAGGGAAAAACCCTTTTCATCAATTTTTAAATCATGACAAAGGTTAGTATCAATCTCATTTGTGCATCATTATATTTTCAAATTAAAACATGCACATTTTCAAAACATATAAACTCATTATTATATGCATGATTCCAAATCATCATTCATATTATTTCAATCATTGTTTCACTCATCACTATAGCTTATCATGCATAATATGTAAAACCATCTAACATGATATAAACATTTATTTATTTAAATTTTTTTTAAGCATGCATGATACACATCATACGTTATCATAAAAAAAAGCATATGCATCATTTCAAATCATAAATATTTCAAATCATCATCGTATTAATTTGTCACATTGCATCCTACCATGCATGATCGAAACTTCTCATTTGTATACATCAAAATAAATTCATGAATATCTCATGCATTCATATCATCACTTGAGGAATATTGAAAAGAAATAATTGGGTGATTAGATAAATATTTCATGAATACAAAGAATTGCATAAAAATCATATCATGAATACAAGGAATACAAGTCACAATCATTCAAGAGAAAAATCATCATTCATTTTCAATTCATTCAATTTGATAAATCAAGATCATGATTTTGATAAAACTCATTTCAAATTTAAATAATCAAAATCATTTTTATGGCTCACAAAATTTATAACATAAATAGATTCAAGATTTCATTGATAATATATTTTCCCCCTTTTTAAGTAGTTCATTTTAAGTGGTCGATTTCATGTTAGCATGCCTTTACATGCATCAATTTTTTAAAGCCACTGTTATTATCATGAAAATCGATAATCCATAAATATCAAGAATCATCATACATAATTTCAAAAATATATACTCATTAATCATAACTTCAAATTAAACATGATTTCAAATACTCAAAAATCGAGAAATAACAATGGAAATCAACATGATACACATTATTACTTCTCTACCACATATAGCATGAGTTCACAATTTTTTGTATTTTCATTATAAAATTATTAAACATGTAATTTTCAAGAAAATTAAATAAAAAAGAAAAATGCATTATGAAAAGCATTATGTAATTTCAAAGTAAATTAAAGGCATTTTGATTACCATAGCGTCGAAAGGCATAGTTTGCCACCTCGGCTTTGTTGATTTTCTCCTCGTTTTTGGAGGAGCTCAATTCATCCCAAATTTTGAACTTCTTCTTGCGTTCAAAGTAAGTAGTTCCGTTCTTTTACTTTTTAATTTTTGTTTCATTTGTTGTTTAAGTTCACCATCACTTGAGCTTATGCTCGAGTGGTCTTCAAATGTTCTATGTCCCAAATCCTTCCTGTTCTTTGGAAGGTGGTTCTCAAGTTCTTCAAGTGCATTGCACACCATTTCATATGTGATCAATGAACCAATTAGTTCTTCAAGTGGAAAAATATTTAAATCTTTTGTTTCTTGCAAAGCCGTTACTTTTGAATCCCACTTCTTAGAAAGAGAACGCAAAATCTTGTTCATAAGTTCAGAATTCGAAAAACATTTGCCAAGAGCTCTTAAACCATTAAAGACATCTGTAAAACGGGTGTACATGTCACCAATGGTTTTGCTTGGCTTCATTTGAAAAAGCTCGAAATCATGCAGTAAAATATTAACTTTCGAGTCTTTGACTCTACTAGTTCCCTCGTGTGTGATTTCAAGAGTGCGCCAAATATCGAAAGCTGTTTCGCACAAAGAAACCCGATTGAACTCATTTTTGTCCAAAGCGCAAAATAAGGCATTCGTAGCCTTTGCGTTTAAAGAAAAATGCTTCTTTTCTAAATCCGACTATTCGATCATTGGAAGAGATGACTTCGAATAACCGTTTTCGACAAGATTCCAAAGTTCAACATCTATAGAAATAAGAAAGATCCTCATTCGGGTCTTCCAATAGGTGTAGTCCAATCCGTTAAACAACGATGGACGAAAATCCGAAAAGCCCTCTTGAAAGCCATGAAGAGCCATTTCTCTCGGGTGTAAGTCCGAAATGAGAAATACCGAGCTCTGATACCAATTATTAGGATCGAGAGTACTAAGAGGGGGGGGGGGGGGGGGGGTGAATTAGTGCAGCGGAAAACTTTCTGCGATTAAAATCGAAAGCTGCGTTCGAACGATAAAAACAACTTCTGTATGAAAGTTGATACTAAGCAAGGTTAAAGTCAAACTATGCAGGCAGTTTGCAACTATGATGAAAACCAGAATATCAGCGCAAACTGAAATCCGACATTTGTATGAAGAAACTGATTTACATCTAAACGCGGATTCGTAAATCACTTGATTAGATAAGACGTAGTTTAAGCAGGAGTATAAAGGCAGTGTGCAGTTATGGTAAAGCTCAAAACGTAAACGAAATCTGCAATATGATGATCATACGAAAAAGCAGATTTATTTCTAAACGCAGATTTACGTCTGAACCTTGAAACTTGTTCGTAAAATTGTAGAGGGCAGAAAGCTATTGAGAAGTTTGCAGTGAAGGTAAAATAATCAAAGGAAATGCAAACCGAGATTTAGAGTGGTTCGGTCAATCTTGACCTACTCCACTTTTGGCTTCCTCCACCGACGAGGTCACCGACGTCAACTAGAGGCCTTCCTTCAATAGGCGATGGCCAACCACCCTCTTACAGATTCACTCCTTTTGACGGGCTTAGGAGACAACCCTTACAGAAGTTTTCTCTCCTCTCTTTACAACTCAAACTTTGAAGAAGAGAAAGAGGAGAACTAGCAGTTTTGAGCTCTAAGAACCACAGAAAGACAGCAAGATTTCAAGTGTGTGTTCTGTGCTTTCAGTGCTTTTAGTGCTGAATGGGTGGGGTATTTATAGGCCCCAACCCAATTAAAATTTGGAGCTTAAATCTGTCAATTCCCGAAATTCTGGGATCAAGCGGTTGCACCTCCTGACTAGGGCGGTTGCACCTGTTAGGATCGAGAGCACTAAGAGGGGGGGGGGTGAATTAGTGCAGCGGAAATCTTACAGCGTTTAAAAACCAAAAGCTGCGTTCGTTCAAAAACTGTTATGATGCAAAAGCAAATTCTCAGTTTGTATCTAAGTGCAGTTTGCGTCTAAGCGCAGATTGCGTCTAAGCGCAGTTTTGCGTCTAAGCGCAGTTTACGTCTAAACTCAGATTTACGTCTAAACGCTGTTTTACGTCTAAACGCAGATTTACGTCTAAACGCAGATTTACGTCTAAACGCAAACTTACGTCTAAACGTAGTTTTACGTCTAAACGCAGATTTACGCATAAACTTTGAAACTTGTTTGTATACTCGCAGAAGGCAGTATGCAGTTGGAATCAAGACGTAAACGTGAACTGAGATCTGATGATTGAGCAAGGAAAGCCGATTTACGTCTGAATGCAGTTTTACGTCTAAATGCTGAAACTCGTTCGTAAAATCGTAGAGGAAATTTGCAGTTATCAATAGGATCAAAATGTAAGTATAAACTGCAAAGAAGCTCGTTCGTAAAAGCACGGAAGACAGTTCTGCAGAATCAAATGTAAACGTAAACAGTAACGTATGAAAATACGAATTTACGTCTGAATGCAGATTCGGAAGAACAGCACTTAGAACTTGTTCGTGAAAGCGCAAAGAGCAGTAGTAATGAGGGAGGTTTGCAGTAATGATAAAGTGCTCGAAAATAAACGCAAACCAGAGATTTAGAGTGGTTCGGTCAGCCTTGACCTACTCCACTTTTGGCTTCCTCCACCGACGAGGTTGCCGACGTCAACTAGGTGCCTTCCTTCAATGGGCGAAGGCCAAACTGCCCTTTTACAATTTCTCTCCTTTTGACAGGCTCAGGAGACAACCTTTACAGACCTTTCTCTCCTCACTTTACAACTGAAAACTTGAAGAACAGAAGGAGGAGACTTAAAGGCTTTACAACACTTTTGAGCTCTTAGAATCACAGAAAAGATCAAGATTTCGGTGTAGGTCTGTATCTTTTCAGTGCTGAATGGGTGGGGTATTTATAGGCCCCAACCTAATTCAAAATTCGAGCTCAAAACGATCAAATCGATCAAATCCCAGAATTCTGGGATCAGGCGGTTGCACCTCTTGACTGGAGAGGTGGCACCGCCTGGCAGAGCTCGAAGACTGAGCTCAGGCGATTGCTTCTCTCTGCCAGAGCTCGAAGACTGAGCTCGATGGTTCCATCACCTGGCAGAGCTCGAAGACTGAGCTTGGTGGTTGCATCACCTGGCAGAGCTCGAAACTGAGCTCGGTGGTTGCATCACCTGGCAGAGCTCGA
Source organism: Musa acuminata AAA Group (assembly GCF_036884655.1). NCBI lineage: Eukaryota > Viridiplantae > Streptophyta > Magnoliopsida > Zingiberales > Musaceae > Musa > Musa acuminata. Next base: position 11,855,284 of record NC_088347.1, on the reverse strand, counting down.
AACTGAGCTCAGGCTGATGCACCTCTCTGCCAGAGCTCGAAGACTGAGCTTGGTGATTGCATCACCTGGCAGAGCTCGAGACTGAGCTCAGGCTGATGTACCTCTCTGCCAGAGCTCGAAGACTGAGCTCGATGGTTGCATCGCCTGGCAGAGCTCGAAACTTGAGCTCTGGCGGTGCTACCTCTTGGCAGAGGAGGTTGCACCGCCCAGTCTAGCTCGAAGACAGAGCTCTGGGCGGTTGCACCTCTCGGCTGGGGCGGTTGCACCTCCCAGCCTCGCAGCCCTGGCGATTGCACCTACTGGCTGGGGCGGTTGCACCTCCCAACCCCACAGCCCAGGCGGTTGCACCTCCTGGCTGGGGCGGTTGCACCTCCTGGTGCAATCAGGGTCCGAATGGTTCACTCCATTCGGCCCAATTTGAATCTTTTCAGGGGCCCAATTGCCCCAAGATTAAGCTAATGGGATCACCTCCCATTTTCATGCTTAATCATCATGCTAACTACGATTAACTCTAAGACAACTTCTGCAGCTTTGCTCCGATGCGTCAATCGCTTCTTCCGGCGAGTTTCCGGCCAACTTCCGTCGATCATCCGATAACCCTCGGTGATCCTTCTGCGGACATCCGGCATACTCCTGGACTTTGCGACGATCTACTTGGCGAGTTCCGACGAGCTTCGGTTGGCAAGCTTCTGGACTTCTCGGATTTGTTCTCGCTGAACCTCCGACGACCGTCCGAACTTCCGTCGAACTCTCGAACTCCCAACGTGATCATGATCTTGACTCCGGCGCAACACCTGCTGCTTATCTTACTCTCATCGTAGTTAATCCTGCACACTTATCTCAACACATAGATTAGATAACAAATGACAATTGACTTCATCATCAAAATCCGAGATTCAACAATCTCCCCCTTTTTGATGATGACAATCAATTGATAAAGGAGTTGTCCTTAACTCCCCCTATCTATATGCCATAGTTGAGATAAGTCAACCTTGAATTCAGGACCTAAGAATTCAAGTGACGTATTGATAAGTTAGATCAGTTAAACTTATCAATGCTCCCATCATGATGCCCATCATGATGTATCTCTTCAAGAACGATGTCAAGGCATGACATACATTATCAAGTTTGTATGATAGTGTTTGTAACTATTCATCATGTAATAATATAAAGCTACGAAGGACTTTTTACATGATGCACACATTTGAGATTTTCTAGCAAGTTTGCATTTTCTATAGAATATCAAATCAAGATATGATGCAAACTATAGCACATGTTCACATATCTCTTGGTGATGCAAGGATGGCATAACATTGTTTATAGCATCACTCAAGTATTTGCAACTATGACATAGACATGATTATGGCAGTTCAGCTATGACATAGTGTTTATCAATTCATATATTTCTCCCCCTTTGTCATCAACAAAAAGCATGATAGCATTATTAAGCATATAAAGGAAGTCATGACACATATAACTCTTTATTGTTTGTCGCTTGACGGAGGAAAGTCATTTTTCAAAGAGTTTTCATAAGAGTGTACAGAAACATCCCATTTTAGCATACAAACCGAAAAATGAACTTCTTACATGCATTTGGTTAAAAATATTTGTCACATAATTTGCAACATGTTATTTGATCAAGCGTTGTCAAGGCATGTAATAGTAATAACATCCGAAAAATAATTTTAACTAGTTTAAGTATTCGGACACATCAACATTCCTAATTCTCTTCTTATGTAATCAAATTGTTCTTCACATAGGGGTTTTGTGAAGATATCAGCCAGTTGATGTTTGGTATCAATAAACTCTATGGTTACATCATGATTAGTGACATGATCACGTATAAAGTGATGTCTAATATCAATGTGTTTTGTTCTTGAGTGTTGTATAGGATTTTTAGTTAAGCATATTGCACTCGTGTTATCACATTTAATGGGAATATCTTTAAGATTCACTTTGTAATCTTCTAAAGTGTTTTTCATCCATACAACTTGTGCACAGCATGCACTTGCTGCAATGTATTCAGCTTCGGTTGTTGATAGGGCAACCGAGTTTTGTTTCTTAGATGACCAGGATACAAGGGCATGTCCTAAAAATTGACATGATCCTGATGTGCTTTTTCTGTCTAGTTTACAACTAGCGAAGTCCGCATCAGCATAAGCTGTTAATTCAAAATTTTCTGATTTTGGGTACCATAATCCTAGATTGGTAGTTCCATTAAGATATCTGAGTATTCTTTTGACTGCTTTGAGATGAGATATCTTAGGGTCTGATTGAAATCTAGCACAAAGTCCTACACTGAACATGATGTCTGGTCTGGTGGCAGTGAGGTAAAGTAAACTTCCTATCATACCCCTATAGGTTTTTTGATCGAAGCTTTCTCCATTCTCATCAATTTCTAACTTAGTGGAGGTGCTCATAGGAGTGTCAATGGCTTTTGAATTATTCATTTTGAACTTCTTTAGCAAACTCACAGCATATTTGGTTTGACTAATAAAGATGCCATTGCTTAGTTGTTTGATTTGTAGGCCTAAGAAGAATGTTAACTCTCCCATTAGACTCATTTCGAATTCATGACTCATAGTTTTCGCAAAGGATTCACAAAGAGATTCATTTGTAGAACCAAAGATAATATCATCAACATAAATCTGAACAATGAGAAAATCATTTTCAAAATTCTTGATAAACAATGTAGTATCAACCTTGCCTTTTATGAAATTATTTTCAATGAGAAAAGAGCTAAGTCTCTCATACCAAGCCCTTGGGGCTTGTTTTAAACCATAGAGAGCTTTAGTTAATCTAAACACAAGATTAGGGTAGCCATTATTTTCAAATCCAGGAGGTTGTTCAACATAAACTTCTTCGGAAATGAAACCATTTAGAAAAGCGCTTTTAACAACCATTTGAAATAACTTAAAATTATTGCAACTAGCGTAGGCAAGGAGCATCCTTATGGCTTCCAATCGAGCCACAGGTGCGAAGGTTTATTCGTAATCGATACCTTCTTCTTGGTTGAAACCTTTGGCCACTAATCTAGCCTTGTTTCTAACCACGATACCATTTTCATCTTGCTTGTTTCTAAAGACCCATTTAGTACCAATTACTAAATGGTCATTTGGCCTAGGAACAAGCGTCCACACCTCATTTCTCTCAAATTGATTTAATTCATCTTGCATTGCGATAATCCATGAATTATCTTTCATGGCTTCATCAACACATTTGGGTTCAATTTGGGAGAGAAAAGCGGCGTTGGCACAAAAGTTTTTAAAAGAAGATCGTGTTTGAACCCCCTTTGATGTGTCTCCTAGGATTAGCTCCTTAGGATGAGCATCTATATACTTCCAATCCTTGGGTAAGGATGTTTTGGAAGTGGATGCAACCAAGTTGCTATTTGGAGACGGGGTTTCGTTTAAATTCAAGGAATCAAAATTAACATCATCATCAAGATCATTTTTCTTAATTTCTGAAATCTCATTGAAAACAACATGGATGGATTCTTCAATAATTAAGGTTCTTTTATTGAAGATGCGAAAAGCCTTAGAAACCGAAGAATAACCAAGAAAGATTCCTTCATCAGATTTAGCATCGAATTTTCCTAAGTTATCCTTTTCATTCAAGATAAAACACTTACACCCAAAGACTTTAAAATATGAGACATTGGGTTTTTTGTTATTCCATAACTCATAAGGAGTTTTGGTGAGTAAGGGTCTTACTAGGACTCTATTTAAAATATAGCATGCAGTGTTTACAGCTTCGGCCCAAAAATATTTGGGTAGGCTATGTTCATTCAACATGGTTCTTGCCATTTCTTGTAAATTTCGATTTTTTCTTTCTACTACCCCATTTTGTTGAGGATTTCTTGGAGTAGAGAAGTTATGATTGTATCCGTTGAGTTCACAGAATTCTTGGAAGTCATGGTTTTGAAATTCTCCACCGTGATCACTTCTAATTGACGAAATCATAGATTCCTTCTCATTTTGAACAAGTTTACAAAACATGGTAAAATGTCTAAAGCATTCAAATTTTTGTTTTAAGAAGTAGGTCCATGTATATCTGCTGTAGTCATCAATAATGACAAAGGCGTATTTGCTACCTCCTAGACTCGATGTAGAGATTGGTCCGAACAAATCCATATGGATCAATTGTAAGGGCCTAGAGGTGCTTATTTGATTCTTAGCTTTGAAGCTACCCCTAATTTGCTTACCTAATTGGCAAGCATCACATACATTATCTTTGATGAACTTGATATGAGGAATTCCTCTTACAAGTTCTCTAGATGATACTTGATTGATTAGTTTCATGCTAGCATGACCTAATCTTCTATGCCATAGCCAAGCATCCTCATTCATAATGGCAAAGCACATTTCATCACATAAGTCATTGATGTCAATAGTGTATACATTGTTTTGTTTTAATGCAATCATAGATATATTTTTGTGTGGTTTTTCAATGATGCAGGCATTAGATTCAAATCTTATAATATATCCTTTATCACATAATTGACTAATGCTCAAGAGGTTATGTTTTAAACCATCAACTAGTAAAACATCTTCAATAGAGAGGTTGGATTTGTTACCTATGGTTCCTTTGCCAATGATTTTACCCTTGTTGTTGTCTCCGAAGGTGACATATCCTTCATCTATGCTAGAGAGCTTAGAGAATTGAGATGGATCTCCTGTCATATGCCTTGAGCATCCACTATCAAGGTACCATTTCTTGCTCCTAGCTTGCGATTGTTTAGTTTTCTACAAGAAAGGATGATGTTTAGGTACCCATTTGCTTTTGGGTGCCTCATAAATAGATCTACATTTTCTACCATGTTGCATAGAGTTTATCATGGTTCCTTTAGGAACCCAAATTAATTTGTTCGGACTTATTTTCTTGAATGGACAACAATGTGTCTTGTGTCCAGATTTGCAACAAAAGTTGCACTTGGTTTGGTGTTGAACATGTAAGATGGGGCCTTTTACAAAGGTAGTTGGATTTCTGTGAGGACTCCTCACAAATCCAATCCCACTTCTTTTGGGAGCATGACCCTTGTTTGTAAGGATCATGTTTAATGACTTGCTGCCAACCTCGAATTTCTTCAAGGTGTCCTTAAGTAGCAAGTTTTCTTTTTGTATAGTTTCTGAATCATGACATTTGATACATGAATTTAAACTATCATGATGTTCGACTTTTAACTTATCAAACTCACAAGTAAGATTATCATGTACCTTTTTTAGCAACTTGTATTTTCTATTTATAACTTTGCATTCATCAAATAAATCATGGAAGGCATTTAATAATTCATCGAAAGATAAATCAGCATCTAATAAATCCGTTACCTCCTCTTCGATGGCCATAAAGGCGTAATGAGCAACTTGCTCGGTGTTGGACTCCTCTTCCTCAGATGCGCTCGAATCATCCCATGTTGCTTGGAGCGCCTTCTTCTTTGTTGTTCTTTTCTTGACTTGGGGACAATCACTTTTGTAGTGCCCCGGCTTTTTACATTCATAGCAGGTCACTTGGTCCTTCTTGGGTTCAAGTTTATTTTTCACATCGTTTTTAAACTTGTTTCTTTTGAAGAATTTCTTAAACTTTCTTGTCAAAAGTGCCAAGTCATCATCACAGTCCTCATCACTTGAGTTTTCTCTCAAGTGGCATTCAGAAGTTTTAAGTGCCATATCCTTCCTGTTCTTTGGAAGGATGTCTTCTTGCTCTTCATGAGCTTTGCAAGTCATTTCGTAGGTCATTAATGACCCGATTAGTTCTTCAAGAGGGAAGTTGCGCAGATCCTTTGCCTCTTGAATGGCAGTGACTTTAGGATCCCAACTTTTAGGAAGGGATCTTAGTATTTTATTTACGAGTTCAAAATCCGAAAAACTTTTTCCGAGTCCTTTTAGACCGTTGACGACATCCGTGAAACGGGTAAACATGTCGCCAATGGTTTCACTCGGTTTCATTCGGAAAAGTTCAAAAGAATGCAGCAACAGATTGATTTTTGACTCTTTCACTCTACTTGTGCCCTCGTGGGTCACTTCAAGTGTGTGCCAAATATCAAAAGCAGTTTCGCAAGTTGAAACACGATTAAACTCGTTTTTATCAAGTGCGCAAAATAAGGCATTCATAGCCTTTACATTAAGAGCGAAAGCCTTCTTCTCCAAATCGTTCCAATCGATCATTGGAAGAGAAGATTTTGAAAATCCATTTTCAACAAGGTTCCACAGTTCAAAATCCATAGAAATAAGAAAGATCCTCATTCGGGTCTTCCAGTAAGTGTAGTCCGTTCCACTGAACATGGGTGGACGTGTAATTGAATGCCCCTCTTGGTTTCCGGCGTAAGCCATCTCTCTTGGGTTTTAATCCTTTAGAGAGTTAACCTTGCTCTGATACCAATTGTTAGGATCGAGAGCACTAAGAGGGGGGGGGGGTGAATTAGTGCAGCGGAAATCTTACAGCGATTAAAAACCAAAAGCTGCGTTCGTTCAAAAACTGTTATGATGCAAAAGCAAATTCTCAGTTTGTATCTAAGTGCAGTTTGCGTCTAAGCGCAGATTGCGTCTAAGCGCAGTTTTGCGTCTAAGCGCAGTTTACGTCTAAACTCAGATTTACGTCTAAACGCTGTTTTACGTCTAAACGCAGATTTACGTCTAAACGTAGATTTACGTCTAAACGCAGACTTACGTCTAAACGCAGTTTTACGTCTAAACGCAGATTTACGTCTAAACTTTGAAACTTGTTTGTATACTCGCAGAAGGCAGTATGCAGTTGGAATCAAGACGTAAACGTGAACTGAGATCTGATGATTGAGCAAGGAAAGCCGATTTACGTCTGAATGCAGTTTTACGTCTAAATGCTGAAACTCGTTCGTAAAATCGTAGAGGAAATTTGCAGTTATCAATAGGATCAAAATGTAAGTATAAACTGCAAAGAAGCTCGTTCGTAAAAGCACGGAAGACAGTTCTGCAGAATCAAATGTAAACGTAAACAGTAACGTATGAAAATACGAATTTACGTCTGAATGCAGATTCGGAAGAACAGCACTTAGAACTTGTTCGTGAAAGCGCAGAGAGCAGTAGTAATGAGGGAGGTTTGCAGTAATGATAAAGTGCTCGAAAATAAACGCAAACCAGAGATTTAGAGTGGTTCGGTCAGCCTTGACCTACTCCACTTTTGGCTTCCTCCACCGACGAGGTTGCCGACGTCAACTAGGTGCCTTCCTTCAATGGGCGAAGGCCAAACTGCCCTTTTACAATTTCTCTCCTTTTGACAGGCTCAGGAGACAACCTTTACAAACCTTTCTCTCCTCACTTTACAACTGAAAACTTGAAGAACAGAAGGAGGAGACTTAAAGGCTTTACAACACTTTTGAGCTCTTAGAATCGCAGAAAAGATCAAGATTTCGGTGTAGGTCTGTATCTTTTCAGTGCTGAATGGGTGGGGTATTTATAGGCCCCAACCCAATTCAAAATTCGAGCTCAAAACGATCAAATCGATCAAATCCCAGAATTATGGGATCAGGCGGTTGCACCTCTTGACTGGAGAGGTGGCACCGCCTAGCAGAGCTCGAAGACTGAGCTCAGGCGATTGCTTCTCTCTGCCAGAGCTCGAAGACTGAGCTCGATGGTTCCATCACCTGGCAGAGCTCGAAGACTGAGCTTGGTGGTTGCATCACCTGGCAGAGCTCGAAACTGAGCTCGGTGGTTGCATCACCTGGCAGAGCTCGAAACTGAGCTCAGGCTGATGCACCTCACTGCCAGAGCTCGAAGACTGAGCTTGGTGATTGCATCACCTGGCAGAGCTCGAGACTGAGCTCAGGCTGATGTACCTCTCTGCCAGAGCTCGAAGACTGAGCTCGATGGTTGCATCGCCTGGCAGAGCTCGAAACTTGAGCTCTGGCGGTGCTACCTCTTGGCAGAGGAGGTTGCACCACCCAGTCTAGCTCGAAGACTGAGCTCTGGGCGGTTGCACCTCTCGGCTGGGGCGGTTGCACCTCCCAGCCTCGCAGCCCTGGCGGTTGCACCTCCTGGCTGGGGCGGTTGCACCTCCCAACCCCACAGCCCAGGCGGTTGCACCTCCTGGCTGGGGCGGTTGCACCTCCTGGTGCAATCAGGGTCCGAATGGTTCACTCCATTCGGCCCAATTTGAATCTTTTCAGGGGCCCAATTGCCCCAAGATTAAGCTAATGGGATCACCTCCCATTTTCATGCTTAATCATCATGCTAACTACGATTAACTCTAAGACAACTTCTGCAGCTTTGCTCCGATGCGTCAATCGCTTCTTCCGGCGAGTTTCCGGCCAACTTCCGTCGATCATCCGATAACCCTCGGTGATCCTTCTGCGGACATCCGGCATACTCCTGGACTTTGCGACGATCCACTTGGCGAGTTCCGACGAGCTTCGCTTGGCAAGCTTCTGGACTTCTCGGATCTGTTCTCGCTGAACCTCCGACGACCGTCCGAACTTCCGTCGAACTCTCGAACTCCCAACGTGATCATGATCTTGACTCCGGCGCAACACCTGCTGCTTGTCTTACTCTCATCGTAGTTAATCCTGCACACTTATCTCAACACATAGATTAGATAACAAATGACAATTGACTTCATCATCAAAATCCGAGATTCAACAGCACCCGCCTGGTAGAGCTCGAAGACGGAGCCTCTGGGCAGTGCCACCTCTGTCAGGGGTGGTTGCACCTCTCTGCCAGAGCTGGAAGACTAAGCTCGGGCGGTTGCACCTCCTGACTGAGGCGGTTGCACCGCTTGGCAGAGCACGAAGACTGGGCTCAAGCGGTGCCACCTCTTGTCAGGAGAGGTTGCACCGCCCAGTCTCACTCGGAGACTGAGCCCAGGCGGTTGCACCTCCTGGCTGGGGCGGTTGCACCACCCAGTCTCGCTTGGAGAATGCCTCCTGGGCAGTGTTACCTCCTACCCTGGCGATGCTACCTCCTAGCACTATTTCAGGTCCGAATGGGTTGATCCATTCGGCCTAATTTGGGTCTTTCAGGGGCCCGATTGCCCCAAGATAAAGTTAATGGGATCACCTCCCATTTCTAACTTAATCATTGTGCTAACTACAATTATTTCCTAAGACATTTACTGCAACTTGCTCCGGTACGTCAATCGCTTCTTCCGGCGACATTCCGGCGAACTTCCGTCGATCATCCGATGAACCCTTGGTGATGCTACTACGGACTTCCGGCAAACTCCTAGACTTACGATGATCCACTTGGCGAGTTCCGACGAGCGTCTTTGGCAAGCTCCTGGACTTCTCGGATTTGTTCACGCATAACCTCCGACGACCATCCGAACTTCCGTAGAACTCTCGAACTCCCAATGTGATCATTGTCCTGACTCCGGCGCAACTCCTGTTGCATGTCTTTGTTCCATCGTAGTTAATCCTGCACACTCAAAATAAAAACTTCGATCGAGACATTTAATCCTAAGCAATTAACCAAGTTGTCCGGCATGTCATTGGTCCCTCGACGCTTCGTCCGATTCTTCGGCGCATCGTCCTTTCCTGCAGCCTATTGCCCAATCGGGTAGTTGACTCCGCAACTCTAATATCCTTGGCACAATATGTTAGGACTCTAGCTTGGAGAGTCCTAATTGAGAGGGACATTCATGTAAAACTGTTAGGACTCTAGCTAGGAGAGTCCTAATTGAGAGGGATATTCTGTTAGGACTATAGCTATGAGAGTCCTAATTGAGAGGGGCATTCAAGTAGGAGGTGTTTTCTTAGAGAAGAATTAGGAGTTGTAAGGGAATATGAGTCTTGACTATAAGTCCTACTAGGAGTTGGTTAGAAGTAAGAGTCTTAAGTAGGAGTCCTATTAGGAGTTAGGGTTTAGAAGCCCTATAAATAGCCATGTATTCTTTCTCTTTTCATAAGCAATAGATGAATCTTTTCTGCAGCCTTTGAGCTACAACTTGGAGGGAGGAACCCCTATAGAGTTCCAAGGAGGCCGATCCCCTAAAGAGATCAACCCCAAGTTTAGAATTCTGCAAGGGTTCTAACACCTGGTATCAGAGTAGCGTTCTTGGCATCTCGCTGCCCTTCCACAGCCATCCATCAACCCTCCACAATCGCCCAAAGCAATTCCCATAATTGCTTAAAAGATCATCGCCGAATTCCGCCATCATCTCCACCACCGCGGATCATCCTTTGATCTCCCCGTGAATTGCAACAGGTTCTGGTTTCCTACTTTACTACTGCTGCAATTTAGTTATCCTTATTTGAAAATCCAAAAAAAAAAAATGTTCCTATATTGCTGCATAAACCTTTCGTCACAAAGTTTTCATCTCTACGATGAAAGATACATTACAGAATTCTAGCCGCATAGCACCATCTGTTTGATCTTGCTACTGTACTTTTCTATCCAAATTTCTATGAAATTTTTATGACATCTTTGACACTTCCTAACAGCAGATTTCCCTTTGGTTTCTTCGAGAAATTCTCAATATAAACCATTGATCTTTTATGTCTAATCTGCTATACTTAAAAATCTGCACTGTAAAATTTCAGCCGCATAGCACTGTCTTTTGATCTTGATACTATGTTGTTTCTATCCAAATCTCTATGAAATTTTTATGATAACTTTGACACTTCCTAATAGTAGATTTCCCTTTAGTTTCATCAAAAAATTCTCAATATAAACCACTGATCATTTACGTCCAATCTGCTATACCTAAAAATCTGTGCTGCAAAAAATTTCAGCCGCATATTATTGCCTTAACCCATCTATTTGCAATCTTTTTTGAATCAAATTTCTTATACACTTCATAGATCATCTTGGCTTCCATCTAAGATTGATATATTAAGAAATTCATCTCTAAAATTGATTTTATGTTGCTGCAAATTTTCATCGTAACCCGCTGAAATTTTTGGATGAGAATTCTGCAATCGCAACTTGCACCAATTTCCTTACTATTATACTGCCGAAATTTTCTTGATTAAATTAGATATCATTGCTGTCATATAAACTGTGATTTTGTTATCAATTCCCTCCTCAATTCTCTCAAGTTTTTGGTGGAAATTACATCGAGAAACCGTTGTTTCTTCGATGACAATTCTACTTTTACAAGACAGCACATACTTGCTGCAACTTGCACTGATTTCTATCAAACCTTTGCTACCATCTACCACAGATCCAAAACTTTCATCCACAACCCTAAAACTCTGCCATACCACACCCTCAAACTGCACCCAAAACAGCCACAAAACAAGCCTAAACCGCAGCCTACATCCACCAATCCACCAACCCTTTCAACCATCACTTCTCTCAACCTATACATGCCTTTAACCCAACAACAAAAGAGAGATCTTAACATCATAGATTTGGTGGCATATACTATGGCATCTAAGGAGGCAATCAATGCTAAATTCGAAGCCTTGGAGGCACGAATGGAGGATAAGATTCGGATGCTCTTTACTGAACTCATATTGGGGCGACCACTAAGCCCGAAGAAATCATATCAAGGAGAGAGCTTTGCCCAATCACACCAAGCCCAAATATATGACTTCCAAGAGAGGGGAAGCTCTATGACCAACCCCAACTATCCATGCATGAGAGTGGATTTCCCTAGATGGGAAGAATGAGACCCGATTGGTTGGATCTCGTGCGCGGAGCGATATTTTCGGTACCATAAAACCGCGGATGCATCTATGGTAAAAATTGCAGCTATACAGTGGTACCGAAAATAGATGCATCCGCGGGATTATGGAGTCCTTTCGTGGTGACAATTCAAAGAAGGACTGCTGATTCGCTTCAGACCAACCGATTACGAAAATATTGACGAACAACTAGCAAAGATCCGACAAACCTCCACCATTCAGGAGTACCAAACCAGGTTTGAAAGGTTATCTAATCAAACATGTGATTGGTCTAAAAAATAGCTATTAAGGACCTTCATTGAGGGCTTGAAGCCGGAGATCCGAGGAGAAGTTAAAACGCGACAACCGTACACGCTTGTGGCAGCCATCTCTTTCGCACGACATCAAGAGGAGAAATTGAACCATGAAGCTCGAAGGACTAGGGTCACTCCTCAACCAGCAATATTGAAGCCCTTAGCCCCCCCTACTGTTGACCGAGTCCCTGCACCAAAAAGGTTGACAAGAGAAGAGCTTCAGGAGCGATATGCGAAGGGGTTATGTTGGCATTACGACGAGCCGTGGAGCCATGAGCATAGCTGTAGTAAAGGGAGACTTTTTATCATTGAACCAGTAGAAGAAAATGTCATTGAATATCCAGAAGAGAGCATTGAACATAAAGAAGAAGATACAGAAGAAGATGCAGAAGAAGAGCCATAACCGACCGAAGTTACGGTACATGCACTAGCCAGCTACTCAAACCCGCAAACGATGAAAGTTGGAGGCCTTCTCAAACAACAACCAATCACTGTTTTCATCGACACGGGCAGCACTAATAATATCATAAACAGTAAGGTTGCTATACGAATGGCATTACCTATCGAGAATCGCTGCAGGTTTGATGTTAAGGTCACCGACAGATATATTTTGAAGTGTGATCGTAGGCGCCCGCAGGAGAAACTATTGTTGTAGGACCAAGAGATAATTACATATTTCTTCCTTCTTCCTTCTTCCTCTTGATGATCATGAGGCCATGCTCAGAATTAAATGGTTGACAACATTAGGTGATTTTTCTTGGAATTTTATGAAACTAATTATGAAATTTTACAGTAAGGAGAAACAGGTGATACTGCACGGGAAACATGGGGGCAACATAACGATGATTTGCACACAATAAATGAAGAAGGTTTTGCATAAAGCATGCAGTGGCTTTTTGGTACAACTTGAGCAGCAAACTAAGGGAGAGTCAACAGAATTTGATGATCCAAATATACTTCCTTTGCTTGCTGAATTTTTAGATATATTTGACGAACCACACAACCTACCTCTTACCCGCCGGCATGATTATTATATAACGATTCTTCCAGGCAAACCTCCAGCAAATGCTCAGCCATATCAGTATCCACATCTCCAAAAGGATGAAATAGAATGGATTATAAAAGAGATGCTCGAAACAGGAGTTATTCGGCCATGTTGCAGCCCCTACTCTTCACCGGTGCTCCCCATACGAAAGAAGGACGGAACATGACGATTATGTGTTGACTACCGAGCTCTCAATGACATAACCATCAAGGATAAATACCCTATTCTAGTAGTAGATGAATTGCTTGATGAAAGGGAGCACAAATCTTCACAAAGCTGGACCTTCGATCCGGGTATCATCAAATACAAGTATGCGAAGAAGACATACCGAAAACCACCTTTTGAACACACAACAACCACTATGAATTTTTGCTTTCTTCAAAAGAAGGTGGAATATCTTGGGCATATCATATCATAGGAAGGTGTGGCAGAAGACCCCTTCAAAATTGAAGCAATGCAAAACCGGCCTACCCCGAGGAACGTAAAATTGCTACATGGCTTTCTGGGTTTAACAGGCTACTACTGCAAGTTCGTGAAAAACAATGACGACATCAGTGCACCACTTACTTCCTTACTGAAAAAAGATGTCTTCCAATGGTCGAATAGAGCCTCTGTTGCCTTCGACAAACATAAGGCAGCCATGACGACGACACCGGTGCTAACACTATCATATTTTAACCGACCCTTCATTATTGAGGACGACGCATCTGGAGTCAGAATTGGAGCCATTCTCATGCAAGATGGCCGACCACTCACATACACTAGCAAGGCATTATCTCCCTCCCTTCAAAATAAGTCAACATATGATAAGGAGATGCTCGCCATTGTGCGTGCAGCAACGAGGTGGAAACCCTACTTGATTGGTCGATGATTTCAAAATAAAACCGACAATAAAAGCCTCAAGTATTTTTTGGAGTGAAAGATACCATCCCCTGAGCAGCAAAAATGGGTAACAAAACTTCTTGGATTTGATTTTGAAATAACTTACAAAAAGGGGAATGAGAATGTTCTTACAGATACGCTTTCGCAGCTACCCGAGCAAGTTGAAGTTTCGGTCGTTTCACTTCCGACCAGCGACTTCCTTGAGGATATTAAGATGGAATGGTAGGAAGATTCATATACTAGTAAGATTATAAAAAAATTAGAGGAAGCACCAAGCCCCATGGCTCATTACAATCGGGACTCAAAAGAATTATGCTATAAGGGACGCATTGTGCTTGTGACAAATTCTACTTGCATCTTCAAGAGCAGATTTTGGACAAAGTTATTCCATATGCAGGGTACTAAATTGAAAAGGAGTATGACATATCACCCACAAACCAACAGCCAGACGGAAGTTTTAAATAGGTGCTTGGAGACAACCCAAAGCCACCCACCAAATATGACTACCCAAAGAGAACTCTAGACCCAGCCAAGTGCCATTATTGATCGATGGATCGTGACTCGACGACGACGACCCACTAATGAAGTGCTAATAAAGTGGGCGAATCTACCAATAGAAGATGCCACTTGGGAGAACTATGACGACTTGAAGATCAAATGCCCAAAATTCACGAATCATCAGCCTCGAGGACAAGGCTGATTTAAAGAGGCAGGTCTGTTAGGACACTAGCTTGGAGAGTCCTAATTGAGAGGTGATAGGGGAAATAATGGCGACATGATGCGCCAGGACAACGGCCCCACCTGGACGCCCAGTTGCCCGATGTGGAAGGTAGCGACGCTGACTTGACCCGCGCTGATGACACCCACTGGTGAGCAGCGACTTCCATCCCCGCACGCTTGTCCACAGAGAGACAAGACAACTACCGACCCATGCCCATTCCCTGCGGCGATCCGACCACCCATGCAACGCCAACGACCGTGTCAGACGGCATTAGAGGTACGACACTGCTCACACGAACAGCCACATCAAGTAACATCAAACCTCGTCTATAAATACCCCTAAGCTCTAAGCAGAGTGGGGGGAGGAACTCACTCAGACACAAAAACACTCAGAGGCTCTTCTTCTGCCTCATCCACAATCCCCTCCACATCTTTCTCTAACTTGATCGTCGGAGGGGTCGGGCCGAGCTCCCGGCCCGACCTGCTTGTAGGTGCCAGACCGGACTACGGAGACCAGCCATCGAGAGGCCTCGAAGGACATCGATCAAGATCTTCGACATCCGGACCCCCGAACCGAGCCACGTCGGCCCCGAGACCACGGCTTAAACAGTTGCCCCCCGCAATATTTTGGCGCTAGAGGAAGGGCCTCCGAAATGTCGACTAATCTTCATATCCACTTTGGCAAACCCACGGCTACGGGGTCGCGCCCGGTCGGGACCCTAGGGGATCATCCCTCATGGGAGGAGCTCCGAGACGAGCGCCCCGCTGCGATTACGGAGCGATATTGGCGACTGTTCAATGACCCGGGCTTGTCGCCGCCCGACGCCCCCGTCGGTCCGCCATCCGTTTCGCCCGAGGCCTTTCACGACCTCGCCCACCAAGTGCGGGCACTGGCGAGCATGGTGCAGACCATCGTCTCGCTCATCCCTCAGCCGACGCCCCCGCATGCAGACCGGCCTTTGCAACAACGGGAGCCCGCCCCTCAGATGCACGCGCCGCGTCCCGGGCTTCCTCTGTCGCCTCAGAACCAAACGGCCCAGCTTGGAGATCGAGAGACCGGAGGCACATCCAATCCCCCCGAGCCCGAGCGGCCACCCGCGAGCCCGACCAACGTCCTCCAAGCCCAGTTGCACCTCTTCAATCAACGTCTTAATGAAGTGCAACAACAGATGCGCAGGTCGAAAGGGGAGCTCGGGACGGACGGATACCAAGGGTCCCCGTTCGCGCCCGAAGTTCAGGATCTGGCCATCCCGCCACATTTTCGACTCCCATCCCTGGACACCTACAACGGCGACACCGACCCCGCGGATCACGTAGCCGCGTTTCGTGCCCAGATGGCGCTATATGGGACTTCCGACGTCTTGATGTGCAGGGCATTCCCAATGACTCGGAGGGGACCGGCCCACGCGTGGTACAACAACCTCAAAGCTGGTACCATCTCTTCCTTTGACCAGCTCGCCCGGGACTTTGAATTCAACTTCCTTGCCTACGCCCGCCCGAAGCCGACCGTGGCGTTACTCCTCGGACTCAACCAAAGGGAGGATGAGTCCCTCTCCCACTTCTTGAAACGCTTTACAACGCAGATCCGCGGGCTCTCGGACGCTCATCCTTCTCTATTGATGAAGGCATTCATGATAGGCTTGTGCTAGTCATAGGTGCCCAGCAAGCCAATCACGTGAGTGATGGCACGTGTGACTTGATACAGAATCATTTTGCTTATTATATTTTGGCGTATATCACTTTATAACTATTGCATAAATGCATATATATGTTGTGATGTCCTTGGATTTGTGCAATGGGAATCAGATCGTGATGAGATCACGATAATGAGATCAATTCACCATTAAACACATATCATAAATAATCCCGGTCATAGGTTACTCGAGAGGGACATCGTGATAACCGGATAGACTTGTGTGCTGTATACCCGTCCATATGATGGATGCAGCTGGTCTCATAGCTGCTCGTGTAGGGACACTAGGGATACAGTACAGGTGCTCATTAGAGAATGAGTTCACTAATTGATCCGCTTATGGAATGCTGGATGGTTGATGATGCCTTATTGTCAGACAGCGATTCCGTAGTCCTAGTGTTGTATCTGGTCCTTAGACTTGAGACACCAAGGATGTCCTATATGAGTGCTCCACGCTTTGATACCAGACTTATAGGTTTGGTTGTCCCAGATCTAGTACAGTTGGTCATTGGGAGTGGTAGTCGACCTTACGAGGGCTATTGAGTGTCGACAGAGGATCATCCACTCTCGGCGTCATGAGAGGAATATCCCATGTGTTCTTGCTCAGACAAATCCCTGGCTAGGGTCACTCGGATTAAGAGAGAAAGAGTTCTCTGGGAGAATCCGATTAGAGCGAGACTTGAGTAGAAACCGTATGGGTCTGACAGCACCATGCTCGATATACGGTCTCTAGGATATTAGATGGATGAGGGACTATAGGTACATGGTAACTAAGGACAGACAGGTCCATTGGATTGGATTCCCCTGTATCGTCTGGGGACTACGGCGTAGTGGCCTAGTACGTCCGTAGTCGATGAGTCGAGTGAATTATTACAGAGATAATAATTCACTGAGTTATAAGGAGTTATAACAGGTATGACTCACGGCCAACTCGATATTGGTCCTAGAGGGTCACACACATATGGTAGGCATTGCGATGAGTAGAGGTTCGGATATGAGATATCCGACGGAGCCCTTATCTTATTGGATGCAGATCCAATACCCACTAGGGAAGGACCCATTAGGGTTTGACACGGGATCTCTATAAATAGGAGGGATTCACAGCCTCATAGGCTAGAGTCTTTGCTTGTCTTTCCTATTCTCCTCTCCCTCTCCACCTCAAAGTAGGCCTGGAGTTTTGAGGAGCGTCGTCGCAACCCTGCTGTGTGGTTCACCGCTAGAGAGGAGGACGCTTGACCTCCTTCACCCTCTCCTAAGGTTCTGCAAGGAAACAGGGATATACCATCTCCCTAGGTAACACAATCTCTATACGCAGTTTTGTGTTTTGCGGATTTTTGCGCACCAATCTTCGCACGACGACGAACATCTTTTTGGGAATCGGGGATTTTTGTTTTATTGTTCTTCCGCTGCGCATATGATGTCGCCCCCCATGATTTCCCAATAGTGGTATCAGAGCCAGGTTGTTCGTGCGAATGATTGGTTTTGAACTGCGTGTGTTGTGGTTAGGAAGAATTTTGACGTCAAAAATCGTTGACGCAAAAGCGAGAAAGGGCAGCAACAAATGCCAGTTCTCTACACTGGTGAGGCAGAGAGTACTATTAAGAAAGAGAAGCCAGTTCTCTACACTGGTGAGACCAGAAAGAAAAGGAAAGTAGAAAGGTCCCTTAAGAAGGGAAAGGGTAAGGGCAAACAAGGTAAAGCAAAGGTTGCTAAGAAAGACCCAGCAAAGGACAAAGGCCAGTGCTTCCACTATGGTAAAGATGGGCATTGGAAGAGAAACTACAAAGAGTATATTGCAGAAAGGGCGAAACAAAAGCTTGATGAAGCTTCAAGTACATTCATGATCAGTCTCCATTTGTCAGACTCTTAGGATAACACAAGGGTATTGGATACCGGTAGTGCTTATCATATATGCAATTCGTTGTAGGTTCTGGCAAGGCCTAGGAGACTAGAGAGAGGCGAGATGAACCTCAAGATGGGTAATGGAGCAAAAGTTGCTGTATTAGCTGTTGGCGAGGTCGCCCTACATCTGCCTAGTGGAGCTTTTATTGCATTAGATGCATGTTATTTTGTTCCTTCTATTATCAAAAACATTATCTCCATTTCATGTTTCACAGTTAGTGGATATAAATTTGTTTTTTAGAACAATAGTTGTTCGATATTATTAGATGATAAGATCATCACGAAAGGAACATTGCATAATGGTTTATTTATGTTAGACACCACTCCACATATCATGAATGTAAATGTGTCCAAAAGGAAACGAGATGAGTTGAACAATGCATACCTGTGGCATTGTAGGCTAGGTCACATCCATGAAAGAAGGATTCAAAAGTTGCTAAATGATGGATATCTAGATCCATTCGACTATATGTCTTATACAACTTGTGAGCCTTGCATTCGTGGAAAATTGACCAACTCTCCATTTAGTGGAACTGGAGAGAGAGCCAATGAGTTGTTGGAACTCATACATAGTGATGTATGTGGACCCATGTCAACTCATGTCATTGGAGGTTACTCCTACTTCATTACATTTACTGATAATTTCTCAAGGTATGGATATGTGTACTTAATGAAGTACAAGTCCGAGGCCTTTGAGAAATTCAAAGAGTATAAGAATGAGGTGGAGAACTAGATTGGAAAGAGTATCAAAACTCTTTGATCAGATCGAGGAGGTGAGTACTTAAGTACAGAGTTTACTCAGTACCTCAAGGACCATGGGATATTATCGCAATGGACACCTCCTTACACACCTCAGCTGAATGGTGTCTCTGAAATGAGAAATCATACTTTATTAGATATGGTACGGTCCATGATAAGTTTCGCTGACCTACCCATCTCATTTTGGGGATATGCCTTAGAAACCGCAGCTTACCTTCTGAACAGAGTTCCAACTAAGTCGGAAGTGTCTACACCATATGAGATATGGAAAGGGAAGAAGCCTGATCTTAAGGTTGTTAAGATTTGGGGCTGCCCAGCCCACGTTAAAAGACACAACCCCGATATGTTAGAATCAAGGATAGAGCGATGCATATTTGTGGGGTACCCCAAGGAAACTTGTGGGTATTACTTCTATCATCCCGAGGACAAAAAGGTCTTTGTAGATAAGAGAGCAGTGTTCCTTGAGAAGGAACACATTCTTGGTGAAGACAGTGGGAGAATGATAGAGTTGAGCGAAGTTAGAGAACCAAGCTCAAGCACCACTCTACAACCCGAGTCTGTTCAGGTACCTACTACACAAGTTTCAACTTTACGCAGGTCTGATAGAGTATCTCATCCTCCTGAGAGATATGTGGGACATATTAGAGTAGAGGAGGTAGAGGATATTGATCCTCAGACCTACGAGGAGGCTATTATGAGTATAGACTCCGGGAAATGGCAAGAAGCCATGAATTCTGAGATGGATTCTATGTACTCCAATAAGGTTTGGAACCTAGTTGATGCGCCCGAAGGTATTGTACCCATCGGTTGCAAGTGGATCTTTAAGAAAAAGATCGGAGTAGATGGAAAGGTAGAGACCTATAAAGCAAGGCTAGTGGCTAAGGGGTATCGTCAAAGGCAAGGTGTTGACTATGACGAAACTTTCTCACCCGTAGCAATGCTAAAATCCATCAGAATTCTATTGGCTATTGCAGCACACTATGATTATGAGATCTGACAGATGGATGTGAAAACCGCATTCCTCAACGGGAACCTCGAGGTGGAGGTGTATATGATGCAACCTGAGGGATTCGTGTCCAATAACTGCCCAGATAAGGTGTGTAGGTTGCTTAGATCCATTTATGGACTAAAGCAAGCTTCCTGAAGTTGGAACATAAGATTTGATGAGGCAATCAGATCTTATGACTTCGTTAAGAACGAAGATGAGCCTTGTGTATACAGAAAGGTAAGTGGGAGCGCTATCACCTTTTTGGTGTTATATGTGGATGACATCCTCATCATTGGGAATGACATAGGAATGCTATCCACAGTAAAGGCTTGGTTATCTAGACACTTCTCCATGAAGGACTTAGGGGAAGCATCTTATATCTTGGGGATTAGAATCTATAGAGATAGATCCAAGAGGATGCTTGGCTTGTCCCAGTCCAGGTACATAGAAACCATTGTCAAATGGTTTGGCATTGAAAATTCTAAGAAAGGGCGAACATGGATATGATACCTTATGCCTCAGCAATATGGTATATCATGTATGCCATGCTATGTACTAGACCTGATATAGCGCATGCTCTGTGTGTCACGAGCAGGTATCAGGCGGATCCAGGCTTGGAGCACTGGAAAGCAATAAAGTGTATCCTTAAGTACTTGCAAAGGACTAAGGATCTTTTACTAGTATATGGAGGTAATAGCCTTAAGGTTGAAGGCTTCACTGACTCAAGTTTTCAGTCTGATGTCGATGATAGCAAGTCGAATTCAGGGTATGTGTACACCTTGAATGGAGGAGCAGTGTGCTGGAAGAGTTCCAAACAAGATACCACTACTGACTCGACCACAGAGGCGGAGTACATTGCTACATCAAATGCGACAAAGGAGGGAGTCTGGGTGAAGAAGTTCATCACAGATTTGGGAGTCGATACAGATAGCGACAAGTCGACTTCCTTATATTGCGACAACTATGGGGTGATTATTCAAATAAGGGAACCCGGGTCTCATCAGAAGTGTTCTGAGGAGGTTCTAGCTTATAAGAGAGATCGTAACCTGAGGAGATGTAGTAGTGGAAAGAGTTCCATCCGAAGATAACATTGCAGATCCACTGACAAAGTCGTTGTCTCAGATTGTTTTTGAGCGTCACATGGGTCTGATAGGTATCAGACATATAGGCGATTGGCTTTAGGTCAAGTGGGAGATTGCTAGTCATAGGTGCCCAGCAAGCCAATCACGTGAGTGATGGCACGTGTGACTTGATACATAATCTTTTTGCTTTTTATATTTTGGCGTATATCACTTTATAACTATTGCATAAATGCATATATATATTGTGATGTCCTTGGATTTGTGCAATGGGAATCGGATCGTGATGAGATCATGATAATGAGATCGATTCACCTTTAAACACATATCCTAAATAATCCTGGTCATAGGTTACTCGAGAGGGACATCGTGATAACCGGATAGACTGGTGTGCTGTATACACGTCCATATGATGGATGCAGCTGGTCTCATAGCTGATCGTGTAGGGACACTAGGGATACAGTACAGGTGCTCATTGGAGAATGAGTTCACTGATTTATCCGCTTACGGATTGCTGGATGGTTGATGATGCCTTATTGTCAGACAGCGATTCCGTAGTCCTAGTGGTGTATCTGGTTCTTAGACTTGAGACACCAAGGATGTCCTGTATCAGTGCTCCACACTTTGATACCAGACTTATAGGTTTGGCTGTCCCAGATCTAGTACAGCTGGTCATTGGGAGTGGTAGTCGACCTTACGAGGGCTATTGAGTGTCGATAGAGGATCATCCACTCTCGGCGTCATGAGAGGAATATCCCATGTGTTCTTGCTCAGACAAATCCCTGGCCAGGGTCATTACGGTTGAGAGAGAAAGAGTTCTCCGGGAGAATCCGATTAGAGCGAGACTTGACTAGAAATCGTATGGGTCTGATAGCACCATGCTCGATATACGGTCTCTGAGATATTAGATGGATGAGGGACTATAGGTACATGGTAACTAAGGACAGACAGGTCCAATGGATTGGATTCCCCTGTATCGTCAGGGGACTACGCCGTAGTGGCCTAGTACGTCCGTAGTCGATGAGTCGAGTTAATTATTACAGAGATAATAATTCATTGAGTTAGAAGGAGTTCGAACAGGTATGACTCACGGCTAGCTCAATATTGGGCCTAGAGGGTCACACACATATGGTAGGCGTTGCGATGAGTAGAGGTTCGGATATGAGATATCCGACGGAGCCCTTGTCTTATTGGATGCAGATCCAATACCCACTAGGGAAGGACCCATTAGGGTTTGACACAGGATCTCTATAAATAGGAGGGATTCACAGCCTCATAGGCTAGAGTCTTTGCTTGTCTTTCGTATTCTCCTCTCCCTCTGCACCTCAGAGTAGGCCTGGAGTTTTGAGGAGCGTCGTCGCAACCCTGCTGTGTGGATCACCGCTAGAGAGGAGGACGCTTGACCTCCTTCACCCTCACCTAAGGATCTGCAAGGAAACAGGGATATACGATCTCCCTAGGTAACACAATCTCTATATGCAGTTTTGTGTTTTGCGGATTTTTGCGCACCAATCTTCACACGACGACGAACATCTTTTTTGGGAATCGAGGATTTTTGTTTAGGAATCGACGATCTCCCTAGGTCCCAACAGCTTGCGACTCTCCAGGTTCTTCTAGTCCCTAGTAGAGCGACCCCCCACGACGGTACCCGAGATGCTCCAACGGGCGAGTCAGTTTGTTACCGCGGAAGCTTGGATGGCCGGGAAACCCGAGGGACACAGAGGGACCAAGTCGGAGCCACCCCGACAGCAACAACCCGAGACATCCCGGCGTAAGTTGGACCGACTCGACCCGTCGATTTCAAGGCCCCCTATCCCAGCCTTGAATTCGTCCCGAACGAAAATATTCCTTCACATAAGAGAGAATGGACTCCTCAAAGAACCTTACCCGATGAGTAGTACCCGAGCGTTGGCGGACCAATCAAAGTACTGTCGCTTCCACCGGCAACGAGGGCACGACACTGAACAGTGTCGGGAATTGAAAAGACAGATCGAGGAACTCATCCGTAGAGGAGACCTCGACCAGTACCTCCGCCTAGACAAGGAACCTTCGCCATGCCCGGAAGGTCCCATCGAACGACACATCGATGTAATAACCGGAGGCCCCGCGTCTGGTGGGGATTCCATGGCCAGAAAGAAGGCGTACGCCCGAGCCGCCTCAGCCGAAGCTCCCAGATACGTGCCCGGACGCAGCGTCACCTTCCTGGCCAGGACATATGAACAGGCCGAGCACGACGATGCGCTCGTGATATCAGCCAGAATCGCCAATGCGCAAGTAAAAAGGATCATGGTCGATACTGGAAGCTCGGCCAACATACTATATTTTGACACCTTCCAGAAGCTCGGCCTGTCCAGGGATAACATGAAGCTAGTATCCTCGGTGCTCACCGGCTTCACCGGCGATTCAATCTCACCAATGGGGGCGATCACTCTGCCCCTTACCTTGGGAGCCCCGCCGAGGTCGAAGATGACAATGACCACCTTCTTGGTAATCGACCTCCCTGCTGCCTACAACGCTATCCTCGATCGGCTGACCCTCAATAAAATCAGAGCTGTCATCTCGACCTACAACCAAACCGTGAAGTTCCCAACCCACGCCGAGACCGGAGAGATCGCAGGAAGCCCTCGAGAATCCCGGCGCTGCTACCTGACTGCCATCTCGTTGCCCAAAAAGGTGAGGATCGAACAACTGTTAGCAGACCCTCGGGAAACGCAGAAGCCAGCCCCCCACCTGGAGCCGAAAGGGACCACAGTCGTGGTGCCACTCCTAGAAGATCGACCAGAACGGACGATTAAGATCGGGTCAGAGCTGGCCGAGCAAGAACGGGGACAACTTGTCGGCCTCCTACAAAAGAACGCTGACATCTTCGCTTGGTCGCCTTCCGACATGGCAGGTGTTGACCCGGAAGTTGCCTTACATCACCTCAGTATCTCGCTAGGCACTCGTCCGGTAAAACAAAAGCTAAGGCGACAGGCCCCGGAACGGTAGGCAGCCGTGCGAGAAGAAGTGACTCGACTCTTGGAGGCAGGCTTCATAAAAGAAGCCGGATACCCGCAATGGCTATCCAATGTAGTCCTCGTCAAGAAGGCTAATGGAAGCTGGAGGATGTGCGTTGATTACACCAGTCTTAACAGTGCATGCCCAAAGGACTGCTACCCTCTGCCTAGGGTTGACCAGCTGGTCGACGCCACAGCAGGTCACACCCGACTCTCGTTTATGGATGCCTTCTCGGGTTATAACCATATCAGAATGGCGCCCAAAGATCAAGAGCACACAGCCTTTATCACATATCAGGGGGTTTACTTTTACAATGTCATGCCCTTCGGATTGAAAAATGCCGGGGCAACATATCAGAGGACGGTGAACAAGATGTTCGCCCACCAGATTGGGCGAAACATGGAGGTGTACGTTGACGACATGATCGTAAAAAGCCAAGAGGCCGGGGCTCACCTCGCCGACCTAACCAAAGCATTTGCTACGCTCCGTAGGTTCAACATGCGACTCAACCCCGCAAAATGCGCCTTCGGCGTCACGTCGGGAAAGTTCCTCAGATTCATTGTACACGAAAGAGGAATTGATGCCAATCCAGAGAAGGTCCAGGCGATCATCAATATGCAATCAACTCGGACGATCAAAGACCTGCAGCGCCTCAACGGAAAACTCATCGCCATATCCCGCTTCCTCGCTCGATCAGGTGATCGCTGCTTCCCCTTCTTCAGGGCGATGAAGAACCCGAAAGGTTTCCAATGGACGGCAGAATGCAATGAAGCCCTCGAGCAAGTGAAACAGCACCTGACAAACCTTCCTCGACTCGCCTCGGTCTCCCCGGGCGAGAAACTGCGCATCTACCTAGCGACCTCCCCACACGCAGTAAGTTCCATCCTGGTTAAAGAAAGCTTCGGCGACCAGCTCCCGGTCTATTATGTCAGCTACGTCCTCAATGGTCCCGAGGAACGATACCCACCAATCGAGAAGCTAGCGCTCGCGCTCGTGCTGTCCGCCCGGAAGCTACGCCCTTATTTCCAAGCTCACCCGGTGGAAGTAATTACGGACTAGCCGCTCCGACAGGCCTTGTCTAAGTTTGATGTTGCAGGACGACTTCTCAAATGGGCGGTAGAGCTCAGCGAGCACGACATTCGATACATGCCCAGGATAGCTATTAATGCCCAGTCCGTGGCCGACTTCATCGCAGAGTTAACCCAGATCGAGAACGAGAGCCTCAGCCAACCTCCCGAGGCCTGGATCTTGCACGTCGACGGATCAGCCAACTCGAAAGGTGCTGGCATGGGATTGGTACTCCGAGCTCCCGACGGGCAGTCGTTCGAGCGTTCCCTTCGCTTCGGGTTCCGCGCCACTAACAATGAGGCGGAATACGAGGCGCTTCTAGCAGGTCTCAGATTGGCTCTCGAGATGCAGGTGGCCACTCTCCACATCCACACCGACTCCCAACTGGTGGCTGAGCAACTCAGCGGGGGATACGAGGCCCACGACCTGACTATGGCGAAATACCTGGCATAGGTAAAAAGCCTGACCGCAAAGTTCCTTCATTTCACATTATCTAATGTTCCCAGGGGGGAGAACGAGCGTGCCGACGCACTAGCTAAGCTGGCCTCAAAGCCTGCCCCCGAAGTCGGGCCCGAGGTCGAGGAGTAACACGCTCGCACTGTCGAAATCGCAGCCATAGCTATGAGTAGCGCGTCCACCACCTGGATACAAGAACTGCTACGCTTCAAACGGGACGAAATTCTCCCGCCCGACGAAGCATCAGCTCGACGCCTATGCCGCACACATGCGTGGTATACCGAGGTGGGCGGACGGCTCTACGAGCGGTCTTTTTTGTACCCCCTCCTACGATGCTTAGAGCCCGACGAAGCTCAAACCGTCCTAGCAGAGATACATGAAGGAGTCTGTGGAGAACACATCGGCGGGCGGACCCTAGCACATAAAATACTTCGCCAAGGCTACTATTGGCCGACCATGTGCCGAGACGCGACAACGCATGTGCAACGATGTACCTCATGTCAAGAACACGCCCGCACGCCTCGGCTGCCCGCAGTTCCGCTAACTCCCATCGACTGCGCATGGCCGTTTGCGTAATGGGGTTTAGACCTCCTCGGACCCTTCCCCCCAGCCGCAAGACAGCGGAGGTACATCGTAGTCGGCGTAGATTACTTCACAAAATGGGTCGAGGCCGAACAGTTGGCGACGATTATGGCACGGCAAATAGAGAAGTTCGTATGGAGGAATTTGATCACTCGGTTCGGCATGCCAAAAACCATCATCACGGATAATGGGCCCCAGTTCGCCAGTCAGGGATTTCAGGAGTTATGCGCAAAACACGGAATCCGTCTGAAGTACAGCTCGGTCGCTCACCCTCAGACTAACGGGCTGACGGAGGTGACCAACCGATCCATCCTGGATGGGCTCAAAAGAAGAATATCCACGGCTCGGACAGCTTGGACGGAACTGAAGCCTCGTGTAGCCTCGACGTAAGCACCACTCCAAAAACCACTACTGGGGAGTCCCCGTATAGCCTCGTGTTCGGAACTGAAGCTGTCCTCCCTCCCGAGGTAACCACTAAAAGCTACGACGAGAGAGCCTTGGACGAAGGACTTCGAGCCGCCCTCGACCTACTGGAGGAGTGGCGTGCCGACGCGCATATAAGAGCCCTCTCTTATAAGAGAGCAGTCGCAAGGGTTTAAAACCGAAAGGTGCGACCCCGACCTCTCAAATTAGGCGACCTGATCCTGCAAAGGACCGAGGTCAACGACCCGACCCGAGCAAGAAGCAAGTTGGCCCCCAGTTGGGAAGGCCCCTACCGGGTGACCGAAGTCATCGGAACCGACGCATTCCGACTTGCCACGATGACGGGCCATTCCCTGCCAAGGACTTTGAACGCCCAAAATCTCAAAAAGTTCTTTCCATGAGTAAAGACTCGGCCAGTTACAAGAACCGCATCGAGACACAAACAGTCATCTGAGAAGAAGAAGAAGATCATGTTTATTTGAAAACAAGGGGGTGTTACAAAAATAAAGCAAAAAGTACAAAGGACGTCAATCCTCCGGGACGTCTGGGCTGTCGTCATAAGGAACTTCAGCTGGCATGTCGACGCCTAGATCCTCGGGGAAAGAACCAAAGGGGTCCTCCACGACCTCCAAGTCGGGGTGGCGCGCTTTAAAACGGGCGAGGGCAACCCGATACCCGTACTCGTATGAGACCCGCCCGGCCCGAACAAGACCCAGCTGAAAACCCGAGGAACCCTTGTAGTCCTTGATCAGCTTCTTATCCTTCTCCGACCTTTGGCGGATCTCATCCTCCAAGGCCTCGGAGGCCCCCCCCCGCGCCTCGGCTCGTGACTCCTCAAGGCGCCGGATCAGCTCAAGAGAGTCCGCCCTCGCCTAGCGACTCTCAGCCATCGATGCCCTCAAGTGAGTATGGAGCCCTGCATTATGCTCCTCATACGCCTCCAGCCATGCCTGCGATTCCACAAGTCGCTCCGCAGACGCCTGGAGCTCAGATCTAAGCCGAGCCACCTTTGCCTCCAAGTCGGAGGCGCGCTGCTCGGCCGCTGCGATCGCCTCAGGACCTGCTCCGGCCCGAGCCTCATCCGCTTGCCTCCATAGCTCGGCGTTGCGGCTACTTAGGGCGGCGATGATTCGCCCCGCGTCTCGAACACGGTCCATCAAAGCGGCGGCATAATGGTTGCCCTAAAGAAAAGGGGGGGTCAAGGTCAAAGCCAAGTCCGTACAAAAAGCATGTAAACGGGGGGACGAAACAACGCTTACCCACAACAGTGACTTAGCAGACTTGCTAAGCAAAGCGTCGGAAGGAAGGGAGTACAGATCCCGAGCTATGTCAGGATGAAGCCCCCCTCGGACAAATCTGGCCGCAATGTCCCCATCGGCCCAAACCCGGGCGCCCCGGGTGAGACCGTCCCACCGGGCCACCAGCGCGTCGGTGGCCGCACCACGCGGGAGAGCTCCCACCTCCCTCGCCAAGTAAGGCTCATCCTCCCTCAGCGGAAGACAAAGGAGCTCACGGACGGAAGGCTGGCGAGGCGCCTCTACCGCCGCGCCCCCACTCGTGCCAGTCTCGCCTCCCCCGAGGCTCCCTCCGGCGCCTTCCCCCACCGGCGCCATGGCTGCTCCCACCGTCGGAGCTGCGACCACCTCAATACCTTCGCTCAACAACGCCCTCGCCCTCTTCCGAGACCGGCCGGCCTCGACGTCCACCGGGGCATCCCTCGTACCCACCTTGGTGACGGAAGGCAAACGACCCGACGTGGCCGAGGTCTTTCCCCCACGCAGGGCCTCAAGAAGCACCATCTCTACTAAGAAAGGTCGGAACGACTACCGGTTAAGCAAAAAACCCACAAGGAAAAGAGAGAAAACCCCTAAAAAACCACCCCTCGGAGCGTACCTACAGGTACTGGGCTAAGCCCCGCCTCCACCAACCACCGCTCAGACATACTCCGAATGGTTCGGGAGGCCGGGAGGATCTCTCTAAGCCTGAGAAGCCCTCGGCGCTCCTCGTCGTCCAAGACTGGGGCGGTGTTGTCTATCACACGCGCCCCCCAGCGGACACCGAACCCCCAGTCTTCCGAGCGGCTGACAAAAAAGAAGCGCTCCTTCCACCCTATGTTTCTAGAAGGGGCCCCACTCACTCTGAAGCCTGCTCGAGCGGACAGATAGTAGCCCCCCGACCCCTTAGAAAGACGAAAACAGGAAAAGAAGAGGGCACGGGTCGGGGCTATGTTGTCATAGTGGCACTCCCCCAAAAACGCCACCAAATAGCTCCATGAGTTCGGCGCCACTTGAGTCAGGGAGATTCGCCACCAAGAAAGACAGGAGACTATTACAGGGTGTAGGGGGAGGCGTAGCCCGGCATCAAAGGCATCGAGGGTAAGGGCGATCCCGGAGGAGGCTCAACGACGACTCACCCACAGTGGAGTCATGGTCGTGAGGCCACATCAAGGCCTCAAGGGCCCGGGCCGCCTTCTCGTCCGATGACGAGGTGGAGTTCGACGAAGTCGCCGCTCCCCCAGCTTTCGACGAAGGAGAAGACGAACGGGAAGAAGGGGACACCATTCTTACTGACCTTTGGCGAGAAAAGGAGCGATTAGCATGAGCAAGATGAAGAAGTGCGAAGCAGTCCGAAGCAAAAGATGGGAAAGGATCCTTTCCCCCCCTAGCGGCTAGCCTCACGCCACTTATAGGCAGGCCGCTTCTCGCCAAAGCAGTAACACTTCCTCTCCCAATGTGCGCTACGGAGGCGGAAAGCGTCACCTCGCCATAAATACAGCCTGACATGGCTGACAACTGTAGCACGGCGCAAATGCGAAGGCGTTAATTATATCGGCCTCGGAAACACTAATCGAATCAACCTTAAAAACCATGAGCACGCCCGCTTTAAAAACTCTAATTATACCGGCCTCGAGACTCGGCGACCCCCGAAAAAGGCGGCCCCTTGACCTTCCCCAGGGAAAAGCGAGCCTGGCCGGCCACGCACACTTAAACAAACAACCGCCGATCAAGATAAAGTAATCCCCGAGGCCCTTCAGCGCGGTCTGCCCGCCTGGGTCACGCTCCTCGGTCGCGTAATGCCTGAGGCACTTTAGCGCGGTCAGCCCGCCCCTTCCTTGCTCCTCGGTCGCGTAATGCACGAGGCACTTCAGCGCGGTCAGCCCGCCCCTGCCTTGCTCCTCGGTCGCGTAATGCCCGAGGCACTTTAGCGCGGTCTGCCCACCTGGATCACGTTCCTCGGTCGCGTAATGCCCGAGGCACTTCAGCGCGGTCAGCCCGCCCCTGCCTGGCTCCTCGGTAGAGTAAGGCCCAAGGCACTTCAGCGCGGTCAGCCCGCCCCTGCCTGGACGCCCCGCTGCCCGATGTGGAAGGCAGCGACGCTGACTTGACCCGCGTTGACGACACCCACTGGCGAGCAGCGACTTCCATCCTCGCATGCTTGTCCACAGCGAGACAAGACAACTACCGACCCCCGCCCATACCCTGCGGCGATCCGACCCCCCACGCAACACCAACGACCATGTCAGACGGCATCAGAGGTACGACCCTGCTTACACGAACAACCACATAAGGTAACATCAAACCTAGTCTATAAATACCCTTGAGCTCTAAGCAAAGTGGGGGGAGGAACTCACTCAGACACAAAAACACTCAGAGGCTCTTCTTCTGCCTCATCCACAATCCCCTCCACATCTTTCTCTAACTTGATCGTCGGAGGGGTTGGGCCGAGCTCCTGACCCGACCTGCCTGCAGGTGCCCGACCGGACTACGGAGACCAGCCGCCGAGAGGCATTGAAGGACATCGATCAAGATCTTCGACATCCGGACTCCCGAACCGAGCCGCGTGTGAGGACTCTAGCTTGGAGAGTCCTAATTGAGATGGACATTAATGTAAAATTGTTAGGACTCTAGCTAGGAGAGTCCTAATTGAGAGGGACATTCTGTTAGGACTCTAGCTAGGAGAGTCCTAATTGAAAGGGGCATTCAAGTAGGAGGTGTTTTCTTAGAGAAGAATTAGGAGTTGTAAGGGAATAGGAGTCTTGACTATGAGTGATACTAGGAGTTGGTTAAAAGTAAGAGTCTTAAGTAGGAGTCCTATTAGGATTTAGGGTTTATAAGCCCTATAAATAGCCATGTATTCCTTCTCTTTTGATAAGCAATAGATGAATCTTTTCTGCAGCCTTTGAGCAGCAACTTGGAGGGAGGAACCCCTATAGAGTTCCAAGGAGGCCGATCCCCTAAAGAGATCAACCCCAAGTTTAGAATCTGCAAGGGTTCTATCATTGAAGCCGGAGATTCGAAGACAAGTTAAAGCGCGACAACCGTATACGCTTATGGCAGCCATCTCTTTCACACGACATCAAGAGGAGCAATTGAACCATGAAGCTTGGAGGACTAGGGTCTTTCCTCAACCAGTAATATTGAAGCCCTCAGCCCCCCCTACTATTGACCAAGTCCCTACACCAAAGAGGTTACCAAGAGAAGAGCTTCCGGAGCGATATGCGAAGGGGTTATGTTGGCATTATGACGAGCCGTGGAGTCATGAGCATCGTTGTAGTTAAGGAGGACTTCTTATGATTGAACTAATAGAAGAAGAGGTCATTGAACATTCAGAAGAGAGCCTTGAACACGAAGAAAAAGATGCAGAAGAAGAGCCACAACCGACCGAAGTTACGGTACATACACTAGCTGGCTACTCAAACCCGCAAACGATGAAAGTTGGAGGCCTTCTCAAACAACAACCGATCACTATTCTCATTGACACGAGCAGTACTAATAACTTCCTAAATAGTAAAGTTGATCCATATGAACTTACCTATTGAGAATTGCAGCAGGTTTGTCGTTAAGGTCACCAACGGACGGATTTTGAAGTGTGATCATAGGTGCCCGCAAGTGAAACTGTTGCTGCAGGACCAAGATATAATTGTAGATTTCTTCCTCCTCCCTCTTGATGATCATTAGGTGATATTTCTTGGAATTTTATGCAACTATTTATAAAATTTTACAGTAAGGAGAAACAGGGGACACTGCATGGGAAACGTGAGTGCGACGTAACGATGATTTGCACACAACAAATGGAGAAGGTTTTGCATAAAGCATGTAGGGGCTTTTTGGTACAACTTAAGCAGCAAATTAAAGGATAGCCAATAGAATTTAAAGTTCCAAACCTATTTCCTTTTCTTGCTGAATTTTCAGATATATTTGATGAGCCACACAACCTACCTCTTAGTCGTCGGCATGATCATTGTATAATGATTTTTTCAGTCAAATCTCCAACAAATACTCAGCCATTTCGGTATCCACATCTCTAGAATGATGAAATAGAAAGGATTTTAAAAGAGATGCTTGAAACATGAGTTATTCGGCGATGTTGCAACCTCTACTTTTCACCGGTGCTACTTGTATACAAGAAGGATGGAATATGGCGAATATGCGTTGTTTACCGAGCTCTCAATGGCATAACCATCAAGAACAAATACCTTATTCCAATAGCAGATGAATTGCTATATGAAAGAGAGCACAAATCTTCACAAAGCTGGACCGTCGATCCGGGTGTTATCAAATACGAGTGTATGAAGAAGTCATACCAAAAACCGCCTTTCGAACACACAACGACCACTACGAATTTTTACTTTCTTCAACAAAAGGTGAAATATCTTGGGCATATCATATCAGAGGAAGGTGTGACGGTGGACCCCTTCAAAATTGAAGCAATGCAAAACTGGCCCACCCCGAGGAATATAAAATTGCTACATGGCTTTTTGGGTTTAACAGGCTAGTACCATAAGTTCGTGAAAAACTATGAAAAGATTAGTACACCACTTACTTCCTTACTGGAAAAAGATGTCTTCCAAAGGTCGGACAGAGCCTCCACTGCCTTTGACAAACTTAAGGCAGCCATAACAACAACGCCGGTGCTATCGCTACCAGATTTCAACCGACCCTTCGTCATTAAGGCCGATGCATCTGGAGACAGAATGGGAGACGTTCTCATGCAAGATGGTCGACCACTCACATACATTAGCAAGACATTGTCTCCCCCCTATCAAAACATGTTAACATATGATACGGAGATGCTCGCCATTGTGCACGCAGCAACGAGATGGAGATCGTACTTGATCAGACAATACTTTCAAATCAAGATCGACCATAAAAGCTTAAAATATCTCTTCGAGTAGAAGATATCTTCCCCCATGCTGCAAAAATGGGTAACAAAACTTCTTGGATTTGATTATGAAATAACTTACAAAAGGTGGAAAGAGAATGTTGTTGCAGATGCGCTTTCGCAGCTACCTGAGCAAGCTGAATTTTCGGTCGTTTTACTTCCAACCAGCAACTTCCTTTAGGATATTAAAATGGAATGACATGAAGATTCAGAGACCAGTAACATACAAAAAAAATTATAGGAAGCACTGTTAGAACCCTTGCAGATTCTAAACTTGGGGTTGATCTCTTTTGGGGATCGGCCTCCTTGGAACTCTATAGGGGTTCCTCCCTCCAAGTTGCTGCTCAAAGGCTACAGAAAAGATTCATCTATTGCTTATCAAAAGAGAATGAATACATGGCTATTTATAGGGCTTCTAAACCCTAACTCCTAATAGGACTCCTACTTAAGACTCTTACGTCTAACCAACTCATAGTATGACTCATAGTCAAGACTCCTATTCCCTTACAACTCCTAATTCTTCTCTAAGAAAACACCTCCTACATGAATGCCCCTCTCAATTAGGACTCTCCTAGCTAGAGTCATAACAGAATGTCCCTCTCAATTAGGACTCTCCTAGCTAGAGTGCTAACAATTTTACATGAATGTCTCTCTCAGTTAGGACTCTCCAAGCTAGAGTCCTAACAGACCCGCCCTCTTCAAATCAGCCTTGTCCTCGAGGCTGATGATTCGTGAATTCTGGGAATTTGATATTCAAGTCGTCATAGTTCTCCCAAGTGGCATATTCTATTGGTAGATTCGTCCACTTTATTAGCACTTCATTAGTGGGTCGTCGTCGTCGAGTCACGATCCGTCGATCAATAATGGCACTTGGCTGGGTCTGGAGTTCTCTTTGGGTAGTCATATTTGGTGGGTGGCTTTGGGCTGTCTCCAAGCACCTATTTAAAACTTCCGTCTTGCTGTTGGTTTGTGGGTGATATGTCATACTCCTTTTCAATTTAGTACCCTTCATATGGAATAACTTTGTCCAAAATCTGCTGTTGAAGATGCAAGTAGAATTTGTCACAAGCACAATGCGTCCCTTATAGTGTAATTCTTTTGAGTCCCAATTGTAATGAGCCATGGGGCTTGGTGCTTCCTCAAATTTTTTTTTTTTATAATCTTACTAGTCTCTGAATCTTCCTGCCATTCCATCTTAATATCCTTAAGAAAGTCGTTGGTCGGAAGTGAAACGGCCGAAACTTCAACTTGCTCGGGTAGTTGCGAAAGCGCATCTGCAAGAACATTCTCTTTCCCCTTTTTGTAAGTTATATCATAATCAAATCCAAGAAGTTTTGTTACCCATTTTTGCTGCTTAGGGGATGATATCTTTCACTCTAAAAAGTACTTAAGGCTTTTACGATCGATTTTAATTTGAAATCGTCGGCCAATCAAGTAGGGTCTCCACCTCGTTGCTGCCCGCACAATGGCTAGCATCTCCTTATCATATGTTAACTTATTTTGATGGGAGGGAGATAATGCCTTGCTAGTGTATATGAGTGGTCGACCATCTTGCATGAGAATGACTCAAATTTCGACTCCAGATGCGTTAGCCTCAATAATGAAGGGTCGGTTGAAATCAAGTAGTGTTAGCACCGTCGTCGTCGTCATGGCTGCCTTAAGTTTGTCGATGGCAGTGGAGGCTCTGTCAGACCATTGGAAGATATCTTTTTTCAATAACGAAGTAAGTGGTGCACTGATCTCTCCATAGTTTTTCACGAACTTGCAGTAGTAGCCTGTGAAACTCATAAAGCCATGTAGTAGTTTTACGTTCCTCGGGGTAGGCCAGTTTTGCATTGCTTCAATTTTGAAGGGGTCCACTATCCCACCTTCCTCTAATATGATATGCCCAAGATATTCCACCTTCTGTTGAAGAAAGCAAAAATTCGTAGTGGTTGTTATTTGTTCAAAAGGTGGTTTTCGGTATGTCTTCTTCGCACACTCATATTTGATGATACCCGGATCAAAGGTCCAGCTTTGTAAAGATTTGTGCTCCCTTTCATATAGCAATTCATCTGCTATTGGAATAAGGTATTTGTCCTTGATGCTTATGTCATTGAGAGCTCGGTAATCAACGTATATTTGCCATGTTCCGTCCTTCTTGCGTACAAGTAGCACCGGTGAAGAATAGAGGTTGCAACATGGCCGAATAACTCCTGTTTTGAGCATTTGTTTTACAATCCTTTCTGTTTCATCCTTTTGGAGATGTAGATATTGATATGGCTGAGTATTTGCTGGAGGTTTGCTTGAAAGAATCATTATATAATGATCATGCCGACGGGTAAGAGGTAGGTTATACGATTCGTCAAATATATATGAAAATTCACCAAGCAAAGGAAGTAGGTTTGGATCTTCAAATTGTATTGGCTCTCCCTTAGTTTGCTGCTCAAGTTTTATCAAAAATTTGCTGCATCCTTTATGCAAAACCTTCTCCATTTGTTGTGTGCAAATCGTCGTTAAGTCGCCCCCACGTTTCCCGTTCAGTATCACCTGTTTCTCCTTACTGTAAAATTTCATAATTAGTTGCATAAAATTTCAAGAAATATCACCTAATGTAGTAAACCATTTAATTATGAGCATGGCATCATGATCATCAAGAGGGAGAAGGAAGAAATATCCAATTATCTCTTGGTAAGGCCTCATGATCATCAACTGTTTCACTTGTGGACACCTACGATCATACTTCAAAATCCATCCATCGACGACCTTAACGTCAAACCTGCTGCAATTCTCAATAGGTAAGGCCATCTGGATAGTAACCTTACTGTTTAGAAAGTTATTAGAACTGCCCATGTCGATGAGAACAGAGATCGGTTGTTGTTTGAGAAGGCCTCCAACTTTCATCGTTTGCGGGTTTGAGTAGCCGGCTAGTGCATGTACCGTAACTTCAGTCGATTGTGGCTCTTCTTTTGCATCTTCTTCTTCATGATCATGGCTCTCTTCTGGATGTTCAATGACCTCTTCTTCTATTGGTTCAATCATAAGAAGTCTCCCTTTACTACAGCGATGCTCACGGCTCCACAGCTCGTCACAATGCCAACATAACCCCTTCGCATATCGCTCTCGAAGCTCTTCTCTTGTTAACCTCTTTGGTGTAGGGACTTGGTCGACAGTAGAGGGGGCTGAGGGCTACAATATTACTGGTTGAGGAGTGACCCTAGTCCTCCGAGCTTCATGATTCAATTGCTCCTCTTGATGTCGTGCGAAAGAGATGGCTACCATAAGCGTATACGGTTGTCGCGCTTTAACTTCTCCTCGGATCTCTGGCTTCAAGCCCTCAATGAAGGTCCTCAATAGCTACTTTTGAGACTAATCATGAGTTTGATTAGATAACCTTTCAAACCTGGTTTGGTACTCTTGAATGGTAGAGGTTTGTCGGATCTTTGCTAGTTGTCCGTCAATATTCTCGTAATCGGTTGGTCTGAAGCGGATCAGCAGTCCTTCTTTGAATTGTTGCCATGAAAGGACTCCATAAGTATGTTCAAACTAGTCAAACCACTGTATAGCATCCACTTCAAGATGTATAGCTGCAATTTTCACCATAGATGCATCCGCGGTTTTATGGTAGCGAAAATATCGCTCCGCGCGCGAGATCTAACCAATTGGGTCTCCTTCTTCCAATTTAGGAAAATTTACCCTCATGCATGGATAGTTGGGTTTAGTCATAGAGCCTCCCCTCCCTTGGAACTCATCTCTTCGAGCCTAGTGCGATTGGGCAAAGCTCTCTCCGTGATATGATTTTTTTGGGCTTAGTAGTCGGCCCAATCTGAGTTCGGTAAAGAGCGTCTGAATCTTATCCTCCATTCGCGCCTCCAAGGCTTCGAATTTAGCATTGATTGCCTCCTTAGATGCCATAGTATATGCCTCCAAATCTATAATATTAAGATCTCTCTTTTGTTGTCAGGTTAAAGGCATGTATAGTTGAGAGAAGTGATGGTCGAAAGGATTGGTGGATCGATGGATGTAGGCTACGATTTAGGCTTGTTTTGTGGTTGTTTTGGGTGTAGATTGAGGGTGTGGTTTAGTGGAGTTTTAGGGCTATGGATGAATATTTTGGATATGTGGTAGATGGTAGCAAAGGTTTGATAGAAATAAGTGGAAGTTGCAACAAGTATGCGCTGTCTTGTAAGAGTAGAATTGTCGTCGAAGAAACAACGGTTTCTCGATGTAATTTCCACCAAAAACTAGAGATAATTGAGGAGGGAATTGATAACAAAATCACAGTTTATATGACAGCAAGGATATCTAATTTAATCAAGAAAATTTCGGCAGTATAACAGTAAGGAAATTGGTGCAAGTTGAGATTGCAGAATTCTCATCGAAAAATTTCAGCGGGTTACGATGAAAATTTGCAGCAACATAAAATCAGTTTTAGAGATTAATTTCTTAATAGATCAATCTTAGATGGAAGCCAAGATTATCTATGAAGTGTATAAGAAATTTCATTCAAAAAATATTGCAAATAGATGGGTTAAGGCAACAATATGCAGTTGAAATTTTCTGCAGCACAGATTTTTAGGTATAGCAGATTGGACGTAAAAGATTAGTGGTTTATGTTTAGAATTTTTTGATGAAACCAACTGAAAATCCACTGTTAGGAAGTCTCAAAGCTATCATAAAAATTTCGTAGAGATTTGGATAGAAACAATGTAGTATTAAGATCAAACAAACAGTGCTATGCAGCTGAAATTTTACAGTGCAGATTTTCAAGTATAACATATTTGATGTAAAAGATCAATGGTTTATATTGAGAATTTTTTGAAAAAACCAAAGGGAAATCTACTGTTAGGAAGTATCAAAGATGTCATAAAAATTTCATAGAAATTTAGATAGAAAAAGCATAGTAGCAAGATCAAATAGATGGTACTATGCGGCTGGAATTCTGCAATGTATCTTTCGTCGTAGAGATGAAAACTTTGTGACGAAAAGTTTATGCAGCAATATAGGAACAGTTTTTTTTTTTAGATTTTCGAATAAGGATAACTAAATTGCAGCAGCAGTAAGGTAGGAAACCAGAACCTATTGCAATTCATGGGGAGATCAAAGGATGATCCGTGGTGGTGGAGATGACGGCGGAATTTGGCAACGATCTCTTAAGCAATTGTGGGAATTGCTTTGGGCGATTGTGGAGGGTTGATTGATGGCTGTGGAAGGGTAGCGAGACGCCAAGAATGCTGTTCTGATACCAGGTGTTCGAACCCTTGCAGATTCTAAACTTTGGGTTGATCTCTTTAGGGGATCGGCCTCCTTGGAACTCTATAGGGGTTCCTCCCTCCAAGTTGCTGCTCAAAGGCTGCAGAAAAGATTCATCTATTGCTTATCAAAAGAGAAGGAATACATGGCTATTTATAGGGCTTCTAAACCCTAACTCCTAATAGGACTCTTACTTAAGACTCTTACTTCTAACCAACTCCTAGTAGGACTCATAGTCAAGACTCCTATTCCCTTACAACTCCTAATTCTTCTCTAAGAAAACACCTCCTACATGAATGCCCCTCTCAATTAGGACTCTCCTAGCTAGAGTCCTAACAGTTTTACATGAATGTCCCTCTCAATTAGGACTCTCCAAGCTAGAGTCCTAACAAGCACCAAGCTCCGTGGCTCATTACAATCGGGACTCAAAAGAATTATGCTATAAGGGACGCATTGTGCTTGTGACAAATTTTAGTTGTGACAAAGTTATTCTATATGCAGGGTACTAAATTGAAAAGGAGTACGACATATCACCCACAAACCAACAGCCAACCGGAAGTTTTAAACAGGTGCTTGGAGACAGCCTAAAGCCACCCACCAAATATGACTACCCAAAGAGAACTCCAGACCTAGCCAAGTGCCTTTATTGATCGACGGATCGTGACTCGACGATGACGACCCACTAATGAAGTGCTAATATAGTGGGCGAACCTACCAATAGAAGATGCCACTTGGGAGAACTATGACGACTTGAATATCAAATTCCCAGAATTCATGAATCATCAGCCTCGAGGACAAGGCTGATTTGAAGAGGGCGGGTCTGGTAGGACTCTAGCTTGGAGAGTCCTAATTGAAAGGGACATTCTGTTAGGACTCTAGCTAGGAGAGTCCTAATTGAGAGGGGCATTTATGTAGGATGCTTTTTCTTAGAGAAGAATTAGGAGTTGTAATGGAATAGGAGTCTTGAGTAGGAGTCTTATTAGGAGTTAGATTGAAGTAAGAGTCTTAAGTTGGAGTCCTATTAGGAGTTAGGGTTTAGGAGCCCTATAAATAGCCATGTATTCCTTCTCTTTTCATAAGCAATAGATGAATTTTTTCTGCAACCTTTGAGCAACAACTTGGAGGGAGGAACCCCTATAGAGTTCCAAGGAGGCCGATCCCCTAAAGAAATCAACCCCAAGTTTAGAATCTGTAAGGGTTCTAACATTTAGTAACAAAAGGTTAGAAATTATAGTCCCTGTTTTGTTGAATCTATAGGGTTAATTAAAATAGAAATATGAGTAGGTATTTAAAGTCCAAATCATTCAATCTAGGTATCAAAATAAAGATATTTGAGTCTACTTTGAAATGAATTAGGCTTTGCCTAAATCAATGTTTGATAATAAAAGTTAGGTCTGAAACAATGAATAGAGGTCAGATTACCAAAAAATTATAGATTCATGGCTTTGTATCAAAATTAAAGAAATGTCTAATGCTAAGCTGAAATCTTTCGAGTTTTGTAGAATTAAAATGAAAATAGAGATTAGAATTTCTGTGGGATGGGATTAGAAAAATTTCCTTAGAAAAGTTTGATTCCTAAATGTGGGGAAATTGATGCAAAAACCTCAATCAAAACAAAGCATCTTCTTCTTCTTCTTCTTCCCTTCTCTTCTAAAACCCACGTTGGTTGCAGCAAGTATCTCTCCTTATGTTTTCCTTTAATCTTTCATCTAATTAATTGGATTTGACTAACACAAGGGTTGCAAGATTGCAAACATGCATGAAAAGGGCTATGTGTCATCCATAGAATAAACATAGATGACACCATACTTAGGTTAGCTAGTGACACATGTCCTCCATTTTTTTTTTAACTTAATGTGAATCTTTGACAAATCATATCAGTTTTCTAAGATTCACATTTAGGTCCCTAGCAATAAACTTCTAATATAAAATTATTTAATATAAAAGAATTATTAGCTAATCTGCATATTTACAAACAAGCATCTATAAAATTTTCAAAAATGGGGGATGTTACACTATCCCCTCCATAAAATAAAACATTTAGTCCTCTAAATTTATCATACCTCCTTCGACGAAAAGATAAAATCAGGATTACACCTGGATTGAGGCCATCTATATCATTTTGTCTTACCCTACCCTCATATCATTTAAATCCAAATTTTCTTTTAATAACTTCTATTTTTTCCCAACCAGTATAGCCAAAAAACTTGTAGATTTTCTGCTAACTATAGCAATGACAACATTGGCTTTCCCCGGGTGATAACAAATAATACAATTATAATCCTCTAGAAGTTCTATCTATCTCTGTTGCCTCATTTTTAACTCTTTATGAGTAAAAATATACTTGAAACTCTTGTGATTAGTAAAGACTTTAAATGTCCGCCCATACAAGTGATGCCTCCAAATCTTTAGAATAAAAATAATTACTGTCAATTCCAAATCATGAGTTAGATAATTCAGTTCATAACTTTTTAGTTGGCTAGAAGTATAAGCAATCACTTTCCATTCTTACATCAAAACACATCTAAGGCTCTTTCTTAAGGCATTTGGTATAAACTACAAATCCCTCGTTACCACTTTTAATAGTGATAATAGGGGTATTAGTCTATCGTTATTATTATTATTTTTTTATCGCCTGATTCAACTGTCTGTAATCAATACTACCATAATCGGAAGATAGCCAATCCATGTCAAGTATAATATCACAACCCTAAATATATAGGAAAATCAAGTCAGTAAGGAGTTCGTGTTCTCCGATAGAAATCAAACAAGATGGATAAACCAACTTTGTAGTCAAAGAATCCCCAACAACAATAGTTACATATACCATCTAATCCAGTGGTCTAGGTTGAATGCCCAAGTAACAAGCAAAATATTATGAAACAAATGATAAGTTGGAACTAGGATTAAACAAAACTTTTTGTATTTTATCAAAAACATTAATAGTACCTTTTGATCACTGGTTTAGGATGGCCTAGGAGGTAGTGGCTCTTTCTTCTTCAGAGGGCAATCTTTTATTTTATGATCCAACTTCTCATATGCAAAACAGGCTCCAGTTACCTAAAAATATTGACTTATTTCATGATTTAACTTGTATCTTGCACATGATTGAGTCCTCAGTGGTCACTTTTCTTTCTCAACTCTATATGCCTTTACCTTCTTGTTTCTTATTTCAAATTTATTCCCTCTCTTACTTTTGCTGATAAACTTGTCCTTATCTTTCTTACCCTTGATTTCCTGAATTTCCTCTAAGTCTCTTTCCATTATCAAAACCCTTTCTACCACATCAGCATATGCTTGGAGTTTTAAAGATGATATTCGACTTCTTATTGTTGGCCTTAGGCCCCTTTTAAATTTTTTTGCTTTTCTAGTTTCATCATCGATTATATAAGTGGCAAATATGGAGAGTTTAGTGAATTTAGATTCATACTTTGCTATCGTCAAGTTTCGCTGGATAAGATTCAAGAACTCAAATTCTTTCTGCTCTCTAATGTAATCTGGGAAATATTTATTATTGAACTTTTCTACGAATATTTCTATGTGATGGGCTCATGTTTGACTTCAGAAATCCTTTTAATCATTTTCCACCAATGCTTAGCCTCTCCTTCCAACATAAAGGCGGCAACAGAAACCTTTTGATTATTAGGGCAATTTAAGATATCAAATATTTTCTCTATCTGCATCATCCATCATTCTGCGATCATTGGGTCAGGCTCACCACTAAAACTGGGAGGACTTAGCTTCTTAAATTGTTCAATTCCCAGTCCAGTCTGGTTTGATATCTCCGTTCCATCATTTCTTCCTTGTCGGACTTATTATTGCATCACCTGTGTCATAGTCTCCAGAGTTCTCATAATCCCACCCAATTGATCAGAAGCGGATGCAATAGGAGAACCATATAACCTCGTCATCCTTGCTTCCTAAAAACAACAAAAGAGATTTTTTTTTTTTATCAATCTCTAAATAAAATCAGTAAACCTCAAAATTTATTAAGCATTTAGCATATTAAAAATCTTAGTGATCCTTAAATCATACTATGATACCATCTCTGTTATGCCCCCTGAATTTAATTTTCATTCAGGAGGTGTGAACCTAGCTCAAAATTGATAATATTATAATTCAACAAAACAATCCAAGGTCTAAACACACATTTGAGTCCACTAAGAAAACATTCTAGTCAAAAAATCACCTCTATAAATCCATAATTCATAAAACCTGTGTAGTTTAAATTCATATATCACTTTGCTCGATGAATCATAAAATCTGAAACCAACTCGCCAAGACAATAACCACCATATAAGTCCACAAGTGTAGGATTCTACATAATAAAAAAACCAATATTTACCATATGTTCATATCATTATACAAATCAAACTTAACACTCCAAAATCCTAAACAAGAGAGGTTCTTTAAGCTCTTACAAAACTCATAAGTTCAGATTTGCCATCAAACATTCCATTAAGCATTCAATATACTTATGTTGAATCTCGGATTTTGATGATAAAGTCAATTATAATTTGTTTGATCAAATCTATAAGTTGAGAAAAGTGTGCAGGAATAACTACGATAGCAGTAAGATATACAACATGTGTTGTGCTGGAGTCAAAATCGAGATCTCATTGGGAGTTTGAGAGTTCGT
Organism: Musa acuminata AAA Group; assembly: GCF_036884655.1. Lineage (NCBI taxonomy): Eukaryota > Viridiplantae > Streptophyta > Magnoliopsida > Zingiberales > Musaceae > Musa > Musa acuminata. Next base: position 11,812,768 of record NC_088347.1, on the reverse strand, counting down.
CAGAAGTTCGGATGTTTGTCGGAAGTTCAGTCAGAACCAACCAAGAAGTCCAGAAGCTTGCCATACAAGCTCGTCGGAACTTGCCATGAAGATCGTCGTAAAGTCCATGAGCTTGTCGGGAGTCCATCGGAACATTGCCGAGAGTTCGTAGGATGTTCGCCGGAAGCTTGCTGGGAAAGCAATTGACGCACCAAAAAAGGATGTGCTATAATTATGTCTTAATTATCGTAGTTAAAGCATAAATTAAGTTAGGATTGGGAGGTAATCCCACTAACTTAATTAGGGGCCAATTGGGCGCTTAACAGGGCTGAATTGATCAGCCAATTCAACCCTTGAAAACATAGCCGATGGAGGCACCGCTAGGGCTAGCGGTGGCACCATCTGGAAAGTAGTGCACTAGGTTTTTTGAGCGGTGGTACTGCCCAAACTGGGCGGTGCTACTGCCGACAATGAAAGCTACCAGTGGTGGTACCACCCCTATCAGGCGGTGGTACCGCCCAATGTCAGATCAGCGACGGTAGTACCGTCCAGTAACGATGGTGGTACCGCCAGTACCCGGAATCCGGGGATGTGATACTTTTTGGCTCCAATTTTGAAGTCATTGGGGTCTATAAAAATCACACCCTTTTCTACATGAAAGGGCACGAAAGTATTGGCTTAATCTTGAATTCTTGAGTCTTAAAAGTATTGAAAAGTTAGAAAGAGTTCTCCTCCTTCATCTCTTAGCCTTGTAACCATCCAAGAAAGAGGAGTGAGATATGTAAGGGTTGTCTCCTAAACTAGGCAAAAGGAGAAAGAGGTGTAAAAGGTGATGGCCTTCGCCTATTGAAAGAAGGCCTTTAGTGGACGCCGATGACCTCATCGGAGGAGGAATCCAAAAATGGATGTAGGTCACATTGACTGAACCACTCTAAATTCTGGTTTGCTTTTCATTTGTGCAATTTACATTATTGAAAATCTCCTTAATCTTCTCTTGCACTTTTACAAAAGCTTTCCAATTCATCTTCTCTCCGAACTGGATTGAATTGAAACTATTTTCGTTGAAATTAGTTTTAATTGAAACGAATATTTTTCTAAAATCAGAAAAGTTTTCCACTACACTAATTCATCCCCTCTCTTAGTGCTGCTCTTGATCCTAACAGTTGGTATCAAAATAAGGTTCACTCTCATTTGATTTTAAATCCAAGAGAGATGACATTTGTTGGCAACCTAGAGAGTCATTCAATTACACATCCACCCATGTTTAATGAGACGGATTACACATATTGGAAGACTAGAATAAGGATCTTCCTAATTTTAATAGATTTTAAATTCTAAAATATTATAGAAAATGGATTTCAAAAGTCTTCTCTTCCTATGAATGATTGGAATGAATTGGAGAAGAAGACTTTCACTTAAACATAAAGGCAATGAATGTCTTGTTTTGTGTCTTAGATAAAAACAAGTTTAATCGTGTATCCATTTGTGAAACGATATTTGATATTTGGCACATACTCGAAGTGACTCATGAAGGCACTAGTAGAGTGAAGGAGTTAAAAATTAATCTTTTAGTCCATACATATGAGTTGTTTCGAATGAAACCGAGTGAGACCATTGGAGACATGTACACCCGATTTATGAATGTCTCAATATTCTAAAAGGACTTGTTTCTTAGATTTTGAGCTTGTTAATAAAATTTTAAGATCCCTTCCAAAAAGTTGGGACCCTAAAGTCACAGCCATTCAAGAGGCCAAAGATTTAAATAACTTTCCTGTTGAAGAACTAATCGGGTCACTAATGACCTATGAGATGACTTGTAATGCTCATAAAGAGCTAAAGAACAACCTTCCAAAGAATAGGAAGGATATGATTCTAAGTACTCAAGAAGATCACTTAAAAGAAAATTCAAGTGATGAGGACTTTGATGAAGACTTGACACTATTAACAAAGAGGTTCAAAAAATTTAAAAAAATAAATAAATTTAAAAATGATACTAAAAATAAAATTAAACCTAAAAAAGAACAAGTGATATGTTATGAATGCAAGAAGCCGGGATATTACAAGAGTGAATGTCTCCAATCAAAGAAGAGACAACCAAAGAAGAAGAAGACTCTTAAAGCAACATGGAACAACTCAAGTTCATCTGAAAAAGAGGGGCCAACCAACGCCGAACAAGTTGCTCACTATGCATTAATGGCTATTGGAGAAGAGGTAACAAGTTCATTTGATGCAAATTTATCATTTGATGAACTTTTAAATGCTTTTCATGATTTATTTGATGAATGTAAATCAATTAGTAAAAAATATAAATTGTTAAAAAAGGAACATGATTCTCTTGTTAATGATTACAATAGATTAAAAGTTGAGCACATTGATAGTTTAGCTTCATGTACGAAATGTGATGAACTAGAAATACTTCAAAAGGAAACCTTGCTACTTAAGAAAACCTTAGAAAAGTTTGAGGTTGGTAGCAAATCCTTAAACATGATCCTTGCCAACAAGGGTCACATTCATAGAAAAGGTGGCATTGGATTTGTGAGTAGCTATCACCAAAATCCAACCACCTTTGTTAAAGGCCTTACTTTGCATATTTCACCCTAAAAGAAATGCAACTTTTATTATAAATTTGAGCATGTAGCTTATCATTGTCCATTTAAGAAATATAATCCACACAAATTAATTTGAGTTCCTAAAAGAACCTCAAATGACTCAATGCAATCTGATAAGCTATGTAGATCGATTTTTTAGGCACCCAAGGTCAAATGGGTACCTAAAAATCATCCTTTTTATAGAAACATTTACCATCACAAGATAGGAGCAAGAGATAGTACCTTGATAGTGGATGCTCAAGGCATATGATCTGAGATCCATCTCAATTCTCTAAGCTCACTAGCATAAATGAAGGATATATCACCTTTTGAGACAACAATAAGGGTAAAATCATTGACAAAGGAACCATAGATAATAAATCCACCTTTTCTATTGAAGATGTATTATTAGTTGATGACTTAAAGCATAACCTTTTGAGCATTAGTCAATTGTATGATTAAGGATACATCATTAGATTTGAATACAATGCTTGCATTATTGAAAACCATTCAAAAACACATCTATGATTGCTCTAAAATTAAATAATATATACACAATCGACATTAATGATCTTTATAATGAAATGTGTTTTTCGGTTTTGAATGACGATGCTTGGCTTTGCCATAGGAGGTTAGGACATGCAAGCATGAAACTAATCTCTCAAATTTCATCTAAAGAACTTGTGAGAGGAATTCCTCACATTAAGTTCGTTAAAGACAATGTATGTGATGCATATCAACTAAGAAAGCAAATAAAAATTAGTTTCAAACCAAAGAACCAAATAAGCACCTCTAGGCCATCGTAATTAATCTATATAGACTTATTCAGACCAATTGCTACATCAAGCCTACGAGAAAGCAAATACGCATTTGTCATCATTGATTATTTTAGTAGATACACATAGACTTTTTTTTTTGCACACAAAAGTGATTGCTTAGGTGTTTCTCTAAGTTTTATAAACTTGTTCAAAATGAAAAGGGATTTATGATTTCATCAATTCAAAGTGATCATGGTAGTGAATTTCAAAACTATGATTTCAAAGAATTTTGTGAATCTAATGGATACAACCACAACTTCTATACTCTAAGAAATCCTCAATAAAATGGAGTAGTAGAGAGAAAGAATAGAAACTTACAAGAAATTGCAAGAACCATGTTAAATGAACATAGCCTACCCAAATATTTTTGGGCTGAAGCCGTAAATATGATATGCTATGTCATGAATAGAGCTCTAGTAAGACCTTTACTCGCCAAAACTGTAATATCCCATTAGTCCCACATCGGAAGTGGGGAATGTGTATGATTAGCTTATAAGGGCCCAATGAGTGTACTACGTTACCTCCCGCTTAAGCATTTTGGTCCGCCGTTGAGGACCAAAATGGAGTTATTGGCTAGTTAGCTCATAAGACCCGGGTCGTGATATTTGGTATCAGAGCCGACTTAGCATTAGGGCAGGGTGAGAGGGCTCGAGTAGGAAAGGGCTACCCGTAGATGGAGTCAGAGAACTCATCACGGCGTGGAGCCACCATTGAGTTAAACCTCACATGCACTATGCTAGGGTTCGATCTGGGATATGTCGGGCCTTGACGAGGACGTCAAGCTAATTGAGTTGGGGATAAATGTAATATCCCATTAGTCCCCCATCGGAAGTGGGGAATGTGTATGATTAGCTTATAAGGGCCTGATGAGTGTACTACGTTACCTCCCGCTTAAGCATTTTGGTCTACCGTTGAGGACCAAAATGGAGTTATTGGCCAGTTAGCTCATCAGACCCGGGTCGTGACATTTGGTATCAGAGCCGACCTATCATTAGGGCAGGGTGAGAGGGCTCGAGTAGGAAAGGGCTACCCGTGGATGGAGTCAAAGAACTCATCATGGCGTGGAGCCACCATTGAGTTAAACCTCACATGCACTATGCTAGGGTTCGATCTGGGATATGTCGGGCCTTGACGAGGACGTCAAGCTAATTGAGTTAGGGATAATGTAATATCCCATTAGTCCCACATCGAAAGTGGGGAATGTGTATGATTAGCTTATAAGGGCCTAATGAGTGTACTACGTTACCTCCCGCTTAACCAATATGGAGTTATTGGCTAGTTAGCTCATCAGACCTGGGTCGTGACATTTGGTATCAGAGCCGACCTAGCATTAGGGCAGGGTGAGAAGGCTCGAGTAGGAAAGGGCTACCCGTGGATGGAGTCAAAGAACTCATCACGGCGTGGAGCCACCACTGAGTTAAACCTCACATGCACTATGCTAGGGTTCGATCTGGGATATGTCGGGCCTTGACGAGGACGTCAAGCTAATTGAGTTGGGGATAATGTAATATCCCATTAGTCCCACATCGGAAGTGGGGAATGTGTATGATTAGCTTATAAGGGCCTGCTGAGTGTATTACGTTACCTCCCGCTTAAGCATTTTGGTCCGCCGTTGAGGACCAAAATGGAGTTATTAGCCAGTTAGCTCATCAGACCCGGGTCGTGACAAAAACTCCTTATGAGTTGTAGAACAACAAAAAACCCAATATTTCATATTTTAAAGTTTTTGGCTGTAAGTGTTTTATCTTGAATGAAAAATATGCCTTGGGAAAATTTGATGCAAAATATGATGAAGGAATTTTTTTTGGATATTCTTTTATTTCTAAAGCATTTTGTATCTTTAACAAAAGAACTTTAATTTTAGAAGAGTCTATTCATGTTGTTTTCAATGAAGTTTCCGAAGGCAAGAAAAATGATTTTGATGATGATATTAATTTTGATGCTTTGAATTTAAATGAAACCCCTTCTCCATCTAGCAACTTCGATACATTTTCTTCCGAAACATCCTTACCCTAGGAATGAAAGTATATAGATGCTCATCCTAAGGATCTAATCATAGGAGACACATCAAAAGGGATTCAAACTCGTTCTTCTCTGAGTTTTTGTACCAATGCCGCTTTTCTCTCCTAAATTGAACCAAAATGCATTTACAAGGCCTTGAAAGATGATTCATGGGTTATCGCAATGTAAAAAGAGTTGAATCAATTTGAGAGAAATTAGGTGTGGAAGCTTGTTCCTAGGCCAAATGACCATTTAGTTATTGGTACTAAATGGTTCTCTAGAAACAAGCAAGATGAATTTGGTATCGTGGTTCGAAATAAGGATAAATTAGTGGCCAAGGGTTTCAACCAAGAAGAATGTATCGATTATGAAGAAACCTTCACTCCTGTAGCATGATTAGAAGCCATAAGGATGCTCCTTGCCTATGCTAGTAGTAACAATTTTAAGTTATTTCAAATGGATGTTAAAAGTGCTTTTCTTAATGGCTTTATTTCCGAAGAAGTTTATGTTGGACAACCTCCTTGATTTAAGAATGATAATATCCCTGATTATGTATTTAAATTGACTAAAGTTCTCTATGGATTGAAACAAGCCCCAAGGGCTTGGTATGAGAGACTTAGCTCATTTCTTATTGGAAATAATTTCTCTAAAGGCAAGGTTAATACTACATTGTTTATCAAAAATTTTAAACATAATTTTCTTATTATTCAAATTTATGTCGATGATATTATTTTCAGTTCCACAAATGAATCTTTATATGAGTTATTTGCCAAAAGCATGATTCTAGAGTTTGAAATGAGCCTAATAAGGGAACTAACCTTCTTTTTAGGCTTACAAATTAAACAACTTAGCAATGATATTTTTCTTAGTCAAACAAAATATACTTTAGATTTGCTAAAAATGTTTAATATGGATAGCTCAAACGCTATCGATACTCCTTTGAGCACCTCCACTAAGTTAGATATTGATAAAAGTTGAGAAAACTTTGATTAAAAAGCTTATAGGGGTATAATAGAAAGTTTACTAAACCTCGCCACAACTAGACCATATATCATGTTTAGTGTAGGACTATGTGCTAGGTTTAAATCTAATCCTAAGTAATCTCATCTTAAAGCAGTTAAGAGAATACTTAGATATCTTAAAGGAACCACAAATCTAGGATTGTGGTATCCAAAATCCAAGAACTTTGAATTAATTACTTATGCTAATGTGGATTTTGTTGGATATAGATTAGATAGAAAAAGTACATCTAGAATATATCAATTTTTAGGACACGTATTTGTTTCTTGGTCTTCCAAGAAACAAAACTCGATTGCACTATCTATAACCAAAGCTGAGTATATTGTAGCTAGTGCATGTTGTGCACAAGTTGTGCAGATGAAAAACACTTTAGAGGATTATAAGATTCATCTTAAAAACATTCCCATAAAATGTGATAACATAAGTGCAATATATTTAACAAAAAATCACATTCAACACTCAAAAACTAAACATATTGATATTAGACATCACTTTATACGAGATCATGTTAATAATCATGATATAATCTTAGAGTTTATTAATACAAAACATCAATTAGCCAATATTTTTACAAAGCCTTTAAGTGAAAAATAATTTAATTTTACTATAAGAGAATTAGGAATGTTAATTTGCCCGAATGCATGAATTTGTTAAATTTTATTTTCGGATTTTCTTGATTCTTTGTATCACTCACTTAAATCATGATCTTATAGTATGTGCAATGAGCCATATGCATTTTCCCATACGAGTTTTATATGATGTTTGAGTACAAATCTTCTCCTCTTATGATGCTAGTTTTACATGATAAGGCTATGTGCTTCACGGTAATAAAATGCTTATTTAGATGTTATAACTTTACTTTGTTGGAATTATGTGCTTTGATGCTGAAAATTGTTTACCTTGATGCTGTAAACTTAAAATGCTATTTACTTTGATGTTGAAATTATGTGCTTTGATGTTAAAAATTTCTATGATGTTGTTCTCTCTTTAAATGATAAGTATGTTATCATACAATGATGCAATATTATGTTTGCTTTGATGCTGAAAATTTCTATGATGTTGTGATCTCTTTAAATGATGAGCATGTTATCATACAATGGTGCAATATCATGTTTACTTTGATGCTGAAAATTTCTATGATGATTATGATCTCTATTGAATATTGAGAAGTTTTAATCATACATGATGCAATATCGGATTCTTAACTTTTGAGTGCCACAAGCACGAATGATATTATCTCATATAAGTAGTGATGAAAAGTTATGATGAAATATTTTATAAATGCATGAAGTGTTTATACATTTAAATATCTTGATGTTTGATATATGAAAGTTATTGATAAATGCATCTCTCACGGATTTCACTCTTATGAAGTTTTAATGAGAAATGGATTTGATGTAATGCTCCTCACTATGAAGCTTTATTCATGAATTTCTCCTTCATGTGATACTCCTCTCCCATGAATTCTTCCTTATTCTTCTCATGAAAGATGAATTTTATGAATTCCAATGGATATCTTAATCCTTGAAAGATGAATTTTTGTTTGTGATAATTATTTGCAAGATTGGGGATTTGATTTCATTTGGATATCTCGATCCTTTTCATGAATCTCTTCTCTTTGTTAAAATGAAAGCATGTTTTAACGAAAATTTATTTATTGTTTTTTACTTGATTCAAATCATTTCATAAATTTAGTTTTTAATGGATTCTCTCGTTACCTTCTTCCTCTTCTTCATGCAAAATGTGAGTACAAAGGGGGAGAAGTTGTTGGAATCTATCGTTTTAATGTTGATAACATTTAATGATGAGAACTTTTGAGTGAGAAACTTGCTTGAATTTTTTTTTTACCACACTTGCATTGTTGAATTGTTCTCCTTTTTGTTGATGACAAAGGGGGAGAAATAATATCAAAATGTGATAAATTTATGACAAATGTATGCAATGTATTTCCTCATATATACTTGAAATGATTGCTTGATAAATTTCTTTCATTATGATAAGATATCTAGAGCTTAACTTGCTATTTTACAATTGATATATTGCCATAGAATGATGAATTGCTATCTTTGTCATCTTTCATATTTAAAATATCATAATTGAAAATGGATGTCATGACTTGACATCATACTTGGCATCATATTTTGAGAATGTTAGATCATGATAGGAATCATGATGTGCATGTTGATAAGTTTAATGAACTAATCTTAGCAGTTTGTTTCTTGAATTCAAAGGCCTTGAATTCAAGAATGCTTTTTCTCAAGTATGACATATAGATAGGGGGAGTTAAGGTTAACTCCGTCATCAATTGATTATCATCATAAAAAAGGGGGAGATTATTGAATCTTGGATTTTGATGATGAAGTCAATTGTAATTTGCTTGATCTAATTTATATGTTGAGAAAAGTGTGCAGGATTAACTATCATAGTAGTAAGACATAAAGCAGGTGTTGTGTTGGAGTCAAGATTGAGATCTCATTGGGAGTTCGAGAGTTCGTCGGAAGTCCGGATGTTCGTCGGAAGTTCTGCCGGAACCAACCAGAAGTCTAGGAGCTTTCCAAAGAAGCTCATCGGAACTCACCAAGAAGATCATCGTAAAGTATAGAAGCTTGCCAGTAGTCCACTAGAACATTGCCGAGAGTTCGTCGGATGTTCGCCGGAAGTACGTTGGAAGCTCCCTGAAAGAGCAATTGACGCACCGGAACAAGAAGTGTTGTAATTATATTTTAATTATCGTAGTTAGAGCATAAATTAAGTTAGGATTGGGAGGCAATCCCACTAACTTAATTAGGGGCCAACTGAGCCCTTATCAAGCCTAAATTAGGCCAAATTGATCAGCTAATTCAGCCCCTAAAAATATGGCCGGTGGTGGCACCGCTAGCATCGGCAGTGGCACCGCTTGGAAAGCAGTGCACCAGGTTTTCTGGATGGTGGTACCACTAACATTGAAAGCTGCCAATGATGGTACCGCCTAGTGTCAGATCAGTGGCGGTAGTATCGCCTAGTAATGGCGGTGGTACCGCCATTACCCCAGAATCCGGGGATGTGACATTTTCTGGCTCCAATTTTAAAGCTTCTGGGGTCTATAAAAACCTCACCCTTTTTTGCATGAAAGGGCATTAAAGCATTAGCTTAATCTTGAATTCTTGAGTCTTAAAAGTGTTGTAAAAGTTAGAAAGAGTTCTCCTCCTTCATCTCTTAGCCTTGTAACCATCCAAGTAAGAGGAGTGAGATTTGTAAGGGTTATCTCCTAAACCCGATAAAAGGAGAAAGAGGTGTAAAAGGTGGTTGGTCTTCGCCTATTGAAGGAAGGCCTTTAGTGGATGCCGGTGACCTTATTGGAGGAGGAATATGAAAGTGTATGTAGGTCATATTGACTAAAGCACTCTAAATTCTGGTTTGCTTTTCATTTGTGTAATTTACATTACTTTAAATCTCCTTAATCTTCTCTTGCACTTTTATGAAAGCTTTCAAGTTCAACTTCTCTCTGAAATGGATTGAATCAAAACCATTTTTGTCGAAATCAGTTTTAATCGAAACGAGCAATTTTAACTTACAAAAGGTGGAAAGAGAATGTTGTTGCAGATGCGCTTTCGAAACTGCCTGAGCAAGCTGAATTTTTGGTCATTTTACTTCCAACCAGCGACTTCCTTGAGGATATTAAGATGGAATGGAAGGAAGATTCAGAGACCAGTAAGATATAAAAAAAATTAGAGGAAGCACCAAGCTCTACGGCACATTACAATCGGGACTCAAAAGAATTATGCTATGAGGGACGCATTGTGCTTGCGACAAATTCTACTTGCAGCTTCAAGAGCAGATTTTGGACAAAGTTATTCCATATGCAGGGTACTAAATTGAAAAAGAGTACAACATATCACCCACAAACCAACAGCCAGATGAAAGTTTTAAATATGTGCTTGGAGACATCCCAAAGCCACCCACCAAATATGACTATCAAAAGAGAACTCCAGACCCAGCCAAGTGCCATTATTGATCGACGGATCGTGACTCGACAACGACGACCCACTAATGAAGTGCTAATACAGTGGGCGAACCTACCAATAGAAGATGCCACTTGGGAGAACTATGACGACTTGAAGATCAAATTCCCATAATTAATGAATCATCAGCCTCGAGGACAAGGCTGATTTGAAGAGGGCGGGTCTGTTAGGACTCTAGCTTGGAGTGTCCTAATTGAGAGGGACATTCATGTAAAACTGTTATGACTCTAGTTAGGAGAGTCCTAATTGAGAGGGACATTCTATTAGGACTCGAGCTAGGAGAGTCCTAATTGAGAGGGGCATTCATATAGGAGGTTTTTTCTTAGAAAAGAATTAGGAGTTGTAAGAGAATAAGAGTCATGAGTAGGAGTCCTATTAGGAGTTGGTTAGAAGTAAGAGTCTTAAGTACGAGTCCTATTAGGAGTTAGGGTTTAGAAGCCCTATTAATAGCCATGTATTCCTTCTCTTTTCTTAAGCAATAGATGAATCTTTTCTGCAGCCATTGAACAGCAACTTGGATGGAGGAACCCCTATAGAGTTCCAAGGAGTCCTAAAAGTTTTACATGAATATCCCTCTCAATTAGGACTCTCCAAGCTAGAGTCCTAACAGACCCGCCCTCTTCAAATCAGCCTTGTCCTCGAGGCTGATGATTCGTGAATTTTGGGAATTTGATCTTCAAGTCGTCATAATTCTCCCAAGTGGCATCTTCTATTGGTAGGTTTGCCTATTGTATTAGCACTTCATTAGCGGGTCATCGTCGTTGAGTCATTATCCGTCGATCAATAATGGCACTTGGCTGGGTCTGGAGTTCTCTTTGGGTAGTCATATTTGGTGGGTGGCTTTGGGTTGTCTCCAAGCACCTATTTAAAACTTTCGTCTAGCCATCAGTTTGTGGTTGATATGCCATACTCCTTTTCAATTTAGTACCTTGCATATGGAATAACTTTGTCCAAAATCTGCTCGTGAAGATGCAAGTAGAATTTATCGTAAGCACAATGCGTCCCTTATAGTGTAATTCTTTTGAGTCCCAATTGTAATGAGCCATGGCTTGGTGCTTCCTCCAATTTTTTTATAATCTTACTAGTCTCTGAATCTTCCTGCCATTCTATATTAATATCCTTAAGAAAGTCGCTGGTCGGAAGTGAAACGGTCGAAACATCAACTTGCTCGGGTAGTTGCGAAAGCGCAACTGCAAGAACATTCTCTTTCCCCTTTTTGTAAGTTATTTCATAATCAAATCCAATATGTTTTATTACCCTTTTTTGCTGCTCAGGGGATGATATTTTTCGCTCCAAAAAGTACTTGAGGCTTTTATGGTCAGTTTTAATTTGAAATCGTCGGCCAATCAAGTAGGGTCTCCACCTCGTTGTTGCGCGCACAATGGCGAGCATCTACTTATCATATGTTGACTTATTTTGATGGGAGGGAGATAATGCCTTGCTAGTGTATATGAGTGGTCGACCATCATGCAAGAGAATAGCTTTAATTCCGACTCCAGGTGCGTCGGCCTCAATAACGAAGGGTCGGTTGAAATATGGTAGTGTTAGTACCGGCGTCGACATCATGGCTGCCTTAAGTTTGTCGATGGCAGCGGAGGCTCTGTCCAATCATTGGAAGACATCTTTTTTCAGTAAGAAAGTAAGTGGTGCATTGATCTCTCCATAGTTTTTTATGAACTTGCGGTTGTAGCCTGTTAAACCCAGAAAGCCATGTAGCAATTTTATGTTCCAAGGGGTCAGCCAGTTTTGCATTGCTCCAATTATGAAGTGGTCTACTACCACAGCTTCCTCTGATAAGATATTCCCAAGATATTCCACCTTCTTATGAAGAAAGCAAAAATTCATAGTGGTTGTTGTGTGTTCAAAAGGTGGTTTCCGGTATGTCTTCTTCACATGCTCGTATTTGATGATACCCGGATCGAAGGTCCAGCTTTGTAAAGATTTGTGCTCCCTTAGCAACTCATCTACTACTGGAATAGGGTATTTATCCATGATGGTTATGCCATTGAGAGCTCGGTAATCAACACATAATCGCCATATTCCATCCTTCTTTCATATGAGGAGCACCGGTGAAGGGTAGGGGCTGTAACTTGGCCGAATAACTCCTGTTTTGAGCATCTCTTTTATAATCCTTTCTATTTCATCCTTCTGGAGATGTGGATATTGATATGGCTGAGCATTTGCTGGAGATTTGCCTGGAAGAATCATTATACAATGATCATGCCAACGGGTAAGAGATAGGTTGCGCGGTTCGTCAAATATATCTGAAAATTCAGCAAGCAAAGGAAGTAGATTTGGATCTTCAAATTTTGTTGGCTCTCCCTTAGTTTGTTGCTCAAATTGTACCAAAAAGCCACTGCATGCTTTATGCAAAACCTTCTTCATTTGTTGTGTGCAAATCGTCGTTACGTCGCCCTCACGTTTCCCATGCAGTATCACATGTTTCTCCTTACTGTAAAATTTTATAATTAGTTGCATAAAATTCCAAGAAATATCACCTAATGTCATCAACCATTTAATTCTGAGTATGGCCTCATGATCATCAAGTGAGAGGAGGAAGAAATCTGTAATTATCTCTTGGTCCTGCAACAATAGTTTCACCTACGGGCACCTATGATCACACTTCAAAATACGTCCGTTGGCGACTTTAACGACAAACCTGCTGCAATTCTCAATAGGTAAGTTCATATAGACAGCAACCTTACTGTTTAGGAAGTTATTAGTGCTGCCCGTGTCGATGAGAACAGTGATCGGTTGTTGTTTGAGAAGGCCACCAACTTTCATCGTTTGTGGGATTGAGTAGCCAACTACTGTATGTACCGTAACTTTGGTCGGTTGTGGCTTTTCTTCTGCATCTTCTTCTTAATTTTCAACGCTCTCTTTTGGATGTTCAATGACCTCTTCTTCTATCGGTTCAATCATAAGAAGTCCCCCTTTACTACAGTGATGCTCACGGCTCCACAGCTCATCACAATGCCAACATAACCCCATCGCAGATTGCTCCCGAAGCTCTTCTCTTATTAACCTCTTCAGTGTAGGGACTTGGTCGAAAGTAGGGGGGGCTAAGGGCTTCAATATTACTGGTTTAGGAGCGACCCTAGTCTTCCAAGCTTCATGGTTCAATTGCTCCTCTTGATGTCGTGCGAAAGAGATGGCTGCCATAAGCGTATACGGTTGTCGCGCTTTAACTTCTCCTCGGATCTCCGACTTCAAGCCCTCAATGCAGGTTCTCAATAGCTGTTTTTGAGACCAATCATGAGTTTGATTAGATAACCTTTCAAACCTGGCTTGGTACTCCTGAATGGTAAAGGTTTGTCGGATCTTTGCTAGTTGTCCGTCAATATTCTCGTAATCAGTTGGTCTGAAGCTGATCAGCAGTCCTTCTTTGAATTGTCGCCATGAAAGGACTCCATAAGTATGTTCAAACCAATCAAACCACTGTATAGTATCCCCTTCAAGATATATAGCTGTAATTTTCACCATAGATGCATCCGCGATTTTATGGTACCGAAAATATCGCTGCAATTCTCAATAGGTAAGTTCATATAGACAGCAACCTTACTATTTAGGAAGTTATTAGTGCTGCCCATGTCGATGAGAACAGTGATCGGTTGTTGTTTGAGAAGGCCTCCAACTTTCATCGTTTGTGGGATTGAGTAGCCAACTACTGTATGTACCGTAACTTTGGTCGGTTGTGGCTTTTCTTCTGCATCTTCTTCTTCATTTTCAACGCTCTTTTTTGGATGTTCAATGACCTCTTCTTCTATCGGTTCAATCATAAGAAGTCCCCCTTTACTACAGTGATGCTCACGGCTCCACAGCTCATCACAATGCCAACATAACCCCATCGCAGATTGCTCCCGAAGCTCTTCTCTTATTAACCTCTTTAGTATAGGGACTTGGTCGAAAGTATGGGGGGCTAAGAGCTTCAATATTACTGGTTGAGGAGCGACTCTAGTCCTCCAAGATTCATGGTTCAATTGCTCCTCTTGATGTCGTGCGAAAGAGATGGCTGCCATAAGCGTATGCGGTTGTCGCGCTTTAACTTCTCCTCGGATCTCCCACTTCAAGCCCTCAATGAAGGTTCTTAATAGCTATTTTTGAGACCTGGTTTGGTACTCCTGAATGGTAGAGGTTTGTAGGATCTTTGCTAGTTGTCCGTCAATATTCTCGTAATCGGTTGGTCTGAAGCTGATCAGCAGTCCTTCTTTGAATTGTCGCCATGAAAGGACTCCATAGTATGTTCAAACCATTCAAACCACTGTATAGCATCCCCTTCAAGATATATAGCTGTAATTTTCACCATAGATGCATCTGCGATTTTATGGTACCGAAAATATCGCTCCGCGCGCGAGATCCAACCAATTGGGTCTCCTTCTTCCCATCTAGGGAAGTCCACTCTCATGCATGGATAGTTGGGGTTGGTCATAGAGCTTCCCCTCTCTTGAAAGTCATATCTTTGGACTTGGTGCGATTAGGCAAAGCTCTCCCCTTGATATGATTTATTCGGGCTTAGTGGTCGGCCTAATTTGAGTTCGGTAAAGAGCATCCGAATCTTATCCTCCATTCGCACCTCCAAAGATTCAAATTTAGCATTAATTGGCTCCTTAGATGCCATAGTATATACCTCCAAATCTATGATATTAAGATCTCTCTTTTGTTATTAGGTTAAAGGCATGTATAGGTTGAGAGAAGTGATGGTCGAAAGGGTTGGTGGATCGGTGGATGTAGGCTACGATTTAGGCTACTTTTGTGGCAGTTTTGGGTGCAGTTTGAGGGTGTGGTTTAGTGGAATTTTAGGGCTGTGGATGAAAGTTTTGGATCTGTGGTAGATGGCAGCAAAGGTTTGATAGAAATCAGTGGAAGTTGCAGCAAGTATGTGCTGTCTTGTAAGAGTAGAATTGTCGTCGAAGAAACAATGGTTTCTCGATGTAATTTCTACGAAAAACTTAAGAGAATTGCGGAGGGAATTGATAGCAAAATCACAGATTATATGAGAGCAAGGATGTCTAATTTAATCAAGAGAATTTCAGCAGTATAACAGCAAGAAAATTGGTGCAAGTTGCGATAGCAGAATTGTTGTCGAAAAATTTCAGCTGGTTATGATGAAAATTTGCAGCAACACAAAATTATTTTTAGAGATGAATTCCTTAATATATCAATCTTACATGGAAGACAAGAGATCTATGAAGTGTATAAGAAATTTAATTCAAAAAATATTGCAAATAGATGGGTTAAGGCAACAATATGCCGCTGAAATTTTCTGCAGCACATATTTTTAAGTATAGCAGATTGGACGTAAAAGACCAGTGGTTTATATTGAGAATTTTTTGATGAAACCAATGGGAAATTCACTGTTAGGAAGTGTTGAAGCTATCACAAAAATTTCGTAGAGATTTGGGTAGAAACAATATAGTATCAAGATCAAAGAAACAGTGCTATGCGGCTGAAATTTTACAATACAGATTTCAAGTATAGCAGATTAGACGTAAAAGATCAATGGTTCATATTGAGAATTTATTGAAAACAACAAAGGGAAATCTGCTATTAGGAAGTGTCAAAGATGTCATAAAAATTTCATAGAAATTTAATTAGAAAAAGCACATTAGCAAGATCAAACAGATGGTTCTATGCGGCAGGAATTCTGCAATGTATCTTTCGTCGTAGCGATGAAAACATTGTGACGAAAGGTTTATGCAGCAATATAGGAACAGTTTTTTTTTTTTTTTTTGAATAAGGAAAACAAAATTGCAGCAATAGTAAGGTACGAAACCAGAACCTGTTGCAATTCACGGGGAGATCAAAGGATGATCTACGGTGGTGGAGATGATGGCGGAATTCGGCGACGATCTTTTAAGCAATTGTGGGAATTGCTTTGGGAGGTTGTGGAGGGCTGATGGATGGCAATGGAAGGGCAACGAGATGCCAAGAATGCTGCTCTGATACCAGGTGTTAGAACCCTTGCAGATTCTAAACTTGGGGTTGATCTCTTTAGGGGATCGGCCTCCTTGGAACTCTATAGGGGTTCCTCCCTCCAAGTTGCTGCTCAAAGTCTGCAGAAAAGATTCATCTATTGCATATGAAAAGAGAAGGAATACATGGCTATTTATAGGGCTTCTAATCCCTAACTCCTAATAGGACTCCTACTCAAGACTCTTCTAACCAACTCCTAGTAGGACTCCTAGTCAAGACTCCTATTCCTTTACAACTCCTAATTCTTCTCTAAGAAAACACCTCCTACATGAATGTCCCTCTCCATTAGGACTCTCGAAGCTAGAGTCTTAACAGAATGTCCCTCTCAATGAGGACTCTCATAGCTAGAGTCCTAACGGTATTACATGAATGTCCCTCTCAATTAGGACTCTCCAAGCTAGAGTCCTAACAGACCCCTCTTCAAATCAGCCTTGTCCTCGAGGCTGATTAATCGTGAATTCTGGGAATTTCATCTTCAAGTCGTCATAGTTCTCCAAAGTGTCATCTTCTATTGGTAGGTTTGCCCACTGTATTAGCACTTCATTAGCGGGTCATCATCGTCGAGTCATGATCCGTCGATCAATAATGGCACTTGGCTAGGTCTGAAGTTCTCTTTGGGTAGTCATATTTGATGGGTGGGTTTGGGCTGTCTCCAAGCACCTATTTAAAACATTCGTCTAGCCATCGGTTTGTGGTTGATATGTTATACTCCTTCTTAATTTCGTACCATGCATATGGAATAACTTTGTCCAAAATCTGCTCGTGAAGATGCAAGTAGAATTTCTCGTAAGCACAATGCGTCCCTTATAGTGTAATTCTTTTGAGTCCCAATTGTAATGAGCCATGGGGCTTGGTGCTTCCTCCAATTTTTTGATAATACTACTAGTCTCTGAATCTTCCTACCATTCTATCTTAATATCCTTAAGAAAGTCGCTGGTCGGAAGTGAAACGGCCGAAACTTCAACTTGCTCGGGTAGTTGCGAAAGCGCATCTGCAAGAACATTCTCTTTCCCCTTTTTGTAAGTTATTTCATAATCAAATCCAAGAAGTTTTATTACCCTTTTTTGCTGCTCAGGGGATGATATTTTTCGCTCCAAAAAGTACTTGAGGCTTTTATGGTCAGTTTTAATTTGAAATCGTCGGCCAATCAAGTAGGGTCTCCACCTCGTTGCTGCGCGCACAATGGCGAGCATCTCCTTATCATATGTTGACTTATTTTGATGGGAGGGAGATAATGCCTTGCTTGTGTATATGATTGGTCGACCATCATGCATGAGAATGGCTCCAATTCCGACTCTAGATGCGTTAGCCTCAATAATGAAGGGTCGGTTGAAATATAGTAGTGTTAGCACCGGCGTCGACATCATGGCTGCCTTAAGTTTGTCGAAGGTAGCTGAGGCTCTGTCCGACCATTGGAAGATATCTTTTTTCAGTAAGAAAGTGGGACACTGATCTCTCCATAGTTTTTTATGAACTTGTAGTAGTAGCATGTTAAACCCAGAAAGCCATGTAGCAATTTTATGTTCCACGGGGTCAGCCAGTTTTGTATTGCTACAATTTTGTAATGGTCTACTACCACAGCTTCCTCTGATATGATATACCCAAGATATTCCACCTTCTTATGAAGAAAGCAAAAATTCATAGTGGTTGTTGTGTGTTCAAATGGTGGTTTTCGGTATGTCTTCTTCGCATACTCGTATTTGATGATACCCGAATCGAAGGT
This sequence comes from Musa acuminata AAA Group, assembly GCF_036884655.1. Lineage (NCBI taxonomy): Eukaryota > Viridiplantae > Streptophyta > Magnoliopsida > Zingiberales > Musaceae > Musa > Musa acuminata. The sequence continues at coordinate 11,794,665 of NC_088347.1, read as the reverse complement.
CAATCTTTGTAAAGATTTGTGCTCCCTTAGCAACTCATCTACTACTGGAATAGGGTATTTATCCTTGATGGTTATGCCATTGAGAGCTCGGTAATCAATACATAATCGCCATATTCCATCCTTCTTTCGTATGAGGAGCACCGGTGAAGAGTAGGGGCTATAACTTGGCCGAATAACTCTTGTTTTGAGCATCTCTTTTACAATCATTTCTATTTCATCCTTCTGGAGATGTGGATATTGATATGGCTGAGCATTTGCTGGAGATTTGCCTGGAAGAATCATTATACAATGATCATGCCGACGGGTAAGAGATAGGTTGCGCGGTTCGTCAAATATATCTGAAAATTCAGCAAGCAAAGTAAGTAGATTTGGATCTTCAAATTTTGTTGGCTCTCCCTTAGTTTGTTGCTCAAATTGTACCAAAATGCCGCTGCATGCTTTATGCAAAACCTTCTCAATTTGTTGTGTGCAAATCGTCGTTACGTCGCCCTCACGTTTCCCATGCAGTATCACATGTTTATCCTTACTGTAAAATTTTATAATTAGTTGCATAAAATTCCAAGAAATATCACCTAATGTCATCAACCATTTAATTCTGAGTATGGCCTCATGATCATCAAGAGGCAGGAGGAAGAAATCTGTAATTATCTCTTGGTCCTGCAAAAACAGTTTCACTTGCGGGCACCTATGATCACACTTCAAAATCCGTCCGTTGGCGACCTTAACGACAATCCTGCTGTAATTCGCAATAGGTAAGTTCATATAGACATCAACCTTACTGTTTAGGAAGTTATTAGTGCTGCCCGTGTCGATGAGATCAGTGATCGGTTGTTGTTTTAGAAGGACTCCAACTTTCATGGTTTGTGGGATTGAGTAGCCAACTAGTGTATGTACCGTAACTTTGGTCGGTTGTGGCTTTTCTTCTGCATCTTCTTCTTCATTTTCAACGCTCTCTTTTGGATGTTCAATGACCTCTTCTTCTATCGGTTCAATCATAAGAAGTCCCCCTTTACTACAGCGATGCTCACGGCTCCACAGCTCATCACAATGCCAACATAACCCCTTCGCATATTGCTCCCGAAGCTCTTCTCTTATTAACCTCTTTGGTGTAGGGACTTGGTCGAAAGTATAGGGGGCTAAGAGCTTCAATATTACTGGTTGAGGAGCGACTCTAGTCCTCCAAGATTCATGGTTCAATTGCTCCTCTTGATGTCGTGCGAAAGAGATGGCTGCCATAAGCGTATACGGTTGTCGCGCTTTAACTTCTCCTCGGATCTCCCGCTTCAAGCCCTCAATGAAGGTTCTTAATAGCTATTTTTGAGACCTGGTTTGGTACTCCTGAATGGTAGAGGTTTGTAGGATCTTTGCTAGTTGTCCGTCAATATTCTCGTAATCGGTTGGTCTGAAGCTGATCAGTAGTCCTTCTTTGAATTGTCGCCATGAAAGGACTCCATAGTATGTTCAAACCACTCAAACCACTGTATAGCATCCCCTTCAAGATATATAGCTGTAATTTTCACCATAGATGCATCTGCGATTTTATGGTACCGAAAATATCGCTCCGCGCGCGAGATCCAACCAATTGGGTCTCCTTCTTCCCATCTAGGGAAGTCCACTCTCATGCATGGATAGTTGGGTTTGGTCATAGAGCTTCAACTCTCTTGAAAGTCATATCTTTGGGCTTGGTGTGATTGGGCAAAGCTCTCCACTTGATATGATTTCTTCGGGCTTAGTGGTCGGCCCAATTTGAGTTCGGTAAAGAGCGTCCGAATCTTATCCTCCATTCGCACCTCCAAAGCTTCGAATTTAGCATTGATTGCCTCCTTAGATGCCATAGTATATACCTTCAAATCTATGATGTTAAGATCACTCTTTTATTATTAGGTTAAAGGCATGTATAGGTTGAGAGAAGTTATGGTCGAAAGGGTTGGTGGATCGGTGGATGTAGGCTACGATTTAGGCTAGTTTTGTGGCAGTTTTGGGTGCAGTTTGTGGGTGTGGTTTAGTGGTGTTTTAGGGCTGTGGATGAAAGTTTTGGATCTATGATAGATGGCAGCAAAGGTTTGATAGAAATCAGTGGAATTTGCAGCAAGTATGTGCTGTCTTGTAAGAGTAGAATTGTCGTCGAAGAAACAATGGTTTCTCGTGTAATTTATACCAAAAACTTAAGAGAATTGAGGAGGGAATTGATAGCAAAATCACAGATTATATGGCAGAAAGGATGTCTAATTTAATCAAGAGAATTTCAGCAGTATAACAACAAGAAAATTGGTGCAAGTTGCGATAGTAGAATTGTTGTCGAAAAATTTCAGCGGGTTACGATGAAAATTTGCAGCAACACAAAATTATTTTTAGAGATGAATTCCTTAATATATCAATCTTACATGGAAGCCAAGATGATCTATGAAGTGTATAAGAAATTTTATTCAAAAAATATTGCAAATAGATGGGTTAAGGCAACAATATGCCGCTGAAATTTTCTGCAGCACAGATTTTTAAGTATAGCAGATTGGACGTAAAAGATTAGTGGTTTATATTGAGAATTTTTTGATGAAACAAAGGGAAATCCACTGTTAGGAAGTGTCAAAGCTATCACAAAAATTTCGTAAAGATTTGGATATAAACAATATATTATCAAGATCAAACAAACAGTGCTATGCGGTTGAAATTTTACAATGCATATTTTCAAGTATAGCAGATTAGACGTAAAAGATCAATGGTTTATATTGAGAATTTATTGAAAACACCAAAGGGATATCTGCTGTTAGGAAGTGTCAAAGATGTCATAAAAATTTCATAGAAATTTGGATAGAAAAAGCATAGTAGCAAGATCAAACAGATGGTGCTATGCGGCTGGAATTCTGTAATGTATCTTTCGTCGTAGCGATGAAAACTTTGTGACGAAAGGTTTATGCAGCAATATAGGAAAAGATTTTTTTTTTTTGATTTTTGAATAAGGAAAACTAAATTGCAGCAGCAGTAAGGTACGAAACCAGAACCTGTTGCAATTCACGGGGAGATCAAAGGATGATATACGGTGGTGGAGATGATGGCGGAATTCGGCGACGATCTTTTAAGCAATTGTAGGAATTGCTTTGGGAGGTTGTGGAGGGCTGATGGATGACAATGGAAGGGCGGCGAGATGCCAAGAACGCTGCTCTAATACCAGGTGTTAGAACCCTTGCAGATTCTAAACTTGGGGTTGATCTCTTTAGGGGATCGGCCTCCTTAGATCTCTATAGGGGTTCCTCCCTCCAAGTTGCTACTCAAAGTCTGCAGAAAAGATTCATCTTTTGCTTATGAAAAGAGAAGGAATACATGGCTATTTATAGGGCTTCTAAACCCTAACTCATAATAGGACTCCTACTTAAGACTCTTACTTCTAACCAACTCCTAGTAGGACTCCTAGTCAAGACTCATATTCCATTACAACTCCTAATTCTTCTCTAAGAAAACACCTCATACATGAATGCCCCTCTCAATTTGGACTCTCCAACCTAGAGTCCTAAAAGAATGTCCCTCTCAATTAAGACTCTCCTAGCTAGAGTCCTAATAGTTTTACATGAATGTCCCTCTCAATTAGGACTCTCCAAGCTAGAGTCCTCCACCCTCTTCAAATCAGCCTTGTCCTCGAGGCTGATGATTCATGAATTCTGGGAATTTAATCTTCAAGTCGTCATAGTTCTCCCAAGTGGCATCTTCTATTGGTAGGTTTGCCCATTGTATTAGCACTTCATTAGCGGGTCATCGTCGTCGAGTTATGATCCGTCGATCAATAATGGCACTTGGCTGGGTCTGGAGTTCTCTTTGGGTAGTCATATTTGGTGGGTGGCTTTGGGCTGTCTCCAAGCACCTATTTAAAACTTTCGTCTAGCCGTCGGTTTGTGGTTGATATGTTATACTCCTTTTCAATTTAGTACTCTGCATATGGAATAACTTTGTCCAAAATCTGCTCGTGAAGATGCAAGTAGAATTTATCGTAAGCACAATGCGTCCCATATAGTGTAATTCTTTTGAGTCCCAATTGTAATGAGCCATGGGGCTTGGCGCTTCCTCTAATTTTTTTATAATAATACTAGTCTCTGAATCTTCCTACCATTCTATCTTAATATCCTTAAGAAAGTCGCTGGTCGGAAGTGAAACGGCCAAAACTTCAACTTGCTCGGGTAGTTGCGAAAGCGCATATGCAAGAACATTCTCTTTCCCCTTTTCGTAAGTTATTTCATAATCAAATCCAAGAAGTTTTATTACCCTTTTTTGCTGCTCAGGGGATGATATTTTTCGCTCCAAAAAGTACTTGAGGCTTTTATGGTCAGTTTTAATTTAAAATCGTCAGCCAATCAAGTAGGGTCTCCACCTCGTTGCTGCGCGCACAATGGCGAGCATCTCCTTATCATATGTTGACTTATTTTGAAGGGAGGGAGATAATGTCTTGCTAGTGTATATGAGTGGTCGACCATCATTCTTGAGAATGGCTCCAATTCTGACTCCAAATGCGTCGGCCTCAATAATAAAGGGTCGGTTGAAATCTGGTAGTGTTAGCACCGGCGTCGACATCATGGCTGCCTTAAGTTTGTCGAAGGCAGCGGAGGCTCTGTCCGACCATTGGAAGACATCTTTTTTCAATAAGAAAGTAAGTGATGCACTGATCTCTCCATAGTTTTTTGTGAACTTGCAGTAGTAGCCTCTTAAACCCAAAAAGCCATGTAGCAATTTTATGTTCCACGGGGTCAGCCAGTTTTGCATTACTCCAATTTTGATGTGGTCTACTACCACAGCTTCCTCTGATATGATAAGCCCAAGATATTCCACCTTCTTATGAAGAAAGCAAAAATTCATAGTGGTTGTTGTGTGTTCAAAAGGTGGTTTTCGGTATGTCTTCTACGCATACTCGTATTTGATGATACCCGGATCGAAGGTCCAGCTTTGTAAAGATTTATACTCCCTTATCAACTCATCTACAACTGGAATAGGATATTTATCCTTGATGGTTATGCCTTTGAGAGCTCGGTAATCGACACATAATCGCCATATTCCATCCTTCTTTCGTATGAGGAGCACCGGTGAAGAGTAGGGGCAGTAACTTGGCCGAATAACTCCTGTTTTGAGTATCTCTTTTACAATCCTTTGTATTTCATCCTTCTGGAGATGTGGATATTGATATGGCTGAGCATTTGCTGGAGATTTGCCTGGAAGAATCATTATACAATGATCATGCCAACGGGTTAGAGGTAGGATGCGTGGTTCGTCAAATATATCTGAAAATTCAGCAAGCAAAGGAAGTAGATTTGGATCTTCAAATTTTGTTAGCTCTCCCTTAGTTTGTTGCTCAAATTGTACCAAAAAGCCGCTGCATGCTTTATGCAAAACATTCTCCATTTGTTGGTTGCAAATCGTCGTTACGTCGCCCTCACGTTTCCCATGCAGTATCACCTGTTTCTCCTTACTGTAAATTTTATAATTAGTTGCATAAAATTCCAAGAAATATCACCTAATGTCATCAACCTTTTAATTTTGAGTATGGCCTCATGATCATCAAGAGGGAGGAGGAAGAAATATGCAATTATCTCTTGGTCCTGCAACAACAGTTTCACCTGCGGGCACCTATGATCACACTTCAAAATCCGTCTGTTGGCGACCTTAATGACAAACCTGCAGCAATGCTCAATAGCTAAGTTAATATAAATAGCAACCTTACTATTTAGGAAGTTATTAGTGCTGCCTGTGTCGATGAGAACAGTGATCGGTTGTTGTTTGAGAAGGTCTCCAACTTTCATCGTTTGTGGGATTGAGTAGCCAACTAGTGTATGTACCGTAACTTTGGTCGGTTGTGGCTTTTCTTCTACATCTTCTTCTTCATGTTCAAGGATCTCTTTGGGATGTTCAATGAATTTTTCTTCTATCGGTTCAATCATAAGAAGTCCCCCTTTACTACAGCGATGCTCACGGCTCCACGGCTCATCACAATGCCAACATAACCCCTTCGCATATTGCTCCCGAAGCTCTTCTCTTATTAACCTCTTTGGTGTAGGGACTTGGTCGAAAGTAGGGGGGGCTAAGGGCTTCAATATTACTGGTTGAGGAGCGACCCTAGTCCTCCAAGCTTCATGGTTCAATTGCTCCTCTTGATGTCGTGCGAAAGAGATGCCTATCATAAGCGTATATGGTTGTCGCGCTTTAACTTCTCCTAGGATCTCCGGCTTCAAGCCCTCAATGAAGGTTCTCAATAGCTATTTTTGAGACCAATCATGAGTTTGATTAGATAACCTTTCAAACCTGGTTCGGTACTCCTGAATGGTAGAGGTTTGTCGGATCTTTGCTAGTTGTCCGTCAATATTCTCGTAATCGGTTGGTCTGAAGCGGATCAACAGTCCTTCTTTGAATTGTCTTCATGAAATGACTCCATAAGTATGTTCAAACCAGTCAAACCATTGTATAGCATCCCCTTCAAGATATATAGCTACAATTTTCACCATAGATGCATCTGCGATTTTATGATACCGAAAATATCGCTCCGCGCGTGAGATCCAACCAATTGGGTCTCCTTCTTCCCATCTAGGGAAGTCCACTCTCATGCATGGATAGTTGGGGTTGGTCATAGAGCATCCCCTCTCTTGAAAGCCATATCTTTGGGCTTGGTGTGATTGGGCAAAACTCTCCTCTTGATATGATTTCTTCGGGCTAAGTGGTCGGCCCAATTTGAGTTTAGTAAAGAGCGTCCGAATCTTATCCTCCTTGACATGCATCACACACTTAATGTAAGGAATACCTCTTACAAGTTCTTTATATGAGATTTGAGAGATTAGTTTCATGCTAGCATGACCTAATCTCCTATGCCGAAGCCAAGCATCGTCATTCAAAACCAAAAAACACATTTCATTATAAAGATCATCATTGTTGATAGTGTATACATTATTTTATTTTAGGACAGTCATAGATGTGTTTTTGTGTCATTTTTCAATAATGCAAGCATTGGATTCAAATCTAATGATGTATCTTTTATCACATAATTGACTAATGCTCAAAAGATTATATTTTAAGCCATTAACCAACAATATATTTTTAATCAAAAAGTTGGGTTTGTTACCTATGGTTCCTTTGCAAATGATTTTACCCTTGTTTTTATCTCCGAAGGTGACATACCCTTCGTCTAGGCTAGTGAGCTTAGAGAATTGAGATGGATCTCCGATCATGTGCCTTGAGCATCCACTATCAAGGTGCCATCTCTTGCTTCTAGCTTGTGATGGTAAATATTTCTACAAAAAAGGATAATTTTTAGGTACTTATTTGACCTTGGGTGCCTCAAAAATTGGTCTACACAACTTATTATGTTGCATTGAATCATATGATATTCTTTTAGGAATCTAAATCAATTTATGTGGACTATATCTTTTAAATGGACATTTGTATGCAACATGTCGGGGTTTACAACAAAAGTTGTATTTGGTGCAGGGTGATACATGCAAGATAGGAACTTTAACAAAAGTGGTTGGATTTTGGTGAGAGCTACTCACAAATCTGATTCTGCCTCTTCTATGAACGTGAGCCTTATTGGCAATGATCATGTTTAAAGACTTCCTATTAACCTCAAACTTTTCTAAGGTTTCTTTGAGTAGCAAGTTTTCCTTCTTAAGTGCCTCTAAGTGTTCATACTTAGTACATGGAGGTAAAGAAGGATTATCATGCTTAAGTTTTTAAAATTCAACATTTAAAATGGCATGCTCCTTTTTCAAAATGTTAATACTTTACTCAGTGCTACATTCATCAAACAATTCATGAAAGATACTTAAAAAGTTCATCGAAAGATAAATTTACATCTAATGAATTGCTCACCTCATCTCTGATAGCCATTAGTGTGTAGTGAGCAACTTGCTCTGTGTTGGTTGGCTCCTCTTCTTCGGATGAACTTGAGTCATCCCAAGTTGTTTTAAGAACATTCTTCTTCTTCGGTTGCTTCTTCGTTGCTTGGGGCCATTCGCTTTTGAAATGTCTCGACTTCTTACATTCGTAGCATATTGCTTGTTCTTTCTTGGTTCAATTTTATTTTTAGTATCATTTTTAAATTTATTCTTTTTAATGAATTTTTTAAATTTTTTTATCAAAAGTGTCAAATCATCATCAAAGTCCTCATCACTTGAATTTTCTTTCAAGTGGTCTTCATGAGTTCTTAGTGGTATATCCTTCATATTCTTTGGAAGATTTTTCTTTAAGCTCTTCATGAGCATTGCAAGTCATATTATAGGTCATTAGTGACCCGATAAGTTCTTTGATAGAAAAATTATTTAAATCCTTAGCCTCTTAAATGGTTGTTACTTTAGGGTCTCAACTCTTTGGAAGGGATATTAAGTTTTCATTAAAAAGTTCAAAGTTCAAAAAATATTTGCCAAGAACTTTTAAACTATTAATGACATCCATAAAATGGGTGTACATGTCGACAATAGGTTCGCTTGTCTTCATCCGAAACAATTCATAAGTATGACCTTGCTCTAATATCAATGGTTAGGATTAAGAGCCACACTAAGAGGGGGGGTGAATTAGTGCAGTAGAAAAATTATATCGATTCGAAAGCCTTCGTACGATAAAAACTGATTTCAACTCAAATCATTTATTTTACTTTGAATAAGTAGAGAAGAAAATGTTGGGCAGTTTGCAATATAGTAAAGTTGAATGCAGTAAAGAGAATTTGTAGTAAGGAAAGAACACACCGGAATTTATAGTGGTTCGGTCAAAATGACCTACATCCACTTCTGATTCCTCTTCCGTCGAGATCATCAGCGTCCAATAATGGTCTTCCTTCAATAGGCGAAGATCAACCACTTCTTTATAGTGCTTTCTCCTTTTCACAGGTTTAGGAGATAACCCTTACAAGCCTCACTCATCTTTCTTGGATAATTACAAAGCTAAGAGGGGGAGGAGGAGGACTCTTCTCACGTTTATAAAACTTTTAATGCCCCAACACTTAAGATTTTTCATACTTTTGATTGCACTTTGTTACCCTTCCATACAGAAAAGGGTAAGGTGTTTATAGGCCTCAATGACTTTAGAATTTGGGCAAAAAATTGTCTTATCCCAGTTTTTTGAGGTATTGGCGATATCATCGCCATTACTAGGTGGTATACTACTTGTCACTCAAACACTAGGCAGTACCACTACCTAGTCTAGGAAAACACTACTTGACAGAGCTCGAAGATAAGGGCGGTACCATCGCCTGATAGGGGCGGTATCACTGTTCGCAGTAGTAACTACCAGCAGTACCACCACCCAGTTTGGGTGGTACCACCTCCCAGACCACGTGGGAGATTATGGTGCCATCGCCGGCTGTAACTTCATATGTTGAATGAGTTTTTTCAACCAGCCCAATTCAACCCTGTTAAGGGCCCAATTGACCCCTAACTAAGTTAGTGGGATAACTCTCAATCCTAACTCAACTTAAGGTCTAACTATAATAATTAAGACATTTGACAAAGTAATTTTATTCCGGTACATCAATTATTCTTCCAGCGAGCTTCTAGCAATCTTTTGGCAAACTTTTGACGATCTCTTTGTAATGTTCCGGTGGACTCCCGACAAGCTCTTGACTTTATGATGATCTTCTTGGCGAGTTCTAACGAGCTTCTGTGGTAACCTCTTAGACTTCTCGATCAGTTCCGACAGAACTTCCGATGAACGTCCAGACTTCCGACGAACTCTCGAACTCCCAACGAAGTCTCGATCTTGACTCTCACGCAACATTTGTTTTATGTCTTACCGCTATTATAGTTAATCCTGCACACTTTTCTCAACATATAGATTAGATCAAACAATTCACAATTGATTTCATTATCAAAATATGACATTCAACATAAGCAAGATGAATTTGGTATCGTAGTTAGAAACAAAGCTAGATTAGTGGCCAAGGGTTTTAACCAAGAAGAAGGTATCGATTAAGATGAAGCCTTTGCTCCTGTGGCACGATTAGAAGCCATAAGGATGCTCCTTGCCTATGCTAGTAGTAATAATTTTAAGTTATTTTAAATGGATATCAAAAGTGCTTTTCTTAATGACTTTATTTCTGAAGAAGTTTATGTTGAACAATCTCCTAGATTTGACAATTATAATTTTTTGAATCATGTGTTTAAATTGACTAAAGCTCTCTATGAATTAAAACAAGCCCCAAGGGCTTGGTATGAGAGACATAGCTCATTTCTTATCCAAAATAATTTCTCTAAGAGCAAGGTTGATACTATATTATTTATTAAAAAAATTAAAAATAATTTTCTTGTTGTTCAAATTTATGTTAATGATATTATTTTTGGTTCTACAAATGAATTCTTATGTGAATCTTTTGCCAAGAGTATAAGTTAATAGTTTGAAATGAGTTTAATGGGTAAACTAATTTTTTTTTAGGCTTACAAATCAAACAACTTAGTGATGCTATTTTTCTTAGTCAAAGATATATGCATTGGACTTGCTAAAATGGTTTAATATGGATAGTTCAAAGGCTATCAATGTTCTTATGGGTACCTCCACTAAGTTAAACATTGATGGAAGTGGAGAAAGCTTTGATCAAAAAGCTTATAGGGGTATGATAGAAAGTTTACTATACCTCACCGCAACTAGACGGGACATGATGTTTAGCGTAGGACTTTGTGCTAGGCTTCAATCTAATCCTAAGATATCTTATCTTAAAGCAGTTAAAAGAATTTTTAGATATATTAAAGGAACCACTAATATAGGATTATGATATCTAAAAACTTTGAACTAATTGCTTACGCTGATGCGGATTTTGTTGGATGTAGAATAGATAGAAAAAGCACATCCGGAACATGTCAATTCTTAGGTCATGTACTTGTCTCTTGGTCTTCCAAGAAACAAAACTCGGTTGCACTATCTACAACCGAAGCTGAATACATAGCGGTGAGTGCATGTTGTGAACAAGTTGTATAGATAAAAAATACATTAGAAGATTATAAGATTCACCTTAAGAATATTCCCATAAAATGTGATAACACGAGTGCAATATATTTAACAAAAAATCATATTCAACACTCTAGAACTAAACATATTGATATTAGGCATCATTTTATAAGATATCATGTAAATAACCTTGACATATCTTTAGAGTTTATTAATACGAAACATCAATTAGCCGATATCTTTATAAAACTTTTAAATGAAGAATAATTTGATTTTATTAGAAGAGAGTTAGGGATGTTAAATTGTCCAAATGCATGAGTATCTTTTCCAAACTTTCTCGATTTTTTTTAAAGGCTTTCATGAAATTATTTCATTTCATATATAAGGCTTTTATGAAATCCAGCATATCAATCAACTAGGTATTAAAATTTATTTTATACAAATACACTTAATCACTTCACTAATAGAATTCATTAATACATGCATCTCCCATGGAAATCACTCTTGTGAATTTTTAATGAGAAATGAATTTGATTTATGAAGTTTTATTTATGAATTTCTTTTTCATATGATGCTCCAATCTCATGAATATTTTCTTACTCTTCTCATGAAAGATAAATTTTATGAATTCACATGGATATATTGATCCTTGAAAGATGAATTTTAGTGTGTGATGATTACTTGCAATAATGGTGATTTGATTTCACATGGATATCTTGTTCCTTTTTATGAATCTCTTCTCTTTGTTAAAATTTAAGCATGATTTAATGAAACTCATTTATTATTTTGAACTTGACTTGATTCAAATTATTTCATAAATTTAGTTCTTAATGGATTCTTTCCTTACCTTTCTTCCTCTTCTTCTTATTTTTATGACAAATGAAGAAAGAAACTTGCACATCTAAAGAAGAACCAAAAAACCCTCAAGTAAAAATATTAGCTTATCCAAAAAGGTTATCATGAAAAGTTTTTGCTTACCTTCTTGGATTAATTGGTATGAAACTTGCTTAATTTTGTTTACCATACTTATATTATTGAATGGTTCTCCTTTTTGCTGATGACAAAGGGGGAGAAATATGACAAGTTGATGACAAATTGAATTTTTGAGACATGTATAAAATGTATATTGTCATAAATGCTTGAAACATATTAAAATATATTTCATATGTATTATAAATACTATAAATATTTCATGAATGCTTGATAAATGTCTTTCATTATGATAAGATATCATGAGCTCAACTTGCTATTTACAATTGATATCTTGCCATGGAATGATGAATTGCTATATTTGTTATCTTGCTAAATTTCATATTTGAAATTTGTATCATACTTGAAAATGATGATTGTACTAGTCATAGGTGCCTAACAAGCCAATCACGTGAGTGATGACATGTGTGACTTGATATGCAGTCGTTTTGCTTATTATATTTTGGTATTTTATCACTTTATATTGACTATTACATATATGCTTATATATATATATATATATATATATATATATATATATATATATATATATATATATATATATATATATATATATATATATATATATATTGTGATGTCCTTGAATCTGTGTAATAGGAATCGGATCGTGATAAAATCATGATAATGAGACCGATTCATTTTAAACACAGATCCTAAATAATCCCGGTCATAGGTTACTTAAGTGGGACATCGAGATAACCGGACATACTAGAGACACTAGAGATACAATATAGGTGCTCATTAGGGAATGAGTTTACTGATTGATCCGCTTACGAAATGCTGGATGGTTGATGATGCCTTATTGTCGAACACCGATTCTATAGTCCCAATAGTGTATCTAGGCCTTAGTCCCAATGATATACCTAGTCCTTAGACTTGAGTGCTCCACTCTTTGATACTGGATTTATAGGTTTGGATGTCCCAGATCTAGCACAACCGGTCTTCAAGAGTGGTAGTCAATCTTACAAGGGCTATTGAGTGTCGATAGAGGATTATCCACTCTCGGTGTCATTAGAGGAATGTTCCATGTATTCTTACTTTGACAAATCCTTGGCTAGAGTCATTCAGATTGAGAGAGAAAGAGTTCTCTAGGAGAATCCGATTAGAGCAAGACTCGAGTAGAAATCGAATGGGTCTGACAGCACCATGCTCGGTATACGATCTCTGGGATATTAGATGGATAAGGAACTATATGTACATGGTAACTGAGGAAAGACAAGTCCAATGGATTGGATTCCCCTGTATCATCTAGGGACTACAGCGTTGTAGCCTAGTACGTCCGTAGTCGATGAGTCGAGTGAATTATTATGGTGATAATAATTTGCTGAGCTAGAAGGAGTTCTGACAAGTATGACTCACGGCCAGCTTAATATTGGTCCTAGAGTGTCACACACATATGGTAGGCATTGTGATGAGTAGAAGTTTGGATATAAGATATCCATCGGAGCTCTTATCTTATTGGATATCCAATAAGCCCCTAAATTATTAGATCCCATAGACGAGATCCAATAAGAGCCCATGAGAGATTATTGGATAGAGATTCACTAATCTAAGAGGCTTGGAAAGTTCGATAAAGATTCAATAACCAATAGGGGAGGATCTATTATGATTAAGTTGACAGGGAACCTCTATAAATAGGAGGGATTCAGTGGTTCATGGGCTAGAGCCTTTGCTTGCCTCTCCTATTCTCCTCCCCCTCGCCACCTTAGAGTAGGCCTGGAGTTTTGAGGAGCGTCATCGCAGCCCTATTGTGTGGATCACCACTAGAGAGGATGGCTCTTAACATCCTTCACTCTCTGCTAGAGATTTGTAAGGATTCAGGGATATACGATCTCCCTAGGTAACATAATTTATCTTATATGCAGTTTTATGTTTTGTGGATTTTTGCGTACCAATCTTCGCACGACGACAAACATCACTTTGAGAATAAGGGATTTTGTTTTCCGTTCTTCTACTGCGCATATGATGTCGACCCCAAGATTTCCCAATAGTGGTATTAGAGCCAGATTGTTCGTGCGATAGATTGGTTTTGAACTGCGTGTGTTGTGTTTTGGAGAATTTTTTGGCGTCAAAATTGTTGACGCAAAAGCGAGAAAGGGCAACAACTATTGTTGCCATTATTGCCATCGTAGATGGCAATGCTGCCATAAGCGTGCAGATAGTCCGCCTACAACGACAGTTACAAGACCAGCCGCGTGCAAACAGGCCCCCTATAACGGCGCCCATAAGTAGGGCCGCTAGCATGACGGCCACCTACGTGCTGGCACTGCCCCGGGCGCAAGGGCAACACCTGTGGGTGCTGGACCTACATGCATAGGTGGCGCTTGCCGACGTTGGGCCCGTGCGTGAGCCGCTAGCAACAACGGCAGCGAGCCTTAGTGGGTGCTATGCCCACCGGCTGAGGCACCGCAGAACAGCAGTGCCTGCGGGTACTGTGCCCTCATCTACAGCCACTTACGGGTGCTGCATGGCGTCCTTGCCGCCCGCAGGTAGGGCCGACGTCCTCGCTGCACAAGGCCGTCGCTGGCAAGGTGGCGTCGCCCGTAGCTAGCAAGGCATGGGGAGTTTTAGGGTTTTGGGAAAAAGATAATTTTGCCCCTATGAATTTAAGAAATTTCAGTTCTATCCCTTTATCCAAATTATGAAAATACCCCTAATAATTCATAAAATTCCCTATGTGTCCTCAATTCAGAAAATATTAATTAATTAAAAGGTTTAATTGATTATTATTTCTATTATTATCTAATAGTCCTAATTGATGATGATTTATATATGTGATGTATGATATGTGGACGGATGATCATGGACCGTGCGATGTGTGTACTTGTGATATTATTATTAGGGCCTACGAGCCTCCATTTTTATTTCTCATTTATTGTCAGGCCTGTGTGCCTATGATTAAGTTGTCATCATACAAGGAGGTGCAGTGAGAGTGGGAAGGCGATAACGGGACCCACGAGATGGACGATCGCGATGCATGGAGATACGTCGAGATGCCAACGGAATCGATGAGGATGAGATGGACAATCATAGGGTATAGAGATGTACTGTTGCACACATAGATCTTGATGTGAGTGATTATGCTGACTAGCTCGGGCTTGATCACATTAGGCTGTCGTCCATGGTCATATGGTGTGATTGCTTATGCACCTACTAGATATGTATATATTATTAGGATCAAGAGCGGCACTAAGAGGGGGGTGAATTAGTGCAGCGAATAACTTTTCTGATTTTAAAAAAATATTTGTTTCGATTAAAACTGATTCTGACGAAAATGGTTTTGATTCAATCCGTTTTGGAGAGACAATAAACTTGAAAGCTTTCATAAAAGTGCAAGAGAGGATTAAGGAGATTTGTAGTAATGTAAATTACACAAATGAAAAAGCAAACTAGAATTTAGAGTGGTTTGGTCAATGTGACCTACATCCACTTTCGGATTCCTCCTCTGACGAGGTCTCCAACGTCCACCAAAGGCCTTCCTTCAATAGGGAAAGGCCAACTACCTTTTACAGCTCTTTCTCCTTTTGTCGGGTATAGGAGACAACCTTTATAAGTCTCACTCCTCTTTCTTAGATGGTTACAAGGCAAAGAGATGAAGGAGAAGAACTCTTCACTTTTACAACACTTTAAAACTCAAGAACTCAAGATTATGCCAATAGCTTTCGTGCCGTTTCATGCGTAAAAGGGTGGGGTTTTTATAGACCCTAATGGCTTCAAAATTGAAGCCAAAAAATGTTTTATCCCGAATTTTCAGGATACTAGCGGTACCACTAACATTACTAGGCGGTACTATCGCTTGCAGTCTGACACTAGGTGGTACTAGTGTAATATCCCTCACTTTTGAAATTTATCAATAAGTATTTATTTATAAATCGGAGGACCTATATGTAAATATAAAAATTTCAAAGACTAAACTATTAAGTTGTAAAAAAAAAAAAACTGAAAATTTCGGTTTTATCCCACCGACCTCACGCTCTCTGTGGGGTGTGGGGGAAGAAGAAGAGAAGTAGAGGGAGAAGAGAAGAAAAGAAGAATAAGAAGAGAGGGAAGAGGAAGAGGAGAGAGAGGTAGCTGTAGTAGCTAGGGCTGCAGCACCTCTGTTTCCTGTAGGAGGAAACAGAGGTGTGCATGTGTGGGGCGTCGGGGAGGAGAAGGGAAGAAGAGGAGAAGAAGAGAAGAAGAATAAGAAGAAGAAAAGAGGAGGGTGGCTGCGGCAAGGGCTACAGAGAGGAGATGTGGGGCGTTGGGGAGGAGAAAGGAAGAAGAGGAGAAGAAGAGAAGAAGAAGAAGAGGAGAAGAATAGAAGAAGAAGAAGAGAGAGGAGGGTGGCTACGGCAAGGGCTACAGCAAGGAGGTGTGGGGCGTCAGGGAGGAGAAGGGAAGAAGAGGAGAAGAAGAGAAGGAGAAGAAGAAGAGGAAGAGAAGAAGGAGAAGCGGGAGAAGAGGTTGTGACATGTCTATTTCCTGCAAGAGGAAACAGAGGAGAGGGTGTGTGTGGCGCTAGGGAGGAGAAGGGAAGGAGAGGAGAAGAAGATAAGAAGAAGAGCAGGGGAGGAAGAAGAGGCTGCGACTGTGGCGGTGGCAGTTGTGGCTGGAAGAGAAGAATGAGAGGGAAGAAGAGGAAGAGGGGAAGGTGGCTGTGGCTACAACTACGGTAGCAGCTGTGGCGGCGGCGATGGCTGCGGTAGCTGCGGCAGCGGTGGTGGCTGCGGTAGCTACGGCAGCGGTGGTGGCTACAGCAGCTGCTTTTGGGAAAGAGAAAGGAAGGAAAGGGAAAAAAAAGGGGTTGCGACCATGATTGTGGCTGCGGTGGCGGCGGCTTCATTTGCAGCAGTTGTGTCTGCGAAAGAAGAGGAGAAAGAAGGCAGTGCGGTGGAAGGGACTGCGACTGTGGCAGCGATAGCGGCGGTGGCTGCGGCAGCTGTGTTTGGGAAAGTAAAAAAAAAAGAATGAATTCTCGTAAGGGAGAGCAGGTGAATATGCCCCTATGTTCTGCATGAGCTGCAGTTGTGGAGGAAGAAAGAAGATTGGTGCAGAAAATGAAAACAGGGAGAGGAGATAGAGAAAAATAGAAGAAGGATTTGGGCGTACACCTTCTTCGGATCTTCAGATCAAAATCTTTGAAAGGCAAGTGTCCCGATCTTTTCTCTTGCAAGTGTTCTAATCCCATCCTACAGAAATATTAGTCTCTGTTCTCATATTGATTCCGAATAATCTAAAAGATTTCTGCTTAGAACCTGATCTTTCTCTTGTTAGACACAAAACTATGGATCTAAATTTTTTGATAAACTGACCTCTGTAGATTGTTTTAGTCATAATTTTTAGCACCAAATGTGAATTTAGGTAGGACCTTGTTTATTTGAAAATAGACTCTTATACCTTTTTTTTGACACTAATATTGAAAATTTTGGAAACCGAATACTTACCCAAACTTCTGTTTCAAATGAGCCTATGGATGCTACAAAATAGGGATCAAAATTTCTGACCTTTTGATACTAAAATGTCTATAAGTCCCTGTTGGAAATTCTGATTTTTACCAAATTGATTTCATTTGAATCTAGACTTGTAGAACTTTCTTTTGAAATATAGATTGAAAATTTGGGAATTCAAATGCCTATCCTGCTATTTGTTGAAGCCGACCCTATGAGTTCTGCAAAATAGTGATTTTATTTTTTACCTTTGGTTAGTAAATCAATGGTAACTCCTTGTTGAAACCCTTGATTTATACGAAACTTATTTCATTAGAAACTAGATTGAAATATATTTTTAATGATATATTTTCTAAGTAAATTGGAGCACGATTGATGGTTTATATCATTTGTTCAATGTGTCTCTCGAATTCTGTCAGAATTCGAACTTTGGTCGATTTCGCATAATCTATTTTTATTTTTTTGGAAATAAATTTCATTCAGTTCCCTTCACTCAATTGAGGCTTATATTAATGCTTGAATTCTGGTTTGCTCTTGTCTATAAATTATTTACATTCTTGAAACATATTGTGTAACGTTTATGTTATATCACATTGACTCATATCGGCACATGTATGTCCCATTGTTCCGCATTTGCTTTCGATATGTGCCTATTCCAGTTTCATTCCTTTGGATATTAAATTCATCTAACCTTCTTATTTGAATTGAGCTGTATATGATTGCTTGGAATCCGTGTGTGCTCTTGCTTTCATTTCCTTTCAAATCTGAATACAATTGTGAAAGATTATTGCTTACTTCATATTGACTCGTAAAGGCACATGTATGTTTTGTTGTTCTGCGTGTGCTTCCGATATGTGCTATTTATTGTGAACCTTTTGTACTCTAGTGTTGCCAGAAATGGATGTACCATATGGTGAAGGGAGTTATGCATAGAGCCTGTGATGCTTTGCCAGCCCTTATGACTTCACACAGACGTGGGTGGATGGAGCTCCCAAACGTGGGAGACTTATGTTTAGTGGTCATTCAGAAATGGATGTACCATATTATGTTATGGTCCCACTTCACCTTCTGTATGTTTGATATGATATCTAGAGCTTTGGTTATGTGTTTCTATACGTGCTTTGGATAAGAATGATATGAATACAATGTCAAATTCGACGTTTGAGCTTCTAATTCATATTCGTTATTGATATGCTCCGAAATGGTCCATATGTTGAATCTCATATTTTGATGATGAAACCAATTGATAATTGTGTTTATGTTTTAACATGCATTTTGAGTGATGCAGGATGCTTCAATCAGGATGAGACAATTAAAGTAGAAAAAATCATGTTGGGTCGGAGGAACATGTCAAAAGATTGGACGTTGGGCCGGTGGATCAGTCGACGTATTGATAGACGGCTTTGGGCTGTGGACTCGGGCATCAGGCCAAGAAGAACAGATATTGCGCCAAGGATATCGGAGTTGCGGAGTCAACTAACCGATCGGGCAATAGGCCGCAGGAGAGGATGATGCGTCGAAGAATCAGATGAAGCGTTGAAGGACCAATGACATGCCAGACAACTTGATTAATGCTTAGTATTAATTGTCAAGATCGAAGTTTGTTTTACATGTACAGGATTAACTATGATGGAAGTAAGACATGCGCCGGAGTCAAGACCATGATCACATTGGGGGTTCGAGAGTTCGACGGAAGTCCGAACGGTCGTCGGAGGTTCTACGGGAACAAATCCGAGAAGTCCAGGAGCTGTTGAATCTCATATTTTGATGATGAAACCACTTGATATATGTTTATGATTTAATCTGTGTTTTGAGTGATGTAGGATGCTTTGATCAGGATAAGACAATTAAAGCAGGAAAATCATGTTGTGCCGGAGGAACATGTCAGAAGATTGGACGTCGGGCCGGTGGATCGGTTGATGTATCGACAGAAGGCTTCGGGCCGTGGACTTGGGCATCGGGCCAAGAAGAGCAGGTATTGTGCCAAGGATATCGGAGTTGCGGAGTCAACTGGCCGATTGGGCAATAGGCTGCAGGAGAGGACGATGCGCCGAAGAATCAGACGAAGCGTCGAAGGACCAATGACATGCCGGACAACTTGGTTAATTGCTTAGGATTAATTGTCTCGATCAAAGTTTTGTTTTAAGTGTGCAGGACTAACTACGATGAAAATAAGATATCCAACAGGAGTTGCGCCGGAGTCAAGACAATGATCACGTTGGGAGTTCGAGAGTTCGACGGAAGTTCGGACAGTCGTCGTAGGTTCTACGGGAACAAATCCGAGAAGTCCATAAGCTTGCCAAAGAAGCTCATCGAAACTCGCCAAGTGAATCGTCGCAAGTCCAGGAGTTTGCCGGAAGTCCGTAGGAGCATCACCGAGGGTTCATCGGATGATCGACGGAAGTTCGCCGGAAGCTCGCTGGAAGAAGCGATTGATGCACCGAAGCAAGTTGCAGTAAATGTCTTAGGAAAAATCGTAGTTAGCACATTGATTAAGTTGGAAATGGGAGGTGATCCCATTAACTTAATCTTGGGACAATTGGGCCGAATGGATCAACCCATTTGGACCCTGATTTCTGTTAGGCGGTTGAACCGCCATGGCAGGAGGTTGCACCGCCTGGGCTCAGTCTCGGAGCGAGACTGGGAGGTGCAATCGCCCCAGCCTGGCGGTGGCACCACCTGGGGCTTAGTTTCCGAGCGAGACTGGGCGGTGCAACCTCCCCTGATAGGAGGTGGCACCGCCTGAGCTCAGTCTTCGAGCTCTGCTAGGCGGTGCAACCGCCTCAGTCAGGAGGTGCAACCGCCTGAGCTCGGTCTTCGAGCTCTATCAGGAGGTGCAACCGCCCCTGACAGGAGATAGCACCGCCCAGAGGCTTAGTCTTCGAGCTCTACCAGGCGGTGCAACTGCTCCAGTCAGGAGGTGCAACCGCCTGATCCCGGAATTCCGAGAATTAGTTTTGAGCTCCAAATTTGAACTGGGTTGGGGCTTATAAATACCCCACCCATTCAGCACTGATAGGCAGCAATTTAACACCGAAATCTTGATCTTTTCTATGATTCTTAGAGATCAAAATTGTTGTAAAGGCCAAAAGTTCTTCTCCCTCTATTCTTCCAAGTTATGAGTTGTAAAGAGGAGAGAAAATTTCTGTAAGAGTTGTCTCCTAATCCTGTCAAAAGGAGTGAAACTGTAAAAGGGTGGTTGGCCTTCGCCTATTGAAGGAATGCCTCTAGTTGACGTCGGTGACCTCGTCGGTGGAGGAAGCCAAAAGTGGAGTAAGTCAAGATTGACCGTGTAACATCCCCCATTTTTTTAAAAAATTTAGAAAAAGGTTTGTTTGTAAAAAAATAAGGATTATTTAATAGTTATTTTATATTCAATGATATTATATTAAAAGTTTATGGCTAGGGACCTAAGAGTAAATATTAGAAGTTTGATATAATTTATGAAAGTTTCAGATTTAAGTTTATATATATATATATATATATATATATATATATATATATTTATTTATTTATTTATATATTTATATATATATATATAGTGGACATGTGTCACTAGCTAACCTAAGGTTGGTGCCGCTTATCTTTGCTCTAAAGATGACACCTTGCCCCTTTCATGGATGCATGACACCCTGCAACTTTTGCATTAGTCAAAACCCAAATAATTAGATGAAAGGTTAAAGAAAACAAACCTGGAGAGTTGCAGCCAACGTGAGTTTGATAAGAAGAAGAAGAAGAAGAGCGTGAGGTTTCTCATCAATTTTCCCACATTTGGGATTCAAATAATTTTAAGGCAAGTGTTCTAACCCCATCCCACAGTAACCTTAATCACTATTTCCATTTTTATTTTGCAAAATTTGAAAGATTTCAACTGAGAACCAGACCTCCTTTCATTTTGATATAAAGCTATGAATCTGTAATTTTTCGTTAATATGACCTCTATGCAATTTTTCGGTCATAACATTTTGTAATAAACACTGATTTAGACAAGACCTATTCCATTTGAAAGTAGACAAAATTTTTTTTATTTTGATACTAAGATCGAATAATTTCGAGCTTAAATGCCTACTAAGAATTCTGTTTAAATTAACCCTAGAGATTCTGTAATATAGGGACCGAAATTTCTGACCTCTTGTTGCTTAACTATTTATAACTTTCTGCTGTGAACTCATATTTATACAAAGTATGATTTATTCGAAGCAAGACTAAATATTCTTTCTGTATATACCGGATTTGAAATTTTTGGAGTACAATTGCTAACTGAAACATCTGCTTTCATCGACCCTATGGATTCAGTAAAATAGAGCTAATATTTTCAGACCTTTCGCTACGAAATTATCTGTAACTCCCTGTTATAAATTCTAATTATTGTTAAACATGATTTTCCTAAAACTAGATTGATAAAGCTTTCTTATGACACCTATTTGTATAAATTGGAGCATAATTGGTTATCCAAATAGTTCATAGACTGTTCCTATCAAATTCTGCTAGAATCGAGCTTTGGTAGATTTCGGCTTTCCTTGTTTATTCTCTTTGGAAATCAATTTCGGCAAAAACTCTAACTTCAGTTAAGCTTTACATTATTACCTTAAATTCCTGTATACTTTTGTCCTCTATTTATTTGTACATCTACAGCTATCATCTAAAGATCATGTTTGCATCGTAATGATTCAGCACATGCATCTCATTGTTCCGCATTTGCTTTCGATATGTGCGTCTTCCAGTTTCATTTCTTTGGATATTGAATTTATCTAACTTTCGTATTTTAATTGAGCTATATATGATTTCTTGAAAATCCTTGTATGCTCTTGCTTTTGTTTTCTTTCAAATCTGAATACATTTATGAAATATTATGTTTGTATCGTATTGACTCGAAAGGCATATGTACATTTCATTGTTTCGCATGTGCTTCCGATATGTCCCAATTCATTATTCACAATACCCTTTTGTACTCTGGTGTTTGTGGGATTATTTGGACCTTTGCCAGAAATGGTAAAGTGTATGTGCTTAGAGCCCGCGATGCTCTAGATTATGTTTGGTGGTCATTGAGAAATGGATGGACCATATTATGTTTGGAATCCCACTTCACCTTCTATCTGTTTGATATTAAATTCAAAGCCGACCTAGCAATTGGGTCGGGTGAGAGGGCTCGAGTAGGAAAGAGCCACCCATGGATGGAGTCAAGAACTCATCACGGCGTGGAGCCACCACTGAGTTAAACCTCACATGCACTATGCTAGAGTACGACGTCTGAGCTTCTATTTCGTATTTGTTCTTTGATATGTTCTGAAATGCTTCTTATGCTTCCAAAATATTTTCATATGCTATTGATACGTTCTGAAGCATTTCATTCACTGTTGATATGTTCTGAACTGTTTCATATGCCATTGAGATCCAAAATGCTCCTTACGTCTTTGTTATGCCTTGAAATTATCATATGTCATCGATATGCTCGTTATGCCAATGATATGCTCCAATTATCTTTCCTCGATTGTATGAACAAAACATGCTTCGAACGAAATGACATCTTAATTCTGCATTCATGATATCTAAAATGCTCCTTACATCTTTGTTATGCCTTGAAATTACCATATGTCATCGATATGCTCCTTATGCCAATGATATGCTCTAATTATCTTTCCTCGATTGTATGAACATAACGTGCTTCGAACGAAATGACATCGTAATTCTGCATTAATGATATCCAAAATGCTCCTTACGTATTTGTTATGTCTTGAAATTACCATATGCCATCGATATGCTCCTTATGCCAATGATATGCTACAATTACCCTTCCTCGATTGTATGAACAAAACCTGCTTCGAGCGAAATGACATCATAATTCTGCATTCATGATATTCAAAATGCTCCTTGCGTCTTTGTTATGCCTTGAAATTACCATATGTCATCGATATGCCCCTTATGCCAATGATATCCTCCAATTATCTTTCTTCGATTGTATGAACAAAACGTGCATCGAACTATATGACATTGTAATTCTTCATTCAAACAAAACATGCCACTGTTTAATCTTGTATCTCTGCTTTGTATTTTGATACCTTATTTGTTTGAAACCTATCCTCTTTGCTATGGATATGTTAGTCATTTGCTGAGCTTTATATGCTCCCCCCGTTAGTATATAAATTTTTCAGGATAGCTTATTGCTCACTAAAATGTTTAAATTGGGTTGAGGCAGTGGAAGACTATAAGATTTTGGGGCAAATATTTCATACTTAATATGTTGATATTGTATAAGTTCTTTTTGTGTATATCAATGACAAATATAGATTGATGTATCCTGTAGATATTTGAAAAGTACCTCTCATGTTATGATTTTGGGAATGTTAAGTTAAAATTATGTAATGAATGATACAAACATATGGTACATGTTGGTTTTGTAATTGTATAGATTCTCACAACTATGGATTTAAGATGTGGTTATGGTTTAGTTATGTTGCCTTTGGATTTTAAGAATCATCTAGTGACATGATGTATTATAAACTACACAGGTTTTGTGAATTGTGGATTGTTGAGGAGAATGACTTGAATGTTTTTCTTAGTGACCTCAAATGTGTGATTGGATCCTGGATTATTTGCTGAATTATAATATTATCAATTTTGAGTTCGGTTTACACCTCCTGAATGAGAATTATATTCGGGGGGGGCGTGACAAGTTGGTATCAAAGCATGGTTTGAGAATCACTAAATATTTTATATGTTAATGTGCAAAATATATTGAGGTCTAGTGGACTATAGTGTTTGGTGTAAATTTTCTTTGATGCATTTTAGGAATTTAGGATGACGAGGACATTTAGTCCTCCTACTTCGTCTACTTTTGATTAATTAAGTGTGATAAAAGGGTTGATCGGGGATATTAAATCAGAGTGTCGTAGTAGAAGCGTGGTGAACCTAATACATTGGTAGCAAAAAAATAGATAATGCGATTGGAGAAGATATTTGATGTACAAAATTGTTTTGATGATTAAAAGAATTTCTAGATGTCAAGGACAAGAATAGCAAGGACAAGTTTACAAAAAAAAAAGATTAGAAATGAATCAGAATGTGATAACAAGAGCGTCAAGACATCATAAATTTAAAAAAGGGAAGTCCCCACAAAAGATTCAATCCTGTGTACGATGTGAGTTAAATTATGAAATAAGTTTGTATTTGTAGGTGATTGGAGCCTATTTTGCTTATGGAAATTTGGATCATAAAATAAAAGACTACCCTTTGGACAAGAAGAAAGAATCACTGCCTCATAAATCATCAGCCCATGTCAGAGTGTA
Source organism: Musa acuminata AAA Group (assembly GCF_036884655.1). Classification (NCBI taxonomy): domain Eukaryota; kingdom Viridiplantae; phylum Streptophyta; class Magnoliopsida; order Zingiberales; family Musaceae; genus Musa; species Musa acuminata. Next base: position 11,770,064 of record NC_088347.1, on the reverse strand, counting down.
TATTATCACGGAATATTATTCTAAAGCTTTTGAATTAGTGGTCGAAGGTACTATTCATATTTCTGAAAGAATACAAATATTTGTTTGACCATGTGTCTCATCTATGATTTTATTCATAATATTTTGTTTATCACATGGGCATTCAACCTGAACCACTAGATTATATGCTATATGTAAATACGACTATTGGGGATTGTTTGATAACAAACTCGAATCTAGTCATATTGTTTGATTTCTATTAGAGAACACAAACTACTTGCTGATTTGGTTCTCCTAGATATTTGGAGTTTTGAAATTATACTAAGAATGGGTTGACTATCTTCCAATCATACAAGTATAGATTATTATACAAAATGATCACTTTTTGCATACTAGATCATCCCATCTTTTATTTTGAGAATATTGGGCATGATTTACCTCCTTGCCTGATGTATTTCCAGATGACTTGCCTGGTTTACCTCTAGATTCATAGGGTAAATTTACTATTGATTTGGTTCCTAAGACAACCCCAATATCTAAGCCTCCTTACAGAATGGCACCACTCGAGCTGGAGGAATTAAAAAAGCACCTATAAGAATTATTAGGTAAGGGTTTCATTCGACCTAGTGTTTCACCATGGGGTGCTCCGATGCTATTAGTTAAGAAGTATCCGATGGAACATTAAGGCTTTGTATTAATTATAGACAATTGAATCAGGTGACCATAAAAAACAAGTATCCTATACCTAGAATTGATGATTTGTTTGATCAATTGCAGGGTGCATATGTATTCTCCAATATTGATTTAAGGTCAGGTTACTACCAGTTGAAGATCATGAAGGAGGATATTCCAAAAATAGCTTTTAGAACTCGATATGATCACTATGAATTCTTAGTGATGCCTTTTGGTTTAACTAATGCCCCTACAGCTTTTATGGAACTGATGAATAGGATATTTCAGCCATTTTTGGATAATTATGTGATTGTATTCATTGATGACATATTAGTATATTCAAAGAGTAATCAGGAGTTTGAGGAACACTTGAGAAATATATTGTCCATACTAAGAGGAAAAAAATAAAAGTTGTATGCAAAGTTCAACAAATGTGAATTTTGGTTGAACGAATTTGCTTTCTTAGACCATGTGATTTCAGGGAATGGCATATATATTGATCCAAAGAAAGTGGAAGCTGTAGTTAAGTGGGAAGTACCAACAAATGTAACAGAAGTGAGAAGCTTCTTGGACATGACATGTTATTATGGGAGATTTGTGGAGAGATTTTCTTGAATCGCTCAATCTCTCACCAAACTCACTCAAAAGAATGTGAAATTTATATGGGGTGATGATTATGAGCAAAGTTTTCATGAGTTAAAAAGGAGATTGACTAGAGACCCTATTCTCACTATTCCAAGTGGTGATGAGGGATTAATGGTTTATACTGATGCCTCAAGAAAGGGCCTTGGATGTGTTTTGATGCAAGAAGGGAAAGTGATTGCTTATGCTTCTAGACAACTAAAGAGTTATGAAATGAATTATCCAACTCATGATTTGAAATTGTTTTTGCTCTAAAAATTTGGAGGCATTACTTATATGGTCGAACATTTGAAATCTTTACTGATCATAAGAGTTTAAAATATATTTTTATTCAAAAATAGTTAAACATGAGGCAGCGGAGATAGATAGAACTTCTAAAGGATTATGATTGTACCATTCGTTATCACCCGGGTAAAGCTAATGTTGTAGCAGATGCCCTTAGTAGAAAATCTATAAGTTTTATGTCGACTTTAGTTATGAAGCAATGGAAGTTATTAGAAGAGAATTATGATTTGAATGTTGTGAGAAAAGGGCAATACGCAATGATATTAATAGCCTCCATCAAAGTGCAATCTGATCTCATTCAACAAATTAAAGAAGGACAACTATGAGATCAACGCTTGATCTGCTTAAGGAATGAAGTACAAAAGGGATTGAAACTGAATTTTTTAGTTTCAGAGGATGGCCTATTGAGATTTGGGGATAGAATATGTGTTCCAAATGACTTAGATATCAAAAATCAAATCATGAGGGAAGGTCATAATTCAAAGTACACCATGCATCCTGGTAGCACTAAGATGTATAGAGTTCTCCAAAGTCATTATTGGTAGGAAGGCATGAAGAAGGAGATTGCAATATATGTTTCAAAGTGTTTGACTTGTCAGCAAATCAAAGTAGAACACCAAAGACCTGGAGGTTTATTGCAACCTTTATATATTCCTAAATCGAAATGGAAATGTATTACCATGGACTTTATTTCAGGACTACCCCGAACTTCTAGAAAGCATGATGCTATTTGGGTTATCATTGATAGTTTAATGAAATCTACAAAATTCCTACCGATCAATATGACTTATTCTCTTGATAGGCTTGCAGATTTATATATAAATGAAATAGTAAGACTTCATGGTGTTCCAAAGGAGATAATCTCTAACAGAGACTCTAGATTTCTATCTAGATTTTGGAGAAGGTTACAGGAATCTATTGGCACTAAAGTCAAGTTTAGCACTACTTATCACCCTCAAATTGATGGTGATTGATAAAGATCTGGAGATATCATTCTGGAGAGGAAACAACTTGGGAGCTTGAGGAAGAAATGATGAAAGCTTATCCTCATCTTTTCGTCGAATAAGGTATGGTAAATTTAGAGGACTAAATTTTTCTTTAAGGAGGGGAGAGTGTAACATCCCCCCTTTTTTTTTTAATTTAGTAAAAGGTTTGTTTGTAAAAAAATAAGGATTATTTAATAATTATTTTATATTCAATGATATTATATTAAAAGTTTATGGCTAGGGACCTAAGAGTAAATCTTAGAAGTTTGATATAATTTATGAAAAATTCATATTTAAGTTAAAAAAAAAACATATATATATATATATAGTGGACATGTGTCACTAGCTAACCTAAGGTTGGTGCCACTTATCTTTGCTCTAAAGATGACACCTAGCCCCTTTCATGCATGCATGACACCTTACAACTTTTGCATTAGCCAAAACCCAAATAATTAGATGAAAGGTTAAAGAAAACAAACCTGGAGAGTTGCAGCCAACGTGAGTTTGAGAAGAGAAGGGAAGAAGAAGAATAAGAAGAGCTTGAGGTTTTTCATCAATTTTCCCACATTTGGGATTCAAATAATTTTAACCTTAATCTCTGTTTCCATTTTTATTCTGCAAATTTTGAAAGATTTCAAATGAGAACCATACCTCCTTTCGTTTTGATATAAAGCTATGAATCTGTAATTTTTCGGTAATCTGACCTCTGTGCAATTTTTAGTTCATAACATTTTATAGTAAATTCTGATTTAGATAAGACCTATTCCATTTGAAAGTAGACAAAAAAATCTTTATTTTGATACTAAGATCGAATGATTTGGAGTTTCAATGCCTACTAAGACTTCTGTTTAAATTAACCCTAGAGATTTTGTAAAATAGGGACCAAAATTTCTGACCTCTTGTTGCTTAACTACTTATAACTTTCGGCTGTGAACTCAGATTCATACAAAGTATGATTTATTCGAAGCAAGACTAAAAATTATTTCTGTATATACTTGATTTGAAATTTTTGGAGTACAATTGCTAACTGAAACATTTGCTTTCATCGACCCTATGGATTCAGTAAAACAAAGCTAATAATTTCAGACCTTTAGCTACGAAATTATATGTAACTCCCTGTTATAAATTCCAATTCTTGTTAAACATGATTTTCCTAAAACTAGATTGATAAAGCTTTCTTATGACACCTATTTTGTATAAAATGGAGAATAATTGGTTATCCAAATAGTTCATATAATGTTCCTATCAAATTCTGCCAGAATCGAGCTTTGGTTGATTTCGTCTTTCCTTGTTTATTCTCTTGGAAATTGATTTCGGCAAAAACTCTTACTTCAATTAATATTTACATTATTACCTTAAATTCTTGTATACTTTTGTCCTCTATTTATTTGTACATCTGCAGCTATCATCTAAAGATCATGTTTGCATCGTAATGATTCGGCACATGCATCCCATTGTTCCGCATTTGCTTTCGATATGTGCCTCTTCCAGTTTCATTTCTTTGGACATTGAATTTATCTAACTTTCTTATTTCAACTGAACTATATATGATTTCTTGTAAATCCTTGTATGCTCTTGCTTTTGTTTTCTTTCAAATCTGAATACATTTAAGAAAGATTATGTTTGTATCGTATTGACTCGAAAAGCATTTGTACATTTCGTTGTTCCGCATGTGCTTCCGATATGTCCCAATTCATTATTCACAATACCCTTTTGTACTCTGGTGTTTGTGGGATTATTTGGACCTTTGCCAGAAATGGTAAAGGGTATGTGCTTAGAGCCCGCGATGCTCTAGATTATGTTTGGTGGTCATTCAGAAATGGATGGACCATATTATGTTTGGAATCCCACTTCACCTTCTATCTGTTTGATATGAAATTTAGAGCCGACCTAGCCCTTGGGTAGGGTGAGAGGGCTCGAGTGGGAAAGGGCTACCCGTGTATGGAGTCGAGAACTCATCACGGCGTGGAGCCACCACTGAGTTAAACCTCACATGCACTATGCTAGAGTACGACGTCTGAGCTTCTATTTCGTATTTGTTCATTGATATGTTCTGAAATCCTTCTTATGCTTCCAAAATATTTCCATATGCCATTGATACGTTCTTAAGCATTTCATTCACTATTGATATGTTTCGAACTGTTTCATATGTCATTGATATCCAAAATGCTCCTTACGTCTTTGTTATGCCTTGAAATTACCATATGTCATCGATATGATCCTTATGCCAATGATATGCTCCAATTATCTTTCCTTGATTGTATGAACAAAACATGCTTCGAACGAAATGACATCGTAATTCTGCATAGATGATATCTAAAATGCTCATTATGTCTTTGTTATGCCTTGAAATTACCATATGTCATCGATATGCTCCTTATGCCAATGATATGCTCCAATTATCTTTCCTCGATTGTATAAACAAAACGTGCTTCGAACGAAATGACATCGTAATTCTGCATTAATCATATCCAAAATGCTCCTTACGTCTTTGTTATGTCTTGAAATTACCATATGCCATCGATATGCTCCTTATGCCAATGATATGCTCCAATTACCCTTCCTCGATTGTATGAACAAAACGTGCTTCGAACGAAATGACATCGTAATTCTGCATTCATGATATCCAAAATGCTCCTTACGTCTTTGTTATGCCTTGAAATTATCATATGCCATCGATATGCTCCTTATGCCAATGATATGCTCCAATTATCTTTCTTCGATTGTATGAACAAAACGTGCATCGAACTATATGACATTGTAATTATGCATTCAAACAAAACATGCCACTGTTTCATCTTGTATCTCTGCTTTATATTTTGATACCTTATTTGTTTGAAACCTATCCTTTTTGCTATGGATATGTTAGTCATTTGCTGAGCTTTATATGCTCCCCCCGTTACTATATAAATTTTTCAGGATAGCTTATCGCTCACTAAAATGTTTAAATTGGGCTGAGGCAGTGGAAGACTAGAAGATTTTGGGGCAAATCTTTCGTACTTAATATGTTGATATTGTATATGTTCCTTTTGTGTATATCAATGACAAATCTAGATTGATGTATCATGTAGATATTTGAAAAGTACCTCTCATGTTATGATTTTGGGAATGTTAAGTTCAAATTATGTAATGAATGATACAAACATATGGTACATGTTGGTTTTGTAATTTTATAGATTCTCACAACTATGGATTTATGATGTGGTTATGGTTTAGTTAAGTTATCTTTGGATTTTAAGAATCATCTAGTGACATGATGTATGATTATAAACTGCACAGGTTTTATGAATTATGGATTGTAGAGGTGAATGACTTGAATGTTTTTCTTAATGACTCAAATGTGTGATTGGATCCTGGATTATTTGTTGAATTATAATATTATCAATTTTGAGTTAGGTTCACACCTCCTGAATGAGAATTATATTCGGGGCGGGGGCGTGACAGACCGAACCACTCTAAATCTCGGTTTGCATTTACTTTGAGCATATTATCTTTACTGCAAACTTCCTCTGAAGCTTACTGCTTTTTGCGCATATACAATCGGGATTCAAGCCTTTCACTTTCCGAATCAGCATTTAGACGTAAATCTATTTTTTTGTACGATCATCATATTTCAGATTGCGTTTACGTTTTGAGCTCTACCATAACTACAAACTGCCTTTATACTCTTGCTTAAACTACAACTTGCCTAATCAAGTGATTTACGAATCAGCATTTAGACATAAATTAGTTTATTCGTACGAACGTCATATTTCAGTTTGCGCCTATATTTTGGTTTTCATCATAGCTGCAAACTGCCTTCATAGATTGACTTTAACATCATCATGCTTAGAATCAGCTTTCACACAGAAATCATTTTTATCATTCGAACGCAGTTTCGTTTTAATCGCAGAAAGTTTTCCGCTGCACTAATTCACACCCCCCCTCTCTTAGTGCTCTTGATCCTAACAATTGGTATCAGAGCGGGGTTAACTCTCGAACGGATTAAAACCCAAGAGAGATGGCATACGTCGAAAACCAAGAGGGCCATTCTAATACACGTCCACCCATGTTCAGTGGGACAGACTACACCTATTGGAAGACCCGAATGAGGATCTTTCTTATTTCTATGGATTTTGAACTTTGGAATCTTGTCGAAAACAGATTTTCGAAGTCTTCTCTTCCAATGATCGATTGGAATGAATTGGAGAAGAAGGCTTTCGCTCTTAATGCAAAGGCTATGAATGCCTTATTTTGTGCACTTGATAAAAACGAGTTTAACCGTGTTTCAACTTGTGAAACCGTATTTAATATTTGGCACACACTCAAAGTGACTCACGAAGGCACAAGTAGAGTGAAAGAGTCAATAATCAATCTTCTGTTACATTCTTTCGAACTTTTCCGGATGAAACCGAGTGAAACCATTGGCGACATATTTACCCGTTTCATGGATGTCGTCAACGGTCTAAAAGGACTCGAAAATTTTTTTTCATATTTTGAGCCCGTAAATAAGATTCTAAGATCCCTTCCTAAGAGTTGGGATTCAAAAGTAACTGCAATACAAGAAGCTAAAAACCTAAACAACTTACCACTTGAAGAACTAATTGGTTCGTTGATGACATATGAAATAGTGTACAATGCACATGATGAACATGATGAACAAAGTCACCTTCCAAAGAACAGGAAGGATTTGGAACTCCGGATAAATGAATATCACTTGAGCGATGACTCAAGTGATGAGGACAATGATGAACTTGAACTTCGAACACTAAATCTTAATAAGTTTATTAAACAAAAATCTAAAATAGACAATAAACTTGAACGAAGGAAGAGGCCAAAGAAAAGGAAGGCAACCAAGGATGAATCAAGAACTTCGAAAGGTGAACCGGTAAATTGGGCTTTGATGGGCTTCGACTACAAGATAAGTAACTCAACTCTCTTAAATTATTTTGAAATTACTTGATGCTCTCATGATGTATTTTCTTTTTTAGTATAGAATTAATAATTTTTTTTTTTAAATTATGATCATGCTAGTAATTTCAAAAATGATAATATTGCATATTTTATGATAAACAAAGAAAATGATTTTGATTGAAAATATGAAATCATGGTTAAGAAGTAATAATGTGTATCATGGTGATGTCCATTGTTATTTCTCGATTTTGAGTATATTAAATCATGTTTAATTTGAGGTTATGATTAATGAGTTTTATCAAAATCATGATCATGATTTGTCAAATTGAATGAATTGAAAATGAATGATGATTTTTCTCTTGAATGATTGTGACCTGTATTCCTTGTATTCATGATATGATTTTTATGTAATTCTTTGTATTCATTAAAGGTTTATCTCATCACCCAATTATTTTCTTCTTGATATTCCTTATGTGATGATTTGAATACATGAAATATTCATTAATTTATTTTGATGTATACAAATGAAAAGTTATGATCATGCATGGTAGGATATAATTTAACAAAATTGATACCATCAAGATATGAAACATTTATGATTTGCAATGATGCACGCAATACTTGAGCTTTTTAATTATGATGTGATGTATTGCATATGATGTGAAACATGATTTAAAATGCTATGAAGTTGTTGCTAAAATGAAGTATTATAAATATTGATTCAATGTTCGGTATCATGAACACTTTATTATCATACATGAAAATAGTAATAAATACTTTGAAAATAAATGTTTGTATCATGTTAGTTGATTTGACATATTGTGCATGATAAGCTATAAAGATGATTGAAACAATGATTGAAATAATAGGAATGATGATTTGGAATCATTTCTTCATTTCTTTATTACTGATGAAGATAACATGTTGGAATGTTCGCGGAATTAATAAGCCGGAGAAATGTCGGGAGCTCAACAGAATAATCAAGTCTGCCGCATATGATATTGTTATTCTAGTAGAAACGAAAATTAAACAATCGCACGTTCAAGCTCAAAAGAATTTAATATGGCCGGACGCATAACTGTTTACCAATGACTCAAATGAAACTTTTGGTAGAATATGGGTCTTATGGCATCCTAACTATATTAATGCTTGGTTTATTTCTACTACTGGTCAATTCATTCATCTTAAGGTAGAGGACAAAAAGAATGGCTGTCAATTCAATTTCACTGGTATATATGCTTCAAATAGTATGCAAGAAAGAAATACTCTTTGGTTTGACCTGACTAATATTGCAAATGGCTGTCTCAATAAACCTTGGATTATTCTTGGAGACTTTAATACTGTTCGGTACACAAATGAAAAATAGGGGGGTAGACCACTTTCAGAAAGCCAGCTTCAAAGTTTTAATGATTACATTGACACTGTAGCTTTGTTTGATATGAAATATGTGGGTAATTGGCTCTCCTGGAGTAATCAAGGTGCAGCTAACAAAAATAATGGCTCGACTTGATAGGTGTTTGATTAATCATGAATGGTTAACAGTTTACCCAGATTCACTTCTTGAGTATGGTGCTCCTTTGTTTTCTGACCATTCTTTAATATATATACACGCAGACAAAGCGACACCAAGAGGAAAGAAACCGTTTAGATTCTTTAAAATGTGGAGTACTCATCCTCAATTTCTTGATGTTATCAGATCTGCTTAGAATGTTAATGTGCATGGATCCCCCCCTTACATCTTATGTCAAAAGCTCAAAGCCTGTAAAGCAACACCAAAGGAGTGGAATACAAATACCTTTGGCAATATTACCACCACAGTTCAATTTTGCAGGAAGGAACTAATGTCATTGCAACATGAGCTACAACTTCAGCCAAATGATGAGAATATTATCTACAAAGAGACAGAAGCTAGAAATAACTTCATGCAAGCCTTAAAACAGGAAGAAAGTTTTGCAAAGCAGAAGTCTCGACAGCATTGGCTTAAACTAGGAGATTCCAATACTAAATTTTTCTATGCTTCAATTGCTACTCGAAGAGCTGTTAACCGTATCAGCAAATGCAGAGACAAAGATGATAATCTTATTGAGAATTTAGTTGAGGTTAAAGCACATACAGAGCAATTTTTTTATTCCTTACTCAATCAATCTGGGAAAACTAATAACATTCAGGTGGAGCCGACTAGAAAACTTGATTCGGAAGCTATTTCAATTCTCAATGCCCCAATTACAGACGACGAAATTGTATGTGTTGTCTTTAAGTCACCAAAGCACAAAAGCCCAGGTCTAGATGGATTTCCAAATGAATTTTACCATACTGCTTGGTCTATTATTGGAAATGATGTGATCAAGGCTTGCCAACATTTTTTCTCTTCAGGTCATATTCTTAGAGAGATGAATTGTACTTTTATTTCTTTAATTCCGAAGAATGCAGGGGCTGATTCACTAGAGAACTATCGACCCATATCATTATGCAACTTTATTTACAAGATTATCTCCAAAGTATTAGCAAATAGAATGCAAAAGGTAATACACAAGATCATTAGCCCAAATCAAGCTGCTTTCATCAAAGGGAGAAGTATACATCATAACATTTTGCTTGCTAATGACTTGGTCAAAGATTTGCATTCAAAAGCAAGAGGGACAAAAATATGTTTTAAAGATGATTTACGGAAAGCCTTTGATTCAGTTAATAGGAAATTTATCTATAAAATGCTCCTCGATTTGAACTTCCCACAGCAATGGGTTAATTGGATTCAATCTTGCCTGGAAACTCCAAAGTTTTTGATACTTTTTAATGGCTCACCTATTGGTTTTCTTGGGAGCACGAATGGCATCCGACAAGGTGATCCACTCTCTCCGTATCTCTTTACTATTGCGATGGAATGACTTAGCTGTATGTTGGAACATGCAGTCTTAAATGGCAGCATTAAGGTACCCAATGCTGGCTCTATTCATATATCACATATAACATTTGCAGATGATTTACTTATCTTTCTCTAAAATGATCCAACTTCAGTAAAGAACCTGGCTACTATTATGAATGACTTTGGTATGGTTTCTGGACTTTAGTTAAATCATGCGAAAAGTAAAGTATATATAAGCCCTTACGTTGAGGATAAGGTCTTTATTGCACAAACTTTGGGGGTTAGTGAGGGAAGCTTGCCAGTTCCTTATTTGGGTCTCCCGCTCATATCCACAGGCATTCACAAAACCCACTGTCAGCCTATCCTGCAAAAAATAAAGAATATAATTTCTTCTTGGAAAAATAGGCTTCTGTCAAAAGCAGGACGACTCGAACTCATCCGTTCTGTATTGCACTCCTACTCTATATATTGGTGTAATGCATTTCTTCTGCCTACTGGACTTCTCCAAGATATTGAACGGTTATTAATGAACTTCTTTTGGAATGACACAAATGATAAGGCAATGCATATGGTAAATTGGGATAGCATTTGCAAACCGAAAGATGAAGGGGGGCAAAACTTGAGAAATACTAGAGATTGGAATCAAGCATGCCTGGTACAACAATTGTGGGATCTTTTGCAAAACAAATGTTCCTTATGGTCATAATGGGTTTCTGCTAGGTATCTTTCAAAGGAATCGATCTGGGAAATTTCAACAAGAACATACCACTCTGCAGCTTGGAAAGGAATTTTAAAGGCAAGGAATTGGCTAATCAAACACATTTCGTATGCAATCTCTTTTGGAACTAGTACTAATATGTGGTACAATCCTTGGGTGAATGGGAAGAGTATATTTCAATTATATGACGACAGAATACGAAAAGATCTTGGGGCTCCCAAAGATTGGAAGGTTTCCGAGTTCATTGCTAACGGTACCTGGTATCTCCCTAATCCTATTTCTCCAGAAATGTTATCACTTTGGCCAACTATCATAGCTATTCCAATCAGGAACAACTCTTCAGATATATTTATTTGGCCTCATGATAATGGCAAATTTAGTGCCACATCCGCATGGAATCAAATTAGACAAACAAATAACAAGTGGGTCCCAAGCAGTTGGACATGGGATCAACCGGGATGACAAAGACACTCCTTATGTACATGGCAGGCCCTTCTCAATAAACTACCTACAATAGACAATATGAAAAGAAGAGGTATCTATCATGTTAACCGATGCTCCCTTATGTATATTTTTTCACTTCAGGTCATATTCTTAGAGAGATGAATTGTACTTTTATTTCTTTAATTCCGAAGAATGCAGGGGCTGATTCACTAGAGAACTATTGACCCATATCATTATGCAACTTTATTTACAATATCATCTCCAAAGTATTGGCAAATAGAATGCAAAAGGTAATACACAAGATTATTAGCCCAAATCAAACTGCTTTCTTCAAAGGGAGAAGTATAAATCATAACATTTTGTTTGCTAATGACTTAGTCAAAGATTTGCATTCAAAAGCAAGAGGGACAAAAATATGTTTTAAAGCTGATTTACGGAAACCATTGATTCAGTTAATAGGAAATTTATCTATAAGATGCTCCTCGATATGAACTTCCCACAGTAATGGGTTAATTGGATTCAATCTTGCCAGGAAACTCCAAAGTTTTCGATACTCTTTAATGGCCCACCTATTGGTTTTTTTGGGAGAACGAATGGCATCCAACAAGGTGATCCACTCTCTCTGTATCTCTTTACTATTGTGATGGAATGACTTAGCTGTATGTTGGAACATGCAGTCTAAAATGGCAGCATTAAGGTGTTGGTAAATCATGGGGGACGACATCATATGCGCAGCAGAAGAACAAGAAAACAAAAATCCCCGATTCCCAAAAAGATGTTCGTCGTCGTGCGAAGATTGGTGCGCAAAAATCCGCAAAACAAAAAACTACGTATAGAGATTGTGTTACCTAGGGAGATCATATATCCCTGTTTCCTTGCAGATCCTTAGGAGAGGGTGAAGGAGGTCAAGCGTCCTCCTCTCTAGCGGTGATCCACACAGCAGGGTTGCGACGACGCTCCTCAAAACTCCAGGCCTACTCTGAGGTGGAGAGGGAGAGGAGAATAGGAAAGGCAAGCAAAGAATCTACCCTATGAGGTTGTGAATCCCTCCTATTTATAGAGATCCCGTGTCAAACCCTAATGGGTCCTTCCCTAGTGGGTATTGGATCTGCATCCAATAAGACAATGGCTCCGTCGGATATCACATATCTGAACCTCTACTCATCGCAATGCCTACCATATGTGTGTGACCCACTAGGCCCAATATCGAGCTGGCCGTGAGTCATACCTGTTAGAACTCCTTCTAACTCAGTGAATTATTATCTCTGTAATAATTCACTCGACTCATCAACTACGGACGTACTAGGCCACTACGCCGTAGTCCCAAGACGATACAGGGGAATCCAATCCATTGGACCTGTCTGTCCTCAGTTACCATGTACCTATAGTCCCTCATCCATCTAATATCCCAGAGACCGTATATCGAACATGGTGCTGTCAAACCCATACAGTTTCTACTCAAGTCTCGCTCTATTCGGATTCTCCCGGAGAACTCTTTCTCTCTCAACCCGAATGACCCTGGCCAGGGATTTGTCTGAGTAATAACACATGGGATATTCCTCGCATGACGCCGAGAGTGGATGATCCTCTGTCGACACTCAATAGTGTTGAATCTCGGATTTTGATGATGAAGTCAATTGTCATTTGTTATCTAATCTATGTGTTGAGATAAGTGTGCAGGATTAACTACGATGAGAGTAAGACAAGCAGCAGGAGTTGCGCCGGAGTCAAGATCATGATCACGTTGGGAGTTCGAGAGTTCGACGGAAGTTCGGACGGTCGTCGGAGGTTCAGAGAGAACAGATCCGAGAAGTCCAGAAGCTTGCCAAGCGAAGCTCGTCGGAACTCGCCAAGTGGATCGTCGCAAAGTCCAGGAGTATGCCGGATGTCCGCAGAAGGATCACCGAAGGTTATCGGTTGATCGACGGAAGTTGGCCGGAAACTCGCCGGAAGAAGCGATTGACGCATCGGAGCAAAGCTGCAGAAGTTGTCTTAGAGATATTCGTAGTTAGCACGATGATTAAGCATGAAAATGGGAGGTGATCCCATTAGCTTAATCTTGGGGCAATTGGGCCCCTGAAAAGATTCAAAGTGGGTCGAATGGAGTGAACCATTCGGACCCTGATTGCACCAGGAGGTGCAACCGCCCCAGCCAGGAGGTGCAACCGCCTTTGCTGTGGGGTTGAGAGGTGCAACCGCCCCAGCCAGGAGGTGCAACCGCCAGGGTTGCAAGGCTGGGAGGTGCAACCGCCCCAGCCAGGAGGTGCAACCGCTAGGGTTGCAAGGCTGGGAGGTGCAACCGCTCCAGCCAAGAGGTTGCACCGCCAGAGCTCAAGTTCCGAGCTCTGCCAGGCGATGCAACCACCGAGCTCAGTCTTCGAGCTCTGGCAGAGTGGTGCATCAGCCTGAGCTCAGTCTCGATCTTTGCCAGGTGATGCATTCACCAAGCTCAGTCTTCGAGCTCTGGCAGAATGGTGCATCAGCTTGAGCTTAGTTTGGAGCTCTGCCAAGTGATGCAACCACCAAGCTCAGATTTCGAGCTCTGCCAGGTGATGCAACCACCAAGCTCAGTCTTCGAGCTCTGCCAGGTGATGCAACCATCGAGCTCAGTCTTCGAGCTCTGGCAGAGAGAAGCAATCGGCAGAGCTCAGTCTTCGAGCTCTGCCAGGCGGTGCCACCTCTCCAGTCGATAGGTGCAACCGCCTGATCCCAGAATTCTGGGATTTGATCGATTTGATCGTTTTGAGCTCGAATTTTGAATTGGGTTGGGGCCTATAAATACCCCACCCATTCAGCACTGAAAAGATACAGACCAATACCGAAATCTTGATCTTTTCTGTGATTCTAAGAGCTCAAAAGTGTTGTAAAGCCTTTAAGTCTCCTCCTTCTGTTCTTCAAGTTTTCAATTGTAAAGTGAGGAGAGAAAGGTCTGTAAAGGTTGTCTCCTAAGCCTGTCAAAAGGAGAAGAAATTGTAAGAGGGAAGTTTGGCCTTCGCCCATTGAAGGAAGGCACCTAGTTGACGTCGGCAACCTCATCGGTGGAGGAAGCCAAAAGTGGAGTAGGTCAAGGCTGACCGAACCACTCTAAATCTCTGGTTTGCGTTTAATTTCGAGTACTTTATCATTACTGCAAACCTCCCTCATCACTACTGCTCTCTGCGCTTTCACGAACAAGTTCTAAGAGCTGTTCTTCCAAATCTGCATTCAGACGTAACTTCATATTTTCATACATTACAGCTTACGTTTACGTTTGATTCTGCAGAACTGTTTTCCGCGCTTTTACGAACGAGCTTCCTTGCAGTTTACGCTTACATTTTAATCCTATTAATAACTGCAATCTGTCCTCTACGATTTTAAGAACGAGTTTCAACATTTAGACGTAAAACTGCATTCAGACGTAAATCGGCTTTCCTCGCTCAGTCATCAGATTTCAGTTCACGTTTACTTCTTGATTTCAACTGCATACTGCCTTCTGTGAGTATACAAACGAGTTTCAAAGTTTAGACGTAAATCTGCGTCTAGACGTAAAACTGCGTTTAGACGTAAATCTGCGTTTAGACGTAAAACTGCGTTTGGACGTAAATCTACGTTTAGACGTAAAACTGCGTTTAGACGTAAAACTGCGTTTAGACGTAAAACTGCGTTTAGACGTAAAACTGCGTTTAGACGTAAATCTGCGTTTAGACATAAATCTGCATTTAGACGTAAATCTGAGTTTAAACGCAAAACTGCGCTTAGACGCAAAACTGCGCTTAAACGCAATCTGCACTTAGACGCAAACTGCACTTAGATACAAACTGAGAATTTGCTTTTGCATCACAATAGTTTTTGAACGAACGCAGCTTTTGGTTTTTAAATTATTATAAGATTTCCGCTACACTAATTCACCCCCCCCCTCTTAGTGCTCTCGATCCTAACAAATAGCCCTCGTAAGGTCGACTACCACTCCCAATGACCAACTGTACTAGATTTGGGACAGCCAAACCTATAAGTCTGGTATCAAAGAGTGGAGCACTCATACAGGACATCCTTGGTGTCTCAAGTCTACGGACCAGATACACCACTAGGACTACGAAATCCTGTCTGACAATAAGGCATCATCAACCATCCAGCATTCCGTAAGCGGATCAATCAGTGAACTCATTCTCCAATGAGCACTTGTACTATATCCCTAGTGTCCCTACACGAGCAGCTATGAGACCAGCTGCATCCATCATATGGACGGGTATACAGCACACCAGTCTATCCGGTTATCACGATGTCCCTCTCGAGTAACCTATGACCGGGATTATTTTGGATATGTGTTTAAAGGTGAATCGATCTCATTATCATGATCTCATCACGATCCGATTCCCATTGCACAAATCCAAGGAAATCACAATATATATATGCACATATGCAATAGTTATAAAGTGATATACGCCAAACTATAATAAGCAAACAGATTATGTATCAAGTCACATGTACCATCACTCACGTGATTGGCTTGCTGGGCACCTATGACTAGCAATCTCCCACTTGACCTAAAGCCAATCACCTATGTGTCTGATCCCCATCAGACCCCTGTGACGCTCAAAGACAAAATGAGACAACGACTTTGTTAGTGGATCTGGAATGTTATCTTCGGATGAAACTCTTTCCACTGCTACATCTCCTCTGGTTACGATCTCTCTGATAAGCTGGAACCTCCTCCGAACACTTCTGATGAGACTCGGGTTCCCTTATTTGAGTAATCGCCCCATAGTTGTCGCAATATAAGGAAGTCGACTTCTCGCTATTCGGAAAGACTCCCAAATCTGTGATGAACATCTTCACCCAGACTCCCTCTTTTGTTGCAGCTGATGCAGTAATGTACTTCGCCTCTGTGGTCGAGTCAGTAGTGGTATCTTGCTTGGAACTCTTCCAGCACACTGCTCCTCCATACAAGGTGTACACATACCCTGAATTCGACTTGCTATCATCGACATTAGACTGAAAACTTGAGTCAGTGTAGCCTTCAACCTTAAGGCTATTACCTCCATATACTAGTAAAAGATCCTTAGTCCTTCTCAAGTACTTAAGGATACACTTTACTGCTTTCCAGTGCTCCAAGCCTGGATCCGCCTCATACCTGCTCGTGACACTCAGAGCATGCGCTATATCAGGCCAAGTACATAGCATGGCATACATGATAGACCCTATTGCTGAGGCATAAGGTATTATATCCATGTTCGCCCTTTCTTCTGGAGTCTTTGGGGACATACTCGTAGAAAGCGATATCCCATGTCTCATCGGTATGAGACCTCTCTTGGAATTTTCCATGCCAAACCTTTTGACAATAGTTTCTATGTACCTAGACTGGGACAAGCCAAGCATCCTCTTGGATCTATCTCTATAGGTTCTAATCCCTAAAATATAGGATGCTTCCCCTAAGTCCTTCATGGAGAAGTGTCTAGATAACCAAGCCTTTACTATGGATAGCATTCCTACATCATTCCCAATGATGTGGATGTCATCCACATATAACACCAAAAAGGTGATAGCGCTCCCACTTACCTTTCATTATACACAAGGCTCATCTTCGTTCTTAACGAAGTCATAAGATCTGATTGCCTCATCAAATCTTATGTTCCAACTTCGGGAAGCTTGCTTTAGTCCATAAATGGATCTAAGCAACCTACACACCTTATCTGGGCAGTTCTTGGACATGAATCCCTCAGGTTGCATCATATACACCTCCTCCTCGAGGTTTGTCACGCCCCTCAAAATATCGACAATATTTAAAATTTTCATCACAAGTAATCCAGGATCCAAACACACATTTGAGGTCACTAAGAAAACATTCAGATCAAAAATTTCACCTCTATAGTCTACAAATTCATAACCCTGTGCAGTTCATAAACATCCCACACATCACTCGATAATTCAAACAAACTGAACTTAACTCATCAAAATAATAACCACAATATAAAATTCACAAGTGGGGAAGTCTATGCAGTCACCAAACCAATGATTACCATAAGATCATATCATTACATAAATTTAACTTAACATTCCAAAATCCTATACATGAGGGATCCTTTATCTTACACAAAATCCACACGTTTAGATTTATCGTCACATTTCATAAGATGCAAAGTATCTTATACAACAAATACACATATGCTAACAAAGATCTGCCCAAAATCTTCTAAACTTTCCACCGCCTCAGCCCAATCTTAACATTTAAGCAAGCGATACGCTATCCTAAAAATTTTATCAACAAACGGGGTGAGCATAAAGAGCTCAGCAAGTGACTAACATATCCTTATCAAAATAGTACAATTTCCAAAGAGAAACAGTTTCAAAATACAAGGCAGAATATACGATTTTGTAGACATAATATCATTAGGAGCAGAAACACAATTGTCCTTTCAATCTTACATATTTGGTTCCTGACAGATGGGGCATAGAGTAATTGGAGCATGTCAGTAACAAAGGAAACATATCGGAGCTTATCAATGGCATATAAAATGTTACGAAGCATATCAATGTCATATGGAATATTTCGAAGCAAAATCATCAATGAATGAAGCATTTCAGAGCATATCAAAAACAAATATCGTACAGAAGCTCAAACGTCGTCCTTGACGTCGCAATCATATCATTCTTATCTAGAGCATGAACAGAAACAACTCACCAAAACTCTGGATGTCATATCAAACATATAGAAGGTGTAGTGGGATCTCAGTCAGAATGTGATTCATCCATTTTTGAATGACCACCTGACAAAAGTCTCCCACGTTTGGGAGCTCCATCCACCCATGTCTAGGTGAAGTCAGAGGGGGCCGGCAGAGCATCGCAGGCTCTAAGCACATACCCTTTACCATTTCTGGCAAAGGTCCAGAATATCCCACAGAGCGGGACCCCACAGAGCGGGCAATAAGCGCATACCCTTTACCATTTCTAGCAAAGGTCCAGAAAATCCCACACACCAAAGTATAAGAGGGCAGTTTTAACAATAAGTAGCATATATCGGAAGCACACGCGGAACAACAAAACGTGCATGTGCCTTTTCGAGACAATATGAAACAACGGACAAATCTCTCACAAATGTATTCAGATTTTGAATCAAATGAAAACAAGAGTGTAAAGGGATTCCAAGCAATCATATTTAGCTCAATTCCAATAAGAAGGTTAGACGAATTCAAATATCCAAAGGAACGGAACAGAATACGCGAAATTGACCAAAGCTCGATTTCGGACCGAATTCAAGTGGCACATCAAAAAAATACTTCAAAATATCAATTATGCTCCAATACCTATATGAGAGCTATGGTCGAACCATATATCAATCTATATTCTGATGGAACAAATTTCATATGAAACAGGGTTCCCAACACGGAGTTACCTTTGATTTGGTAACACAAGGTCAAAAACACAATCACTGTTTGCAGAATTTATAGGGTCGGATTCAACAGATAATAGGGTAGGAAATTGAATTCCAAAATTTTCAAACTATATTTCAAAAGAAATATTTTCAAGTCTAGTTTTAAATAAAATCAGTTTGGTACAAATCAGAATTTGCAACAGGGAGTTATAGGCATTTTAGTATCGACAGGTCAGAAATCTTGAACCCTATTTTACAGCGTCTATAGGCTCATTTGAAATAGATGTTTGGGTAAGTATTCGGTGTTCAAAATCTACAAAATCAGTGTCAAAAGGAAGATATAAGAGTTTAATTTTAAACAAAATAGTTCCTGCCCAAATTCACATTTTTTACTAAAACTTATAGCTGAAACAGTGTATAGGGGTCAGTTTACCGAAAAAACTTCAGAATCCATGGTTTTATGTCCAAAGAGAGACATATCAGTTTCTAAATAGAAATCTTTCAATTTATTTTGAATCAACATAAAAACAGAGACTAAAAATTATGTAGGATGGGGTTAGAACACTTGCCTTTGAGAATTTTGACCCGAAGTGAAAAGATTAAAGCAAGAACCCTAAAAACCCCAATTTTTTTTTCTTCTTCCTCTTCTTCTTCTTCTTCTTCTTCTTCTTCTTCTTCTTCTTCTTCTTCTTCTTTCTTTCTTTCTTTCCCTGATCCCCCACGAGCTGCCTTCTCTGCTTCCTTAAGAACGAAGGCAGAGAGGCTTAAACGGTGGAATTTGTCATTTTGTACGTTTTGCAGTTTAGTCCTTATTTTTATCATATTCACGATTAGGTCCTTAGGGTTTACATATAGGTCCTCAGATTCTTTCTCTTTTTTTTTAACAGATCTCCGAAATCTTACAAATGAGTTACCTCTGATTCATACTCTATTTCTTTTGTCAATTTAAAATAAATGCTTACATTATCACTAGAAATTTATACGAAAATTCGGAAATGAGGGGTATTACACTCTCCCCCCCTTAAAAGAAAAATTTAGTCCTCTAAATTTATCGTACCTCTATCGATGAAAAGACTGGGATACACCTTTTTCATTTCCTCCTCTAGCTCCCAAGTTGTCTCATCTCCATAATGATGTCTCCAAATTACTTGAACCAGTGGGATGACCCGATTCCTTAGGACTTTTTCTTTCTTATCAACAATCTGAATAGGCTCTTCCACATAAGATAAATCTTTATCAATCTCCACCAGCTCATACTTAATGATGTGAGAAGGGTCATATATATACTTCATAATCATCGAGACATGAAATATATCATGGACATGACTCAATGCTAGTGGCAAGGCAATCCTGTAAGCGACAGAACCAACCCTCTCAAGAACCCCAAAAGGTCCAATAAATCTGGGGCTTAACTTTCCTTTCTTCCCAAACCTTATAATGCCTTTGGAAGGGGAGACTTTCAAGAATACAAAATCTTCGATTTCAAACTCAATATCTCGTCTTCTATTGTCGGCATAACTCTTTTGACGACTCTGAGCAGTTTTTAACCTTTTCCTTATAACTTGAATTTTCTTGGAAGTTTCTTGTACCATGTCTGGTGCTAAAAGCTTTCTGTCACCAACTTCCTCCCAACATATAGGTGTTATGCACTTTCGCCCATATAAAGCTTCATAAGGAGCCATCTAAATACTTGAATGATAACTATTATTATAAGTGAACTCAACAAGTGAAATATCCTTATCACATTCACCTTTCCAATCCATAACATAGGCTCTAAGCAAATCCTCAAGTGTTTGAATTGTTCTTTCTGACTGACCATCAGTCTGAGGATGATATGCAGTACTAAACTTAACTTTAGTGCCCATATATTCCTGTAATCTTCTCCAGAATCTAGAGAGAAATCTGGAGTCTCTATCAGAGATGATCTCCTTTGGACTACCATGAAGTCTTACTATTTCACTGACATATAAATCTGCAAGTCTATCAAGCGAATAAGTCATATTAATCGGTAGGAAATGTGCAGATTTTGTTAACCTATCAATGATAACCCAAATAGCATCATGCTTTTTAGAGGTTCTGGGTAGTCCTGAAACAAAATCCATAGTAATGCATTCCCATTTTCATTCAGGAATATCTAAAGGTTGTAACAACCCTCCAGGTCTTTGGTGTTCTACTTTGATTTGCTGACAAGTCAAACATTTTGAAACATAAATTGTAATTTCCTTCTTCATGCCTTCCCACCAATAATGACTTTGAAGATCTCTATACATCTTAGTGCTCCCAGGATGTATGGTGTACTTTGAAGTATGACTTTCCTTTAGGATTTGATTCTTGATATCTGGTTCATTTGGTACACATACTCTCTCCCCAAATCTCAATAGGCCATCCTTTGAAACTTGAAATTGTGGCTTCAATTCCTTTTCTACTTCATTCCTCAAGTAGATTAAATGTGGATCTCGTAATTGTCCTTCCTTAATTTGTTGAATAAGATCGGATTGCACTTGAATGGAGGCCATCAATATCATCGAGTCTTGCTCTTTCCTCAAAGCTTTCAAATCAAAATTTTCTTCTAATAACTTCCATTGCTTCACAACCAGACTAGCCATAAAACTTGTAGATTTCCTACTAAGTGCATCAGCTACAACATTGGCTTTGCCCGGGTGATAATGGATGGCACAATTATAATCCTTCAGAAGTTTTATCCATCTTCGCTGCCTCATGTTTAACTCTTTCTGAGTGAAAATATATTTTAAACTCTTGTGATCAGATTTCAAACTATCGACCATACAAATAATGTCTCCAAATCTTTAGAGCAAAAATAATTCCTGCTAATTCCAAATCATGAGTTGGATAATTCAATTCATAACCTTTATGTTGCCTAGAAGCATAAGCAATTACTCTCCCTTCCTGCATCAAAACACATAATAGGCCTTTTCTTGAAGCATCAGTATAAACTACAAATCCCTCACTACCACTTGGAATAGTGAGAATAGGGGCACTAGTCAATCTTCTTTTTAACTCTTGAAAACTTTACTCACAATCATCACCCCATACAAATTTCATATTCTTTTTAGTGAGGTTGGTGAGAGGTTGAGCGATTCGAGAAAATCCCCACACAAATCTCCTGTAATAACCTGCCATGCCCAAAAAGCTTCAAACTTCTGTTACATTTGTTGGTACTTCCCATTCAACTACAGCTTCTATTTTCCTTGGATCAACAGATATACCCTTCCTTGAAATCACATGGCCTAAGAAAGCAACTTCATTCAACCAAAATTCACATTTGCTGAACTTCGCATACAACTTCTTTTCTCTTTGTATGGACAACACATCTCTTAAGTGTTCCTCATGCTCCTGATTACTCTTTGAATACACCAATATGTCATCAATAAATACAATTACACAGATATCCAAGAGCGGTTGAAATATCCTATTCATTAGTTCCATAAAAGCTGTAAGGGCATTTGTCAAACCGAAAGGCATCACCAAGAATTCATAATGACCATATCGAGTTCTGAAAGCTGTTTTTGAAATATCCTCCTCCTTGATCTTCAACTGATAGTAACCTGACCTCAGGTCAATCTTAGAGAATACTTGTGCACCCTGCAGTTGATCAAACAAATCATCAATTCTAGGTTTGGGATACTTATTTTTGATGGTCACCTGATTCAACTGTCTATAATCAATACAAAGCCTCAATGTTCCATCCTTCTTCTTCACTAAAAGTACCGGAGCACCCCATGGGGATACACTGGGTCGTATGAAACCCTTATTTAATAATTCTTGTATTTGCTTCTTTAATTCCTCTAGCTCGAGTGGTGCCATTCTGTAGGGAGGCTTAGATATTGGGATTGTATAGGATACCAGATCAATAGCAAATTCACCCTCTTTATCTAGAGGTCAACCAGGCAAGTCATCTGGGAATACATCAGGGAATTCTTTGACCACTACAATTTCATCTAGGTGGGTTTTCTGATTTGAATGCTCATTTACACACACCATATAACAAAAACAACCTTTCTGCATAAGACGATAAACTTGAAGTGCTAATATCAAGCAAGGAGGCAAATCATGCCTAATGCCCTCAAAGAAAAATATAGGCTGATCTGGTATGCAGAAAGTAATTATTTTTTTGTAACAATCAATACTAGCGTGATGAGAAGATAACCAATCCATGCCAAGTATAATATCAAAGCCCTGGATCTCTAGGAGAATCAAATCAGCAAAGAGTTCGTGGTCTCCAATAGAGATCAAACAAGATGGGTAGACCAAGTTTGTTGCCAATGAATCTCCAACAGTAGTTGTTACATATAACATATAATCCAGGGGTTTAGGTAGAATATCCAAGTGACAAGCAAAGTATTGTGAAACAAACGATAAGTTGGAGCCGGGATCAAACAAAACTTTTGCATTTCTTTTAGAAACATGAAGAATACCTTCCACCACTGATTTAGAAGCTTTAGAATCTTGTTCCGTGATAGCGTACACTCTAGCATGGGCTGAGGGTCTAGGAGACAGTGGCTCTTTCTTCCTTTTCAGTGGGCAATCTCTTAATTGATGATCTAACTTTCCACAACCAATACATGCTCCAGTCACCCGAAAACACTGACTTGTTTCATGATTTAATCCACATTTTGCACATGACTGAGACCTCCACAATGGTTTCCTTTTCTCAAATCCAGATGTCTTAAACCTCTTGTTACTAGCTTTATATTAATTTTCTGTCCTGCTTTTGCCAGTAAATTTGTCCCTTTTGTTCTTGCCAATGATTTCTTGAATTTCCTCCATGTCTCTTTCAATTTTCAAAGCTCTTTCTACCGTATCAGCATATGTTTGTAATTTTAAAGCTGACATTCGGCTTCTTATTACTGGCCGTAATCCCCTTTCAAACCTTCTTGCTTTTCTAGATTCATCATCAGTCATATGTGTGGCAAACCTGGAGAGCTCAGTGAATTTAGATTCATACTTTGTAACCGTCATACTTCCTTGGATAAGATTCAAGAACTCCAATTCTTTTTGCTCTCTCATACAATCTGAAAAATATTTATCGTTAAACTTTTCTTGGAATAACTTCCATGTCATTGGCTCATGTTTGATTTCAGACATCCTCTTAATCATTCTCCACTAGTGTTCAGCTTCTCCTTCCAGCATAAAGATGGCAAGAAAAACCTTTGGATCATTAGGGTAATTTAAGGCATCAAATATTTTCTCTATCTGCATCATCCATCGTTCTACCACCATTGGATTAGACTCACCACTAAAACTGGGAGGACTAAGCTTCTTAAACTGTTCAATTCCCAACCCCGTCTGGTTTGATGTTCCTGTTCCATCATTTCTTCCTTGTAGGACAGGTTGTTGTTGTTGTTGCATCACTTGTGCCATAGTCTCCAAAGTCCGCATGATACCACTCAATTGATCAACAGTAGATGCAACAGGAGAACCAGATGATCTCGTCATCCTTGCTTCCTAAATCATCAAAAGAACATTTTCTTTGATCAATCTCTAAATGATAGTCAATAAACCTCAAAAAAATAATATTCTTAGTGATTCTCAAATCATGCTCTGATACCACCTCTATCACGCCCTCAAAATATCGACAATATTTAAAATTTCCTCACAACTAATCCAGGATCCAAACACACATTTGAGGTCACTAAGAAAACATTCAGATAAAAAATTTCACCTCTATAGTCTACAAATTCATAACCCTGTGCAGTTCATAAACATCCCACACATCACTCGATAATTCAAACAAACTGAACTTAACTCATCAAAATAATAACCACAACATAAAATTCACAAGTGGGGAAGTCTATGCAGTCACCAAACCAACGATTACCATAAGATCATATCATTACATAAATTTAACTTAACATTCCAAAATCCTATACATGAGGGATCCTTTATCTTACACAAAATCCACACGTTTAGATTTATCGTCACATTTCATAAGATGCAAAGTATCTTATACAACAAATACACATATGCTAACAAAGATCTGCCCAAAATCTTCTAAACTTTCCACCGCCTCAGCCCAATCTTAACATTTAAGCAAGCGATACGCTATCTTGAAAAATTTATCAACAAACGGGGTGAGCATAGAGAGCTCAGCAAGTGACTAACATATCCTTATCAAAATAGTACAATTTCCAAAGAGAAACAGTTTCAAAATACAAGGCAGAATATACAATTTCGTAGACATAATACCATTAGGAGCAGAAACACAATTGTCCTTTCAATCTTACATATTTGGTTCCTGATAGATGGGGCATAGAGTAATTGGAGCATGTCAGTAACAAAGGAAACATATCGGAGCTTATCAATGGAATATAAAATGTTACGAAGCATATCAATGTCATATGGAATTTTTCAAAGCAAAATCATCAGTGAATGAAGCATTTCAAAGCATATCAAAAACAAATATCGTACAAAAGCTCAAACGTCATACTTGACGTCGCAATCATATCATTCTTATCCAGAGCATGAACAGAAACAACTCACCAAAACTCTGGATGTCATATCAAACATATAGAAGGTGTAGTGGGATCTCAGTCAGAATGTGATTCATCCATTTCTGAATGACCACCTGACAAAAGTCTCCCACGTCTGGGAGCTCCATCCGCCCATGTCTAGGTGAAGTCAGAGGGGGCCAGCAGAGCATCGCAGGCTCTAAGCACATTCCCTTTACCATTTCTAGCAAAGGTCCAAAATATCCCATAGAGCGGGACCCCACAGAGCGGGCAATAAACGCATACCCTTTACCATTTCTGGCAAAGGTCCAGACAATCCCACACACCAGAGTATAAGAGGGCAGTTTTAACAATAAGTAGCATATATCGGAAGCACACGCGGAACAACAAAACGTGCATGTGCCTTTTCGAGACAATATGAAACAAAGGACAAATCTCTCACAAATGTATTCAGATTTGGAATGAAATGAAAACAAGAGTGTACAAGGATTCCAAGCAATCATATTTAGCTCAATTCCAATAAGAAGGTTAGACGAATTCAAATATCCAAAGGAACGTAACAGAATACGCGAAATCGACCAAAGCTCAATTTCGGACAGAATTCCAGTGGCACATCAAACAAATACTTCAAAATATCAATTATGCTCCAATACCCATAAGAAAGCTATGGTCGAACCATATATCAATCTATATTCTGATGGAACAAATATCATATGAAACAGGGTTCCCAACACGGAGTTACCTTTGATTTGGTAACACAAGGTCAAAAACACAATCACTGTTTTACAGAATTTATAGGGTCGGATTCAACAGATAATAGGGTAGGCAATTGAATTCCAAAATTTTCAAACTATATGTCAAAAGAAATATTTTCAAGTCTTGTTTCAAATAAAATCAGTTTGGTACAAATCAGAATTTACAACATGGAGTTATAGGCATTTTAGTATCGATAGGTAAGAAATCTTGAACCCTGTTTTACAGCGTCTATAGGCTCATTTGAAACAGATGTTTGGGTAAGTATTCGGTGTTTAAAATCTACAAAATCAGTTTCAAAAGGAAGATATAAGAGTCTAATTTCAAACAAAATAGTTCCTGCCCGAATTCACATTTTGTACTAAAACTTATAGCTGAAACAGTGTATAGGGGTCAGTTTACCGAAAAAACTTCAGAATCCATGGTTCTATGTCCAAAGAGAGACATATCAGTTTCTAAATAGAAATCCTTCAATTTATTTTCAATCAACATAAAAACATAGACTAAAAATTCTGTAGGATGGGGTTAGAACACTTGCCTTTTAGAATTTGACCCGAAGTGAAAAGATTAAAGCAAGAACCCTAAAAACCCCAATTTTTTTTTCTTCTTCCTCTTCTTCTTCTTCTTCTTCTTCTTCTTCTTCTTCTTCTTTCTTTCTTTCCCTGATCACCCACGAGCTGCCTTCTTTGCTTCCTTAAGAACGAAGGCAGAGAAGCTTAAACGGTGGAATTTGTCATTTTGTACGTTTTGCAGTTTAGTCCTTGTTTTTATCATATTCACGATTAGGTCCTTAGGGTTTACATATAGGTCCTCATATTATTTCTTTTTTTTTTTAACAGATCTCCCAAATCTTACAAATGAGTTACCTCTGATTCATACTCTATTTCTTTTGTCAATTTAAAATAAATGCTTACATTATCACCAGAAATTTATACGAAAATTCGGAAATGAGGGGTGTTACAAGGTTCCCGTTGAGGAATGCAGTTTTCACATCCATCTGCCATATCTCATAATCATAGTGTGCTGCAATAACAATAGAATTCTGATGGATTTTAGCATTGCTACGGGTGAGAAAGTTTCGTCGTAGTCAACACATTGCCTTTGACGATACCCCTTAGCCACTAGCCTTGCTTTATAGGTCTCTACCTTTCCATCTTCTCCGATCTTTTTCTTAAAGATCCACTAGAAACCGATGGGTACAATACCTTCGGGCACATCAACTAGGTTCCAAACCTTATTGGAGTACATAGAATCCATCTCAGAATTCATGGCTTCTTTCCACTTCCCGGAGTCTATACTCATAATAGCCTCCTCGTAGGTCTGAGGATCAATATCCTCTACATCTTCTGCTCTAATATGTCCCACATATCTCTCAAGAGGATGGGATACTCTATCAGACCTGCGTAGAGTTGATACTTGTGTATTAGGTACCTGAACAAACTCGGGCTATAGAGTGGTGCTTGAGCTTGGTTCTCCAACCTCGCTCAATTCTATCATTCTCCCACTGTCTCCGTCAAGAATGTGTTCCTTCTCAAGGAACACTGCTCTCTTAGCTACAAAGACCTTTTGGTCCTCGAGATGATAGAAATAATACCCACAAGTTTCCTTGAGGTATCCCACAAATTTGCATCGCTCTGTCCTTGATTCTAACTTATCGGGGTTGTGTCTTCTAACATGGGCAGGGCAGCCCCAAATATTAACAACCTTAAGATCAAGCTTCTTCCCTTTCCATATCTCATATGGTGTAGACACTACCGACTTAGTTGGAACTCTGTTCAGAAGGTACGCTGTGGTTTCTAGGGCATATCCCCATAATGAGATGGGTAGGTCAGCGAAACTCATCATGGACCGTGCCATATCTAATAATGTACGATTTCTCCCTTCAGAGACACCATTGAGCTGAGGTGTATAAGGAGATGTCCATTGGGATAATATCCCATGGTCCTTGAGGAACTGACTAAACTCTGTACTTAAGTATTCACCTCCTCGATCTGATCGAAGAGTTTTGATACTCTTTCCAGTCTGGTTCTCCACCTCATTCTTATACTCTCTGAATTTCTCAAAGGCCTCGGACTTGTACTTCATTAAGTACACATATCCATACCTTGAGAAATCATCAGTAAATGTAATGAAGTAGGAGTAACCTCCAATGGCATGAGTTGACATGGGTCCACATACATCACTATGTATGAGTTCCAACAACTCATTGGCTCTCTCTTTAGTTCTACTAAATGGAGATTTGGTTTGTTTTCCACGAATGCAAAGCTCACAAGTTGCATATGACACATAGTCGAATGGATCTAGATATCCATCATTTAGCAACTTTTGAATCCTTCTTTCATGGATGTGACCTAGCCTACAATGCCACAGGTATGCACTGTTCAACTCATCTCGTTTCCTTTTGGACACATTTACATTCATGATATGTGGAGTGGTGTCTAACATAAATAAACCATTATGCAATGTTCCTTTCGTGATGATCTTATCATCTAATAATATCGAACAACCATTGTTCTCAAAAATAAATTTATATTCACTAACTGTTAATCATTAAATGGAGATAATGTTTTTGATAATAGAAGGAACAAAATAACATGCATCTAATGCAATAAAAGCTCCACTAGGCAGATGTAGGGCGACCTCGCCAACAGCTAATATAGCAACTTTTGCTCCATTACCCATCTGGAGGTCCATCTCGCCTCTCTCTAGTATCCTAGGCCTTGCCAGAACCTGCAACGAATTGCACATATTATAAGCACTACCGGTATCCAATACCCATGTGTTATCATAAGAGTCTGACAAATGGAGACTGATCATGAATGTACTTGAAGCTTCATCAAGCTTTTGTTTCGCCCTTTCTACAAGGTACTCTTTGCAGTTTCTCTTCCAATGCCCATATTTACCACAGTGGAAGCACTGGCCTTTGTCTTTTGTTGGGTCTTTCTTAGCAACCTTTGCATTACCTTGTTTGCCCTTGCCCTTTCCCTTCTTAAGGGACCTTTTTGCTTTCCTTTTCTTTCTGGTCTCACCAGTGTAGAGAACTGGCTTCTCTTTCTTAATAGTACTCTCTACCTCCCTCAACATATTGAGGAGCTCTGGGAGAGTCACCTCAAGCTTGTTCATATTAAAATTCATTATGAACTGTGAAAACAAATCTAGTAGGGACTGAAGCATAATGTCCACACACAAGTTATCCTCTAGGACCATTCCTAGACCTGTGAGTTTCTCTATCCACTCAATCATCTTTAGGACATGGTTATGAACCGGTGTCCCCTTAGTCATCCTTGCGCGGAAAAGGCTCTTGGATATCTCATATCGTTGAGTCCTTCCCTGTTCCTCAAATAATTTACCGACATGTAGGAGAATGGATCTGGCATCCATTTTTTCATGTTGTCTCTGTAACTCTTGAGTCATAAAGCCCAACTTATAGCACTGAGCATGAGTGGAGTCATCAATGTACTTCACGTAGCGAGCGATCTCATCCTCGCTTGCCCCTTATTCGGGTGTAGGCATCACTGTATCAAGGACGTACACGGTTTTCTCCGCTGTGAGAACAATTCTCAAGTTACGGAGCCAATCTGTATAATTTGGACCAGTGATGCGGTTGACATCAAGTATGCCACGTAAGGGATTTGAAAGCGACATTTTCTGAAAATAAAGATGTAGCAGAAATGAATAACATGCAGATTTTACAAGAAATAAACTATCAAGATATGGAATTCTATCTTAATATGCTCCCACTATTTTACTAACAAGTCACACGACACCCTCAGCACGTGAAACGGAAGTCTCCGACAGACTTCTAGTGGGGATCAGGATCCAATCAGCGTCTTAGTGTAACCTCAAGGGACTCGACCAATCACACTAAGCCAAAAACGTAGGTAACTCTTGCCGATCACAACTCCTTGTGATTCCAGTCCTGTTCGGCATCCGAATCACCATGGCCTCGAGGGACTCGACCAACCATGATGCTCGGTTAAGTCAACACCTTCGTTACAAGATGAGTCTGATTTGATGATATACCCTCGAGGGACTCTACCAAGCATACAATGCCCTCAGGTCACCGGTGACATCTCTATGTCGTAAGCAAGATAGCGAATCGCGATATAGGTGAGTCTCGAGGGATTCGACCAACTCAACCTACACCGGGAATCGGTTCCTACTCATAATGATGGAAGGCCACGTGGGTCAATCTAATTGCCTCACGTTTACCGACTTAATATTATCGAGAGATGTTTCTATAATTTGGTCTCCTAATATGACATGTCACACATATACATAATTAATATATATCTACATCGCATGCAAATAGATATACATATCTAGTATGTGTATAAGCAATCACATCAGATGATCATGGACCACAACCTAATATGATTAGGCCTGAGCCAATAGGCCTAATCACTCACATCAATATCTATATGTGCAACGGTGCATCTCCATGCCCTGTGATCGTCCATCTCGTCATCGTCTGTTCCGTCGACATCTTGATGCATCTCTATGCATCACGATCGTCCGTCTCGTGGGTCCCGCTATCGCATCCACGCTCCCGCTGCGCCTCCTCATGTGATTACAACTTAATCATAGGCACGCAGGCCCGACAATAAACGAGAAATATAATGGAGGTTCGCAGACCTCAATAATAATAATAAAAAATACACACATCACACGGTCCATGATCATCCGTCCACACATCATACATCACATGTATAAATAATCATTATCATGTAAGACTACTAGATAATAATAAAAATAATAATCAACTAAACATTTTAATTAAATAATATTTTTCTGAAATCAGGGACATGTAGGGAATTTCTCAATTCCTAAGGGTATTTTCATAATTTGGACAAAAGACAGAAACTGGAATTTCTCAAATTCCGAGGGGCAAAACTATCTTTTGCCAAGAAAACCCTAATACCCTTCGGGTGCCGCTCCCTCCGCAAACGGTGCTGTACCGCCGGGCGGCCGCCCTTGTGGGGGGGTTTCGCCCGCGGGAGCAGCGGCGGTAGGCGCCGCTGCCTTGCGGCGCCTCTGCCTGTGGGCTGCCAGCCCCGCCAGCAGCAAGCCTGCTGCAAGCAGACCGCCGGCCGGCTGCTGCAGGCACAGCACTTGCGGATGCGCCGGTGCTATGTTGCCTGGCTGCGGCTGCGACTACCGCTGCAGGTGGCTGCAGGCATGCAGATCGAGGGCAGCAACTGTTGCTGCCCTTCCTCGCATTTGCGTCAACGATTTTGACATCAATATTCTTCCTAAACACAACACACGCAGTGCAAAACCAATCATTCGCACGAACAACTTGGCTCTGATACCACTGTTGGGAAATCATGGGGGGCGACATCATATGCGCAACGGAAGAACAAGAAAACAAAAATCCCCGATTCCCAAAAAGATGTTCGTCGTCGTGCGAAGATCGGTGCCTAAAAATCCGCAAAACACAAAACTGTGTATAGAGTGTTGGGAAATCATGGGGGGTGACATCATATGCGCAGCGGAAGAACAAGAAACAAAAATCCCCGATTCCCAAAAAGATGTTCGTCGTCGTGCAAAGATTGGGGCGAAAAAAATCCGCAAAACACAACACTGCGTATAGAGATTGTGTTACCAAGGGAGATCGTATATCCCTGTTTCCTTGCAGATCCTTAGGGGAGGGTGAAGGAGGTCAAGCGTCCTCCTCTCTAGCGTTGATCCACATAGCAGGGTTGCGACGACCCTCCTCAAAACTCCAGGCCTACTCTGAGGTGGAGAGGGAGAGTAGAATAGGAAAGGCAAGCAATAAGACAAGGGCTATGAATCCCTCCTATTTATAGAGATCTAGTGTCAAACCCTAATGGGTCCTTCCCTAGTGGGTATTGGATCTGCATCCAATAAGACAAGGGCTCCATCGGATATCTCATATCTGAATCTCTACTCATCGCAATGCCTACCATATGTGTGTGACCCTCTAGGCCCAATATCGAGCTGGCCGTGAGTCATACCTGTCAGAACTCCTTCTAACTCAGTGAATTATTATCTTTGTAATAATTCACTCGACTCATCGACTACGGACGTACTAGGCCACTACGCCGTAGTTCCCAGATGATACAGGGGAATCCAATCCATTGGACCTGTCTGTCCTTAGTTACCATGTACCTATAGTCCCTCATCCATCTAATATCCCAAAGACCGTATTTCGAGCTTGGTGCTGTCAGACCCATACGGTTTCTACTCAAGTCTCGCTCTAATCGGATTCTCCCGGAGAACTCTTTCTCTCTCAACCCGAATGACCCTGGCCAGGGATTTGTCTGAGCAAGAACACATGGGATATTCCTCTCATGATACCGAGAGTGGATGATCCTCTATCGACACTTGATAGCCCTCGTAAGGTCGACTACCACTCCCAATGACCAGCTGTACTAGATCTGGGAACAGCCAAACCTATAAGTCTGGTATCAAAGAGTGGAGCACTCATATATGACATCCTTTGTGTCTCAAGTCTAAGGACCAGATACACCACTAGGACTACGGAATCGCTGTCTGACAATAAGGCATCATCAACCATCCAACATTCCGTAAGCGGATCAATCAGTGAACTC
Source organism: Musa acuminata AAA Group (assembly GCF_036884655.1). NCBI lineage: Eukaryota > Viridiplantae > Streptophyta > Magnoliopsida > Zingiberales > Musaceae > Musa > Musa acuminata. Next base: position 11,737,436 of record NC_088347.1, on the reverse strand, counting down.
ATTCTCCAATAAGCACCTGTACTTTATCCCTAGTGTCCCTACACGAGCAGCTATGAGACCAGCTGCATCCATTATATGGACGGGTATACAGCACACCAGTCTATCCGGTTATCACGATGTCCCTCTCGAGTAACCTATGACCGGGATTATTTAGGATATGTGTTTAAAGGTGAATCGATCTCATTATCGTGATCTCATCACGATCCGATTCCCATTGCACAAATCCAAGGACATCACAATATATACATGCATTTATGCAATAGTTATAAAGTGATATACACCAAAATATAATAAGCAAAAAGATTCTGTATCAAGTCACACCTGCCATCACTCACGTGATCGGCTTGCTGGGCACCTATGACTAGCAATCTCCCACTTGACCTAAAGCCAATCACCTATGTGTTTGATCCCCATCAGACTCCTGTGACGCTCAAAGACAATCTGAGACAACGGCTTTGTCAGTGGATCTGCAATGTTATCGTCGGATGGAACTCTTTCCACTACTATATCTCCTCGGGTTACGATCTCTCTGATAAGCTGGAACCTCCTCAGAAAACTTCTGAAGAGACTCGGGTTCCCTTATTTGAGTGATCGCCCCATAGTTGTCGCAATATAAGGAAGTCGACTTCTCGCTTTTCGGAACGACTCCCAAATCTATTATGAACATTTTCAACCAGACTCCCTCCTTTGCTGCATCTGATGCAGCAATGTACTCTGCCTCTGTGGTCGAGTCAGCAGTGGTATCTTGCTTGGAACTCTTCCAGCACACTGCTCCTCCATTCAAGGTGTACACATACCCTGAATTCAACTTGCTATCATCGACATCAGACTGAAAAATTGAGTTAGTGTAGCCTTCAACCTTAAGGCTATTACCTCCATATACTAGTAAAAGATCCTTAGTCCTTCTCAAGTACTTAAGGATACACTTTACTGCTTTTCAGTGCTCCAAGCCTGGATCCGCCTGATACTTGCTCGTGACACTCAAAGCGTGCGCTATATCGAGCCAAGTATATAGCATGGCATACATGATAGACCCTATTGCTGAGGCATAAGGTATCATATCCATGTTCGCCCTTTCTTCTGGAGTATTTGGTGACATACTCGTAGAAAGCGATATCCCATGTCTCATCGGTATGAGACCTCTCTTGGAATTTTCCATGCCAAACCATTTGACAATAGTTTCTATGTACCTGGACTGGGACAAGCCAAGCATCCTCTTGGATCTATCTCTATAGATTCTAATCCCCAAGATATAAGATGCTTCCCATAAGTCCTTCATGGAGAAGTGACTAGATAACCAAGTCTTTATTGTGGATAGCATTCCTATGTCATTCCCAATGATGAGGACGTCATCCACATATAACACCAAAAAGGTGATAGCGCTCCCACTTACCTTTCTGTATACACAAGGCTCATCTTCGTTCTTAACGAAGTCATAAGATCTAATTGCCTCATTAAATCTTATGTTTCAACTTTGGGAAGCTTGCTTTAGTCCATAAATGGATCTAAGCAACCTACACACCTTATCTAGGCAGTTCTTGGACACGTATCCCTTAGGTTGCATCGTATACATCTCCTCCTCGAGGTTCCCATTGAGGAATGCAGTTTTCACATCCATGTGCCAGATCTCATAATCATAGTGTGCTGCAATAGCCAATAGAATTCGGAAGGATTTTAGCATTGCTACGGGTGAGAAAGTTTCGTCGTAGTCAACATCTTGCCTTTGACGATACCCCTTAGCCACTAGCCTTGCTTTATAGGTCTCTACCTTTCAATCTACTCCGATCTTTTTCTTAAAGATCCACTTGCAACCGATGTGTACAATACCTTCGGGCGCATCAACTAGGTTCCAAACCTTATTGGAGTACATAGAATCCATCTCAGAATTCATGGCTTCTTTCCACTTCCCGGAGTCTATACTCATAATAGCCTCCTCGTAGGTCTGAGGATCAATATCCACTACATCCTCTGCTCTAATATGTCCCACATATCTCTCAGGAGGATGGGATACTCTATCAGACCTGCGTAAAGTTGATACTTGTGTATTAGGTACCTGAACAGACTCGGGCTGTAGAGTGATGCTTGAGCTTGGTTCTCCAACCTCGCTCAATTCTATCATTCTCCCACTGTCTCCGTCAAGAATGTGTTCCTTCTCAAGGAATACTGCTCTCTTAGCTACAAAGACCTTTTGGCCCTCGAGATGATAGAAATAATACCCACAAGTTTCCTTGGGGTATCCCACAAATTTGCATCGCTATGTCCTTGATTCTAACTTATCGGGGTTGTGTCTTCTAACATGGGCAGGGCAGCCCCAAATCTTAACAACCTTAAGATCAGGCTTCTTCGCTTTCAATATCTCATATGGTGTAGACACTACCGACTTAGTTGGAACTCTGTTCAGAAGGTAAGCTGCGGTTTCTAGGGCATATCCCTAGAATGAGATGGGTAGGTCAGCGAAACTCATCATGGACCGTACCATATCTAATAATATATGATTTCTCCTTTCAGAGACACCATTGAGCTGAGGTGTATAAGGAGGTGTCCATTGGGATAATATCCCATGGTCCTTGAGGAACTAAGTAAACTCTATACTTAAGTATTCATCTCCTCGATCTGATCGAAGAGTTTCGATACTCTTTCCAGTATGGTTCTCCACCTCATTCTTATACTCTTTGAATTTCTCAAAGGCCTCGGACTTGTACTTCATTAAGTACACATATCCATACCTTGAGAAATCATCAGTAAATGTAATGAAGTAGGAGTAACCTCCAATGGCATGAGTTGACATGGGTCCACATACATAACTATGTATGAGTTCCAACAACTCATTGGTTCTCTCTCCAGTTCTACTAAATGGAGATTTGGTTAGTTTTCCACGAATGCAAGGCTCACAAGTTGCATATGACACATAGTCGAATGGATCTAGATATCCATCATTTAGCAACTTTTGAATCCTTCTTTCATGGATGTGACCTAGCCTACAATGCCACGGGTATGCACTGTTCAACTCATCTCGTTTCCTTTTGGACACATTTACATTCATGATATGTGGAGTGGTGTCTAACATAAATAAACCATTATGCAATGTTCCTTTCGTGATGATCTTATAATGTAATAATGTCGAACAACCATTGTTCTCAAAAACATATTTATATCCACTAATTGTTAAACACGAAATGGAGATAATGTTTTTGATAATAGAAGGAACAAAATAACATGCATCTAATGCAATAAAAGCTCCATTAGGCAGATGTAGGGCGACCTCGCCAACAGCTAATATAGCAACTTTTGCTCCATTACCCATCTTGAGGTCCATCTCGCCTCTCTCTAGTCTCCTAGGCCTTGCCAGAACCTGCAACGAATTGCATATATGATACGCACTACCGGTATCCAATACCCATGTGTTATCATAAGAGTCTGACAAATGGAGACTGATCATGAATGTACCTCAAGCTTCATCAAGCTTTTGTTTTGCCCTTTCTGCAAGGTACTCTTTGCAGTTTCTCTTCCAATGCCCATATTTACCACCGTGGAAGCACTGGCCTTTGTCCTTTGCTGGGTCTTTCGTAGCAACCTTTGCTTTACCTTGTTTGCCCTTGCCCTTTCCCTTCTTAAGGGACCTTTCTGCTTTCCTTTTCTTTCTGGTCTCACTAGTGTAGAGAACTGGCTTTTCTTTCTTAATAGTACTCTCTGCCTCTCTCAACATATTGAGGAGCTCTAGGAGAGTCAACTCAAGCTTGTTCATATTAAAATTCATTATGAACTGTGAAAAGGAATCTGGTAGGGACTGAAGCACAATGTCCACACACAAGTTATCCTCTAGGACCATTCCTAGACCTATGAGTTTCTCTATACACTCAATCATCTTTAGGACATAGTTCTGAACCGGTGTCCCCTTAATCATCCTAGCGCGGAAAAGGCTCTTGGATATCTCATATCGTTGAGTCTCTCCATGTTCCTCAAACAATTTGCGGACATGTAGGAGAATGGATCTGGCATCCATCTTTTCATGTTGTCTCTGTAACTCTGGAGTCATAGAGCCCAACATATAGCACTGAGCAAGAGTGGAGTCATCAATGTACTTCACGTAGCGAGCGATCTCATCCTCGCTTGCCCCATCTTCGGGCGTAGGCATCATTGTATCAAGGACGTACACGATTTTCTCCGCTATGAGAACAATTCTCAAGTTATGGAGCCAATCCGTATAATTTGGACCAGTGAGGCGGTCGCCATGTAAGGGATTTGAAAGCGACATTTTCTGAAAATAAAGATGTAGCAGAAATGAATAACATGCAGATTTTGCAAGAAATAAACTATCAAGATATGAACTTCTATCTTAATATGCTCCCACTATTTTACTAATGAGTCACGCGACACCCTCAGCACGTGAAACGGAAGTCTCCGGCAGACTTCTAGTGGGGATCAGGATCCAATCAGCGTCTTAGTGTAACCTCGAGGGACTCGACCAGTCACACTAAGCCTAAAAGGTAAGCAACTCTTGCCGATCACAACTCCTTGTGATTCCCGTCTTGTTCGGCCTCGGAATCACCATGGCCTTGAGGGACTCGACCAACCATGATGCTCGGTTAAGTCAACACCTTTGTTACAAGATGAGTCTGATTTGATGATATACCCTCGAGGGACTCGACCAAGCATACCATGCCCTCGGGTCACCGGTGACATCTCTATGTCGTAAGCAATATAGCGAATCGCGATATAGGTGAGTCTCGAGGGACTCGACCAACTCAACCTACACCGGGAATCGGTTCCTACTCATAATGATGGAAGGCCACATGGGTCAATCTAATTGCCTCACGTTTACCGACTTAATATTATCGAGAGATGTTTCTATAATTTGGTCTCCTAATATGACATGTCACACATATACATATTTAATATATATCTACATCGCATGCAAATATATATACATATCTAGTATATGTATAAGCAATCATATCAGATGATCATGGACCACAACCTAATATGATTTGGCCCGAGCCAGTAGGCCTAATCACTCACATCAAGATCTATCTGTGCAACGGTGCATCTCCATGCCCTGTGATCGTCCATCTCGTCCTCGTCGGTTCCGTCGATATCTTGATGCATCTCCATGCATCACGATCGTCTGTCTCGTGGGTCCAACTATTGCATCCACGCTCCCGCTGTGCCTCCTCATGTGATTACAACTTAATCATAGGAACACAGGCCCGACAATAAACGAGAAATATAATGGAGGTTCGTATACCTCAATAATAATAATCACAAGTACACACATCGCACGGTCCATGATCATCCGTCCACACATCATACATCACATGTATAAATAATCATCATCATGTAGGACTACTAGATAATAATAAATAATAATAATCAACTAAACCTTTTAATTACTTAATATTTTTCTAAAATCACGGACATGTAGGGAATTTCTCAATTCCTAAGGGTATTTTCGTAATTTGGCCAAAAGAAAAAAGCTGGAATTTCTCAAATTCTGAGGGGCAAAACGATCTTTTGCCCAGAAAACCCTAATACCCTTTCCCCTTTTCGCTGTTGCCGCCGCCGCCACCCTGCCGGCGGCGGCCTGTGCGGCGGGGCGAGGGCATTGCCCTCGCTTGCAGGCGGCACGCCCGCTGGCCGCGATGCTGCTGCGGGTGGGTGCCCCCTTCGGGCGCCGCTGCCTCCGCAGATAGTGCTGTATCGCTGGGCCGCCGCCCCTATGGGGGGGTTTCGCCCGCGGGAGCAGCGGCGGCAAGCGCAGCTGCCCTACGACGCCTCTGCCCGTGGGCTGCCAGCCCCGCCACCAGCAAGCCTGCTGCAGGCAGACTGCCGGCGGGCTATTGTAGGCACAGCGCTTGCGCATGCGCCGGCGCTGTGCAGCCTGGCTACGGCTCCGGCTGCCGCAACAGGTGGCTCCAAGCATGCAGATTGAGGGCAGCAACTATTGCTGCCCTTCCTCACATTTGCGTCAACGATTTTGGCGTCAATATTCTTCCTAAACACAACACACGCAGTTCAAAACCAATCATTCGCCCGAACAACCTGGCTCTGATACCACTGTTGGGAAATCATGGGGGGCGACATCATATGCGCAGCGGAAGAACAAGAAAACAAAAATCCCCGATTCCCAAAAAGATGTTCGTCGTCGTGCGACGATTGGTGCGAAAAAAATCCGCCAAACACAAAACTGCGTATAGAGATTATGTTACCTAGGGAGATCGTATATCCCTGTTTCTTTGCAGATCCTTAGGAGAGGGTGAAGGAGGTCAAGCGTCCTCCTCTCTAGCGGTGATCCACACAGCAGGGTTACGACGACCCTCCTCAAAACTCCAGGCCTACACTGAGGTGGAGAGGGAGAGGAGAATAGGAAAGGCAAGCAAAGGCTCTAGCCTATGAGGCTGTTAATCCCTCCTATTTATAGAGATCCCGTGTCAAACCCTAGTGGGTCCTTCCCCAATGGGTATTGGATTTGCATCAAATAAGACAAGGGCTCCGTCGGATATCTCATATCCGAACCTCTACTCATTGCAATGCCTACCATATGTGTGTGACCCTCTAGGCCCAATATCGAGCTGGCCGTGAGTCATACCTGTCAGAACTCCTTCTAACTCAGTGAATTATTATCTCTGTAATAATTCACTCGACTCATCGACTACGGACGTACTAGGCCACTACGCCGTAGTCCCCAAACGATACAAGGGAATCCAATCCATTGGACCTATCTGTCCTCAGTTACTATGTACCTATAGTCCCTTATCCATCTAATATCCCAGAGACCGTATATCGAGCATGGTGCTGTCAGACCCATATTGTTTCTACTCAAGTCTCGCTCTAATCGGATTCTCCTGGAGAACTCTTTCTCTCTTAACCCGAATGACCCTAGCTAGGGATTTGTCTGAGCAAGAACACGTGGGATATTCCTCTCATGACGCCGAGAGTGGATGATCCTCTGTCGACACTCAATTGCCCTCGTAAGTTCGACTACCACTCCCAATGACCAGCTGTACTAGATCTGGGACAGCCAAACCTATAATTCTGGTATCAAAGAGTGGAGCACTCATATACGACATCCTTGGTGTCTCAAGTCTAAGGACTAGATACAACACTAGGACTACGGAATCGCTGTCTGACAATAAGGCATCATCAACCATCCAGAATTCCGTAAGCGGATCAATCAGTGAACTCATTCTCCAATAAGCACCTGTACTGTATCCCTAGTGTCCCTACACAAGCAGCTATGAGACCAACTGCATCCATCATATGGACGGGTATACAGCACACTAGTCTATCTGGTTATCACGATGTCCCTCTCGAGTACCGTGATTATTTAGGATATGTGTTTAAAGGTGAATCGATCACATTATCGTGATCGCATCACGATCCGATTCCCATTGCACAAATCCAAGGACATCACAATATATATATGCATTTATGCAATAGTTATAAAGTGATATACGCCAAAATATAATAAGCAAAAAGATTCTGTATCACGTCACACGTGCCATCACTCACGTGATTGGTTTGCTGGGCACCTATGACTAGCATAGAGATTGTGTTACCTAGGGAGATCGTATATCCCTGTTTCCTTGCAGATCCTTAGTAGAGGGTCAAGGAGGTCAAGCGTCCTCCTCTCTAGCAGTGATCCACACAGCAGGGTTGCGACGACGCTCCTCAAAACTCCAGGCCTACTATGAGGTGGAGAGGGAGAGGAGAATAGGAAAGGCAAGCAAAGACTCTAGCCTATGAGGTTGTGAATCCCTCCTGTTTATAGAGATCCCGTGTCAAACCTTAGTGGGTCCTTCCCTAGTGGGTATTGGATCTGCATCCAAAAAGACAAGGGCTCCGTCGGACATCTCATATCCGAACCTCTACTCATCGCAATGCCTAACATATGTGTGTGACCCTCTATGCCAAATATCGAGCTGGCCTTGAGTCATACCTGTTAGAACTCCTTCAAACTCAGTGAATTATTATCTCTGTAATAATTCACTCGACTCATCGACTACGGACGTACTAAGACACTACGCAGTAGTCCCCAGACGATACAGGGGAATCCAATCTATTGGACCTGTCTGTCCTTAGTTACCATGTACCTATAGTCCCTCATCCATCTAATATCCCAGAGATCGTATATCGAGCATGGTGCTGTCAGACCCATACGGTTTCTACTCAAGTCTCGCTTTAATCGGATTCTCCCGGAGAACTCTTTCTCTCTCAACCCGAATGACCCTGGCCAGGGATTTGTCTGAGCAAGAACACTTGGGATATTCTTCTCATGACGCCGAGAGTGGATGATCCTCTGTCGACACTCAATAGCCCTCGTAAGGTCGACTACCACTCCCAATGACCAGCTGTATTAGATCTGGGACAGCCAAACCTAAAAGTCTGGTATCATAGAGTGGAGCACTCATACAAGACATCCTTGGTGTCTCAAGTCTAAGGACCAGATACACCACTAGGACTACGGAATCATTGTCTGACAATAAGGCATCAACAACCATCCAGCATTCCGTAAGCGGATCAATCAGTGAACTCATTCTCCGATCAGCACTTGTACTGTATCCCTAGTGTCCCTACACGAGCAGCTATGAGACCAGCTGCATCCATCATATGGACGGTTATACAGCACACCAGTCTATCCGGTTATCACGATGTCTCTCTCGAGTAACCTATGACCGGGATTATTAAGGATATGTGTTTAAAGGTGAATCGATCTCATTATCGTGATCTCATCACGATCCGATTCCCATTGCACAAATCCAAGGAAATCACAATATATATATATGCACATATGCAATAGTTATAAAGTGATATACGCCAAAATATAATAAGCAAAAAGATTCTATATCAAGTCACATGTACCATCACTCACGTGATTGGCTTGATGGGAACCTATGACTAGCATATGGTACCCAATGCTGGCTCTATTCATATATCACATATAACATTTGCATATGATTTACTTATCGTTCTCCAAAATGATCCAACTTCAGGAAAGAACCTGGCTGCTATTATGAATGACTTTGGTATGGTTTCTAGAATTTAGTTAAATCATGCGAAAAGTAAAGTATATATGAGCCCTTACGTTGAGGATAAGGTCTTTATTGCACAAACTTTGGGGGTTAGTGAGGGAAGCCTGCCAGTTCCTTATTTGGGTATCCCGCTCATATCCACAGGCATTCACAAAACCCACTATCAGCCTATCCTGCAAAAAATAAAGAATAGAATTTCTTCTTGGAAAAATAGGCTTCTATCAAAAGCAGGACTATTCGAACTCATCCGTTCTGTATTGCACTCCTACTCTATATATTGGTGTAATGCATTTCTTCTGCCTACTGGACTTCTCCAAGATATTGAACGGTTATTAATGAACTTCTTCTAGAATGACACAAATGATAAGGCAATGCATATGGTAAATTGGGGTAGTATTTGCAAACCGAAAGATGAAAGGGGGCTAAACTTGAGAAATACTAGAGATTGGAATCAACCATGCCTGGTACAACAATTGTGAGATCTTTTGCAAAACAAATGTTCCTTATGGTCACAATGGGGTTCTGCTAGGTATCTATCAAAGGAATCAATCTGGGAAATTTCAACAAGAACATACTACTCTGCAGCTTGGAAAGGAATTTTAAAGGCAAGGAATTGGCTAATCAAACACATTTCGTATGCAATCTCTTCTGGAACTAGTACTAATATGTGGTATGATCCTTGGGTGAATGGGAAGAGTATATTTCAATTATATTACGACAGAATACGAAAAGATCTTGGGGCTCCCAAAGATTGGAAGGTTTCCGAGTTCATTGCTAACGGTACCTGGTGTCTCCCTAATCCTATTTCTCCCGAAATGTTATCACATTGGCCGACTATCATAGCTATTCCAATCAGGAACAACTCTTCAGATATATTTATTTGGCCTCATGATAATGGCAAATTTAGTGTCACATTCGCATGGAATCAAATTAGACCAACAAATAACAAGTGGGTCCCAAGCAGTTGGACATGGGATCAACCGGGATCACAAAGACACTCCTTATGTACATGGCAGGCCCTTCTCAATAAACTACCTACAATAGACAATTTGAAAAGAAGAGGTATCTATCATGTTAACCGATGCTCCCTTATGTACATTTTTTCTCTTCAGGTCATATTCTTAGAGAGAAGAATTGTACTTTTATTTCTTTAATTCCGAAGAATGCAGGGGTTGATTCACTAGAGAACTATCGACCCATATCATTATACAACTTTATTTACAGGATGATCTCCAAAGTATTGGCAAATAGAATGCAAAAGGTAATACACAAGATCATTAGCCCAAATCAAGCTGCTTTCAACAAAGGGAGAAGTATACATCATAACATTTTGCTTGCTAATGACTTGGTCAAAGATTTGCATTCAAAATCAAGAGGGACAAAAATATGTTTTAAAGCTGATTTACGGAAAGCCTTTGATTCAATTAATAGGAAATTTATCTATACGATGCTCCTCGATATGAACTTCCCACGGTAATGGGTTAATTGGATTGAATCTTGCTTGGAAATTCCAAAGTTTTCGATACTCTTTAATGGCTCACCTATTGGTTTTTTTGGGACCACGAATGGCATCCGACAAGGTGATCCACTCTCTCCGTATCTCTTTACTATTGAGATGGAAGGACTTAGCTTTATGTTGGAACATGCAGTCTTAAATGGCAGCATTAAGGTACCCATTGTTGGCTCTATTCATATATCACATATAACATTTGCAGATGATTTAATTATCTTTCTCCAAAATGATCCAACTTTAGTAAAGAACCTAGCTACTATTATTAATGACTTTGGTATGGTTTCTGGACTTTAGTTAAATCATGCGAAAAGTAAAGTATATATGAGCCCTTACATTGAGGATAAGGTCTTTATTGCACAAACTTTGGGGGTTAGTGATGGAAGCCTGCCAATTCCTTATTTGGGTCTCCCGCTCATATCCACGAGCATTCACAAAACCCACTATCAGCCTATCCTGCAAAAAATAATGAATAGAATTTCTTCTTGGAAAAATAGGATTCTATCAAAAGCAGGACGACTCGAACTCATCCGTTCTGTATTACACTCCTACTCTATATATTGGTGTAATGCATTTCTTCTGCCTTTTGGACTTCTCCAAAATATTGAACGGTTATTAATGAACTTCTTCTGGAATGACACAAATGATAAGGCAATGCATATGGTAAATTGGGATAGAATTTGCAAACCGAAAGATGAAGGGGGGCTAAACTTGAGTAATACTAGAGATTGGAATCAAGCATGCCACATACAACAATTGTGGGATCTTTTGCAAAACAAATGTTCCTTATGGTCACAATCGGTTTCTGCTAGGTATCTTTCAAAGGAATCAATCTGGGAAATTTCAACAAGAACATACCACTCTACAACTTGGAAAGGAATTTTAAAGGCAAGGAATTGGCTAATCAAACACATTTCGTATGCAATCTATTCTGGAACTAGTACTAATATGTGGTACGATCCTTGGGTGAATGGCAAGAGTATATTTCAATTATATGATGACATAATACAAAAAGATTTTGGGGCTCCCAAAGATTGGAAGGTTTCCGAGTTCATTGCTAACGGTACCTAGTGTATCCCTAATCCTATTTCTCCCGAAATGTTATCAGTTTGGCCGACTATCATAGCTATTCCAATAAGGAACAACTCTTTAGATATACTTATTTAGCCTCATGATAATGGCAAATTTAGTGCCACATCCGCATGGAATCAAATTAGACAAACAAATAACAAGTGGGTCCCAAGCAGTTGGACAAGGGATCAACCGGGATCACAAAGACACTCCTTAGGTACATGACAGGCCCTTCTCAATAAACTACCTACAATAGACAATATGAAAAAAGAGGTATCTATCATGTTAACCGATGCTCCCTTATGTACATTTTTTCTCTTAAGGTCATATTCTTAGAGAGATGAATTGTACTTTTATTTCTTTAATTCCGAAGAATGCAGGGGCTGATTTACTAGAGAACTATCGACCCATATCATTATGCAACTTTATTTACAAGATCATCTCCAAAGTATTGGCAAATAGAATGCAAAAGGTAATACACAAGATCATTAGCCCAAATCAAGCTGCTTTCATCAAAGGGAGAAGTATACATCGTAACATTTTGCTTTCTAATGACTTGGTCAAAGATTTGCATTCAAAATCAAGAGGGACAAAAATATGTTTTAAAGCTGATTTACGGAAAGCCTTTGATTCAATTAATAGGAAATTTATCTATAAGATGCTCCTCGATATGAACTTCCCACAGTAATGGGTTAATTGGATTTAATCTTGTATGGAAACTCCAAAGTTTTCGATACTATTTAATGGCTCACCTATTGGTTTTTTTGGGACCACGAATGCCATCCGACAAGGTGATCCACTCTCTCCGTATCTCTTTACTATTGCGATTGAAAGACTTAGCTTTATGTTGGAACATGCAGTCTTAAATGGCAGTATTAAGGTACCCAATGCTGGCTCTATTCATATATCACATATAACATTTGCAGATGATTTACTTATCTTTCTCCAAAATGATCCAACTTCAGTAAAGAACCTAGCTACTATGATTAATGACTTTGGAATGGTTTCTGGACTTTAATTAAATTATGCGAAAAGTAAAGTATATATGAGCCCTTACGTTGAGGATAAGGTCTTTATTGCACAAACTTTGGGGGTTAGTGAGGGAAGCCTGCCGATTCCTTATTTGGGTCTCCCGCTCATATCAACATGCATTCACAAAACCCAGTATCAGCCTATCCTGCAAAAAATAATGAATAGAATTTCTTCTTGGAAAAATAGGCTTCTATCAAAAGCAGGACGACTCAAACTCATCCGTTCCGTATTGCACTCATACTCTATATATTGGTGTAATGCATTTCTTCTGCCTACTGGACTTCTCCAAGATATTGAACGGTTATTAATAAACTTCTTATGGAATGACACAAATGATAAGGCAATGCATATGGTAAATTGGGATAGGATTTGCAAACCGAAAGATGAAGGGGGGCAAAACTTGAGAAATACTAGAGATTGGAATCAAGCATGCTTGGTACAGCAATTGTAGGATCTTTTGCAAAACAAATGTTCCTTATGGTCACAATGGGTTTCTGCTAGGTATCTTTCAAAGGAATCAATCTGAAAAATTTTAACAAGAACATACCACTCTACAACTTGGAAAGGAATTTTAAAGGCAAGGAATTGGCTAATCAAACACATTTCGTATGCAATCTCTTTTGGAACTAGTACTAATATGTGGTACGATCCTTGGGTGAATGGGAAGAGTATATTTCAATTATATAATGACAGAATACGAAAAGATATTGGGGCTCCCAAAGATTGGAAGGTTTCCGAGTTCATTGCTAACGGTACCTAGTGTCTCCCTAATCCTATTTCTCCCGAAATGTTATCACTTTGGCCGACTATCATAGCTATTCCAATCAGGAACAACTATTGAGATATACTTATTTAGCCTCATGATAATGGCAAATTTGTTGCCACATCCGCATGGAATCAAATTAGATAAACAAATAACAAGTGGGTCACAAGCAGTTGGACAAGGGATCAACCGGGATCACAAAGACACTCCTTATGTACATGGCAGGCCCTTCTCAATAAACTACCTACAATAGACAATATGAAAAGAAGAGGTATCTATCATGTTAACCGATGCTCCCTTATGTACATTTTTTCTCTTCAGGTCATATTCTTAGAGAGATGAATTGTACTTTTATTTCTTTAATTCCGAAGAATGCAGGGGCTGATTCACTAGAGAACTATCGACCCATATCATTATGCAACTTTATTTATAAGATCATCTCCAAAGTATTTGCAAATAGAATGCAAAAGGTAATACACAAGATCATTAGCCCAAATCAAGCTGCTTTCATCAAAGGGAGAAGTATACATCATAACATTTTGCTTGCTAATGACTTGGTCCAAGATTTGCATTCAAAAGAAAGAGAAAAATATGTTTTAAAGCTGATTTACGGAAAGCCTTTGATTAAATTAATAGGAAATTTATCTATAAGATGCTCCTCGATATGAACTTCGCACAGCAATGGGTTAATTGGATTCAATATTGCTTGGAAACTCCAAAGTTTTCAATACTCTTTAATGGCTCACCTATTGGTTTTATTGGGAGCACGAATGGCATCCGACAAGGTGATCCACTCTCTCCGTATCTCTTTACTATTACGATGGAAGGACTTAGTTGTATGTTGGAACATGCAGTCTTAAATGGCAGCATTAATGTACCCAATGCTGGCTCTATTCATATATCACATATAACATTTACAGATGATTTACTTATCTTTCTCCAAAATGATCCAACTTCAATAAAGAACCTGGCTACTATTATGAATGACTTTGGTATAGTTTCTGGACTATAGTTAAATCATGCAAAAAGTAAAGTATATATGAGCCCTTACGTTGAGGTTAAGGTCTTTATTGCACAAACTTTGGGGGTTAGTGAGGGAAGCTTGCCAGTTCCTTATTTGGGTCTCCCGCTCATATCCACAGGCATTCACAAAACCCACTATCAGCCTATCCTACAAAAAATAAAGAATAGGATTTCTTTTTGGAAAAATAGGCTTCTATCAAAAGCAGGACGACTCGAACTCATCCATTCTGTATTGCACTCCTACTCTATATATTGGTGTAATACATTTCTTCTGCCTACTAGACTTCTCCAAGATATTGAACGGTTATTAATGAACTTCTTCTGGAATGGCACAAATGATAAGGCAATGCATCTGGTAAATTTGGATTGCATTTGCAAACCGAAAGATGAAGGGGGGCTAAACTTGAGAAATACTAGAGATTGGAATTAAGAATGCCTGGTACAACAATTGTGGGATCTTTTACAAAACAAATGTTCCTTATGGTCACAATGGGTTTCTGCTAGGTATCTTTCAAAGGAATCAATCTGGAAAATTTCAACAAGAACATGCCACTCTGCAGCTTGGAAAGGAATTTTAAAGGCAAGGAATTAGCTAATCAAACACATTTCATATGGAATCTCTTCTGGAACTAGTACTAATATGTGGTACGATCCTTGGGTGAATGGGAAGAGTATATTTCAATTATATGATTATAGAATACAAAAAGATCTTGGGGCTCCCAAAGATTGGAAGGTTTCCGAGTTCATTGCTAACGGTACCTAGATCACAAAGATCCACCGGGATCACAAAGACACTCCTTATGTACATGGCAGGCCCTTCTCAATAAACTACCTACAATAGACAATATGAAAAGAAGAGGTATCTATCATGTTAACCGATGCTCCCTTTGTTTGCAACAAGAAGAAACTGTTGACCACCTCTATTTTGCTTGTGATTATACAAAATCGATATGGAAGGAGATTCTCCAGTGATTTGAACTCAATAGACTGCCGCAACCAAACTTGCACCAAGAACTAGGCGACCTTATGCAATGTTTCTCAAGAAAAGGGCCTCTTACACAACTAGCAAATGTTACTTTCAGATGCGCTATTTGGTGGATGTGGAAGGAGAGATGTAATAGAATCTTTGAATGTCAACACACAAACAATGCTCAGCTCTTGAAAGAGATTATTAGAGACTCAAGATCCTGTATGGAGCATGATCTCAAAACCGAGCACTTCTACCGAAGAGAAAAAGATATTTTTATCAAATTTAATTTTGCTATTAGCTAAAGATCTTGGGAATGATGCCAAATAATGTACCCACAGGTAGTTATAGTCTACAGCATATGTAGTCATAACTATCGCATTCGCACTCTATGAGTTACTTGTCTTTGTCTATGACTTGTATAGATAAAGCTATTTGTAGAAACTTTACACATAATCAATTTACTTTTATTTACCAAAAAAAAAATAATGAGTTTATATGTTTTAAAAATATATATGATGATAATAATGCATGCAATGATAAAATATTCAAGATAAAATAATTGTTTTGACATTCAAGACTTGAATTTTCATTAATGCTATTTACCTTTGTCATAATTTAGAAATTAACGTAAAGGGTCTTCCCTTCTTTTTGACAATGACAAAGGGAGAGCAAAACATGCTTGAAAGCTAATTTGCTAGCTCATATAATTCAAAAAAAAAAGAAAGAAAATAATTACACTTCTCAAAAGAAAAGGAATTGCTATCTTGAACATCACCAAGAAGTGCTATCTTACAAATCTCAAGATGCACAAATGTAAACATGCAAAATTTATAATTTTGCACATCATTAAAATTTATGATGCTGTGGTGATCATGCATGTTCTAAAATAAGATTCACTAGCTTGCATGATGTAGAACTTGCTATATTGAACATCACCAAGAAATGATATCTTGCATAAGCAAAAAGTTAACTTTCACATGTAGCAAAACTTATATTTCAAGAAGCAAGAGTTGCTTTCTTGAACATCTCAAAATTACTAGCTTGCATGTCTTAAAAATGTAATCTTGCCATCGTACTACCATGATGATGAGCATGCCTTATCTTCATGATTGTATTTGAAAAACTATGGCAAAAATACGTCCTAATGATTGAACGTGTTAAAATTATTTTTTGAACTTTCTTGATTGAATGATCAAATCACTCAATTGGCATAATGATTTTACACAATTACATGTTAGAAATTATGTGCTTGAATTCAAAACTTCCATGATAACAAGCATGCTTTACCTTCATGATTGTAATTGAATATCTATAGCAAAACCTTGTCTGAATGCAAGAAAGAGTCAAATTTCATTTTCGGATTCGCTTGATCCTAACATATCAAGTTTACTCTCTTCCGAACTTAACAAGCATATGTCATATCAAGTTTGGTTCATATCATTGATTTTTGACATATGTAATCAACTAACAAATACATCTCTCATACACATATCATGTGAAAAATATTTTTTGAGAAATGGATTTGATGAATATGGATGAAAGTGTTTTTACTTGCAAGGATTTGTTTCACATACATATCTTGATCATTGTAAAAATGAAGCATGATTTAATCTCTAATCGATTCTAACTTCTCTCAAAGTAAACTCACAAATAGCATGTATCACAAATAGTCAAATAGTCCTCCTCCTTAATGTAAAAAGATAATAACATATAAAAAAAGAAGAAGTTTTCAAAGCTATCTCCATGTAATGTTTTCCTTGAGATGTTTGTATAATTGATATCCTATCACTCACTGTTGCAAAATAACATGAACCTAGTTATGACATGAATAATGACAAGCACTTATGCTTAAAATTTGCTTATATCGTTCTCCGTTTTGTTGATGACAAAGGGGGAGAAATATATGAATTGATGCTATGAACATTGATGCTATGCTTGCATCATCAAGAGATATATGAATTGATATGATTGTCAAACTTGCATTATGCCATGTTTGCATCATACGTTAAGATATCAAGAACTTGTATCGTAATTTTATGCATTGATATCTTACCATGTGATAAAATGCTACAATTGATAAACACTTGAAATGTTTGCATTATGATATCAAAAGCTTACATCGTAATTTTACATGATGATATTGGATAATAGCAAACTTGCATGATGATAAAACTTGATATTATGTTTTTCATGCAATGAGTTGAACCAATATCACAAACACTTGATTGTGGTACTTCTCCTTTTTGTTGATGATAAAGGGGGAGAAGTATGTTGATGACATGACATGTTATGCATAAGTTTATACATAAGTTCATGATGACGTGTTGCAAGTATTCACGATGAATATTGCAATGACTTGAATTCAGTTTGAATTCAAGATTCTATCAATATGGCATATTGATAGGGGGATTTTGTCTAAACTCTGGGAGTTAAGGTTAACTACGTCATCAAGTAGTTGTCATCATCAAAAAGGGGGAGATTGTTGAATCTCGTATTTTGATGATGAAACCACTTGATATATGTTTATGATTTAATCTGCGTTTTGAGTGATGTAGGATCCTTCGATCAGGATGAGACAATTAAAGCAGAAAAATCATGTTGTGCCGGAGGAACATGTCAGAAGATTGGACGTCGGGCTGGTGGATCGATCGACGTATCGACAGAAGGCTTCGGGCCGTGGACTCAGGCATCGGGCCAAGAAGAGCAGGTATTGTGCCAAGGATATCGGAGTTGCGGAGTCAACTTGCCGATTGGGCAATAGGCTATAGGAGAGGACGATGTGCCGAAGAATCATACGAAGCGTCGAAGGACCAATGACATGCCAGACAAGTTGGTTAATTGCTTAGGATTAATTGTCTCGATTGAAGTTGCGCCGGGGTCAAGACAATGATCACGTTGGGAGTTCGAGAGTTCGACGGAAGTTCAGACAGTTGTCGGAGGTTCTACGAGAACAAATCCGAGAAGTCCATAAGCTTACCAAAGAAGCTCGTCGGAACTCGCCAAGTGAATCGTTGCAAGTCCAGGAGTTTGCCGGAAGTCCGCAGGAGCATCACTGAGGGTTCATCGGATGATCGACGGAAGTTTGCCGAAAGCTCGCCGGAAGAAGCGATTGACGCACCGGAGTAAGTTGCAGTAAATGTCTTAGGAAAAATCGTAGTTAGCACATTGATTAAGTTGGAAATGGGAGGTGATCCCATTAACTTAATCTTGGGGCAATTGGGCCCTTGAAAAACCCAAATTGGGCCGAATGGATCAACCCATTCGGACCCTGATTTCTAGCAAGCGGTTGAATCGCCCAAGGTAGGAGGTTGCACCGCCTGGGCTCAGTCTCCGAGCGAGATTGGGAGGTGCAACCGCCCTAGCTAGGCGGTGGCACCGCTTGGGGCTCAGTCTCCGAGCGAGACTGGGCGGTGCAACCTCCCCTGATAGGAGGTGGCACCGCCTGAGCTCAATCTTCGAGCTCTGCCAGGCGATGCAACCGCCTCAGTCAGGAGGTGCAACCGCCTGAGCTCGGTCTTTGAGCTTTGTTAGAAGGTGCAACCAACCCTGATAGGAGGTAGCACTGCCTAGATGCTTAGTCTTCGAGCTCTACCAGGCGGTGCAACCGCTCTAGTCAGGAGGTGCAACCACCTGATCCCGGAATTCCAGGAATTGACAGTTTTAAGCTCCAAATTTGAACTGGGTTGGGGCCTATAAATACCCCACCCATTCAGCATTGATAGGCAACAATTTAATACCGAAATCTTGATCCTTTTTGTGATTCTTAGAGCTCAAAATTGTTGTAAAGGCCAAAAGTTCTTCTCCCTATGTTCTTCAAAGTTCTGAGTTGTAAAGAGAGGAGAGAAAATTTCTCTAAGGGTTGTCTCCTAAGCCCGTCAAAAGGAGTGAAACTGTAAAAGGGTGGTTGGCCTTCGCCTATTGAATGAAGGCCTCTAGTTGACGTTGGTGACCTCGTCGGTGGAGGAAGCCAAAAGTAGAGTAGGTAAAGATTTACCAACCACTCTAAATCTCAGTGTGCATTTACTTTGAGCATATTATCTTTACTGCAAACCTCCTATGAAGCTTACTGTTTTTTGCGCATATACAATCGGGTTTCAAGCCTTTCACTTTCCGAATAAGCGTTTAGACGTAAATATGTTTTTTCGTACGATCATCATATTTCAAATTGGATTTACGTTTTGAGCTCTACCATAACTGCAAACTGCCTTTATACTCTTGCTTAAACTGCATCTTGCCTAATCAAGTGATTTACGAATCAGCATTTAGACGTAAATCAGTTTTTTCGTGCGAACGTCATATTTCAGTTTGCGCTTATATTCTGGTTTTCATCATAGCTGCAAACTACCTTCATATATTGACTTTAACATCATCTTGCTTAGAATCGGCCTTCACACATAAATCGTTTTTATCATTCGAACGCAGTTTCGTTTTAATCGCAGAAAGTTTTTCGCTGCACTAATTCACCCCCCCCCCCCTCTTAGTGCTCTTGATCCTAACAGGAGCTTGCCAAAGAAGCTCATCGGAACTCGCCAAGTGGATCATCGCAAGTCCGGAGCATCGCTGAGTGTTCGTCAAATGTTCGCCGGAAGAAGCGATTGACGCACAGGAGCAAGTTGCAGTAAATGTCTTAAGAAATATCATAGTTAGCATGTAGATTAAGTTAGGAATGAGAGGTGATCCCATTAACTTAATATGGGGACAATTGGGCCCTTGACAAACCCAAATTGGGCCCAATGAATCAGCCCATTCGGACCTAGATTTCCTGGCCGGCGGTGGCACCGTCTGGGTCGGCGGTGGCACCGTTTGGGTCGGTGGTGGCACTACCCAGGAGCTCAAGAAAGCTGGGCGGTGCAACCGCCCAGGTCAGACGGTGGTACCGCCTGGGCTTAGTCTCCGAGCGAGACTGGGTGGTGGTATTGCCCTGTTAGGTAGTGGTACCACCCCTGTCAGGCGGTGGCACCGCCCTTGTCAGGCGGTGGTACCGCCTGAGCTCAGTCTCCGAGAGGTAGTACCACCAGGACCCCGAAAATATGGGAGATGACACATTTGAGCTCCAAATTCAAATCAGTTGTGGCCTATATAAACCCCACCCTTTCTTGCATGAAAGGGCAACCAAAAGGCATAAAAAATCCAATCTTACTCTATGATTTTTATAGATCAAAAGTGTTGAATAAGCTAAAAGTTCTCCTCCCTCTTTTCTTCCAAGTTTCGATCATTCAAGAGATGAGTGAAAATTCTGTAAGGTGAGTCTCCTAAGCTTGTCAAAAGGAGTAAAACTGTAAAAGGGTGGTTGGCCTTCATCTATTGAAGGAAGGTCTTTAGTGGACGTTGGTGATCTTGTCAGAGGAGGAAGCCAAAAGTAGATGTAGGTCAAGATTGACCGAACCACTCTAAAATTACGATGCTCTCTGGTTTGCATTTCTTCTTGCTGCTTACGTTACTGCAAACCTCCATATGTGTTTTACTTCCTTATTACTTTTGCTGCACTCCTTTGCGAACTCGCTTTCAAGTTAAGTTTCCTAAAATGGTTTTACGTCGGAAACGATTTCATCGTACGAACGTAGTTTTAATCGTCGAAAGTTTTTCGCTGCACTAATTCACCCCCCCCCCCCCCCCCCCCCCTCCCCCCCTCTTAGTGCTCTTGATCCTAACAATTGGTATCAGAGCCTTGTTATTTCTCACTTGGATTAAAACCAAAGAGAAATGGCTCTGTTCGGCAACCAAGAGGGTCACTCTCTCATTCATCCTCCCTTCTTCAATGGGACAGACTACACTTATTGGAAAACTCGAATGAGAGTTTTCTTGCTTTCATTGAATCTTGATTTATGGCATATAGTCAAAATCGGATTTGAAATGTCTTCTCTTCCAATGAGCCATTGGAATGATTTGGAGAAGAAGACGTTTTCTCTAAATGCAAAGGCTATGAATGCCTTGTTTTGCGCCTTAGATAAAAATAAATTCAATTAGGTTTCTTTGTGCGAAATGACTTTCTACATATGACACACTCTTGAAATCACACACAAAGGCACTTCTAGAGTTAAAGATTCAAAAATTAACTTTTTAATGCATGATTTCGAGCTTTTTCGAATGAAGCCGAGCTAAACCATTGTAGACATGTACACCCGTTTTACGGATGTCATCAATGGTTTAAAAGCTCTAAAGCTTGGGAATCAAAAGTAACGACAATACAAGAAACAAAAGATTTAAATATTTTGCCACTTGAAGAACTTATCGGTTCATTGATGACATATGAAATGGTGCGCAATACACATGATGAACAAAACCACCTTCCAAAGAATAGGAAGGATTTGTGACATAGAACATTTGAAGACCACTCAAGCATAAGCTCAAGTGATGGTGAAAACGAACTACTTACTAAGAAATTTAAAAAATTAAATAAACAAAAAATTAAGAACAGAAAGAATGGAACTACTCGCTTTGAACGTAAGAAGAAGAACACAAAGTGGGATGAATTGAGCTCCTCCGAAGATGAGGAGAAAATCAAGAAAGGCGAGGTGGCAAACTATGTCTTAATGACATTTAACGATGAGGTAATTAAAACCCCCTTAATTTATTTCAAAATTACATGATGTTTTCCATAATGCATTTTCTTTTTTAGTATAGAGTTAATTTTCTTGAAAATTACATGTTTAAATAATAGAATGAAAAAGCTAATGAATTAGGATTATGCTTATCATACTTACCTTTCCAATGATTTTAAAAATAATCATAAAAAATGCATATCTTATGATAAACAAACAAAATGATTTTTGATTGAAAATATGAAATCTTGCTTGATGATTTAATAATGCATAATGATGTTTTAATACCATGATTGATGATTTTATTTTATGCATGAGATTTTAAAGTTATACATGATGATTTTTGTGGTTTATTGATCTTGAAGGTTTTTATGACGGAATTTATTTTTCGATCCTAAACGATTGAAGATATATATTATTTTTGACAAAGGCATGCTTGTATGAAACAACTAAATAGAGAAAAGCATTTTTCTTGAAAATTCTTTTTCTCTATCTTATTGACTTTGATGAATCTATTTTATCATCTTTTTATGAATCTCTTGAAAATGATTTTGATTTGATGATTTGAATTTGAATGGGCTTTATCTAGATTTTTTGAAATTTAAAACTTGAGACTTACACTATAAAAATCGAGATCTTTTATCCTCAATGATTCTTTTTACCATCTACTATCCAAATGAATCATGATTGGTATCATTGCTATATTTCTTCTTGTCATGTACTAAAGAGAAAATTTTCCTAAATGAATCATGATTTTTCGGAACTACAATTTTTTTATGATTCATAATGAATTGAGAAATTTTATATGCTTAAATTAATATCTTGTTCTCATATAAGTTTGAATAAATTTTATCTATATCATGATCTCCTAAGAATTCCTTTTATTTTTTTATTTAAAGATTATATGTGTCAAAATGAATCTTGTCTTTTGGTATTCAAGTGATTTTATCTTTTGATGACATGATGTGATTGTATTTATGGCTTGTATGCCTTGAAATGGTTAAAATATTTTACACTATTTTGTTCTTCCCTTCTTCTTTCTTGTTTACAATGATAAAATGGGGAGAAATTTCGATCATACATAGTAGGATATAATTGCTATAATGAGAATTTTACACTATTACATTCCTTAATAACATGTTGAAAATTATATGTTTTGGATACAAAAATTTTCATGATGATGAGCATATTTTATCTTCATGATTGTGTTTGAAAATCTATTGCAAAACCATGTCCGAATGCATGAAAGTATTAAATTTTATTTTTGGATTTTCTTGATCCTAACATGATTTAGTATTTCTCTTCCGGACTTAATGTAGTTTTCATAAGCATATGTCATATCGAGTTTGTTTCATATCATTGATTTTTGACATATGGAATCAATTAACAAATGCATCTCTCATTGACTTATCGTGTGAAAAATATTTTTTTTGAGAAATGGATTTGATGAAAGGATTCCTTCTTATGAATTTCTTCTTGAAAAAAGAAGATCCTTTTTAACATTTGCAAGGATTTGACTCACATACATATTTTGATCCTTGCAAAAATGTAGCTTGATCCTTGCAAAAATGGATTTGATCCTTGCAAAAATGAAAATAAATATTTGTATCATGTTTGATGATTTTACATTTTAATAATATGAATGATGTGTTGCAATGATGATTGATTTATTTTTAATATCATGCATAAAAAATGAAATGTAAGGTTTTGAAAATGTGCATGTTTTAATTTAAAAATATGATTTGAATAAGATTGATACTTAACCCTTTTTATGATTTGAAGATTATAGTAAAGGGAAATGAATTATTGTATTGTTATTCCCTTCTATTTGACAATGACATAGGAGCAAATTTTCGTAGCTTGCTAGCTAGCTTGCAAATCTCAAGAGAAGCAATGTGTGCTAAGTTACACATTTTGAGAAGAAATTACTATCTTGGAACATCACAAAGAATTGCTAGCTTGAAATCTAAAGAAGAAGCAAAACATGCTAATGTGCACATCTAGCAAACTTTTTTTTTTGGTAAGTAAAAGTAAATTGATTATGTGTAAAGTTTCTACAAATAGCTTTATCTATACAAGTCATAGACAAAGCCAAGTAACTCATAGAGTGCGAATACGATAGTTATGACTACACATGCTGTAGACTATAACTCCCAATTATAGTCAACATAGAAAATGTTTATCCAGTTATATCAAAACTACCTGTGGGTACATTATTTGGCATCATTCCCAAGATTTTTAACTAATAGCAAAATTAAATTTGATAAAAATATCTTTTTCTCTTTGGTTAAAGTGCTCGGTTTTGAGATTATGCTCCAAACAGGATCTTGAGTCTCTAATAATCTCTTTTAAGAGCTGAGCATTATTTGTGTGTTAACATTCAAAGATTCTGTTACATCTCTCCTTCCACATCCACCAAATAGCGCATCTGAATGTAACCTTTACTAGTTGTGTGAGAGGCCCTTTTCTTGAGAAACATTGCATGAGGTCAATAGTTTCTTCTTGTTGCATACAAAGGGAGCATCGGTTAACATGATAGATACCTATTCATTTCATATTGTCTATTGTAGGTAGTTTATTGAGAAGGGCCTGCCATGTACATAAGGAATGTCTTTGTGATCCCGGTCGATCCCATGTCAAACTGCTTGGGACCCACTTGTTATTTCTTTACCTAATTTGATTCCATACGGATGTGGCACTAAATTTGCCATTGTCATGAGGCCAAATAAGTATATCTGAAGAGTTGTTCCTGATTGGAATAGCTATGATAGTCAGCCAAAGTGATAACATTTCGGGAGAAATAGGATTAGGGAGACACTAGGTACCGTTAGTAATGAACTCGGAAACCTTCCAATCTTTGGGAGCCCCAAGATCATTTCGTTTTCTATCGCCATATAATTGAAATATACTCTTCCCATTCACCCAAGGATTGTACCACATATTAGTACTAGTTCCAGAAGAGATTGCATAAGAAATGTGTTTAATTAGCCTATTCCTTGCCTTTAAAATTCCTTTCCAAGCTGTAGAGTGATATGTTCTTGTTGAAATTTTCCAGATTGATTCCTTTAAAAGATACCTATTAGAAACCCATTGTGACCATAAGGAACATTTGTTTTGCAAAAGATCCCACAATTGCTGTACCAGGCATGCTTGATTCCAATCTCTAGTATTTCTCAAGTTTAGCCCCCCTTCATCTTTCGGTTTACAAATGCTATCCCAATTTACCATATGCATTGCCTTATCATTTGTGCCATTCCAGAAGAAGTTCATTAATAACCGTTCAATATCTTGGAGAAGTCCAGCAAGCAGAAGAAATACATTACACCAAAATATAGAGTAGGAGTGCAATACCGAACGGATGATTTCGAGTCGTCCTGCTTTTGATAGAAGCATATTTTTCCAAGAAGAAATTTTATTATTTATTTTTTGTAGGATAGACTGACAGTGGGTTTTGTGAATGCCTATGGATATGAGCGGGAGACCCAAATAAGGAACTGGTAGGCTTCCCTCACTAACCCCCAAAGTTTGTGCACTAAAGACCTTATCCTCAACGTAAGGGCTCATATATACTTTACTTTTCCAAAAACCATACCAAAGTCATTCATAATAGTAGCCAGGTTCTTTACTGAAGTTGGATCATTTTGGAGAAAGATAAGTAAATCATCTACAAATGTTATGTGTGATATATGAATAGAACCAGGAATGGGTACCTTAATGCTGCCATTTAAGACTACATGTTCCAATATATAGCTAAGTCCATCCATCGCAATAGTAAAGAGATACGGAGAGAGTGGATCACCTTGTCGGATGCCATTCGTGCTCCCAAAAAAACAAATAGGGGAGCCATTAAAGAGTATCGAAAACTTTGATGTTTCCAAGCAAGATTGAATCCAATTAACCCATTGCTGTGGGAAGTTCATATCGAGGAGCATCTTATCGATAAATTTCCTATTAACTGAATCAAAGGTTTTCCGTAAATCAGCTTTATAACAGATTTTTGTCCCTCTTCATTTTGAGTGCAAATCTTTGACAAAGTCATTAGCTAGTAAAATGTTATGATGTATACTTCTCCTTTTGATGAAAGTAGCTTGATTTGGGCTAATGATCTTGTGTATTACCTTTTGCATTCTATTTGCCAATACTTTGGAGATGATCTTGTAAATAAAGTTGCATAATGATATGGGTCGATAGTCCTCTAGTGAATCAGCCCCTGCATTCTTCGGAATTAAAGAACTAAAAGTGCAATTAATCTCTCTAAGAATATGACCTGAAGAGAAAAAATGTTGGCAAGCCTTGATAACATCATTTCCAATAATAGACCAAGCAGTTAGGCAAAATTCAGTTGGAAATCCATCTGAACTTGGGCTTTTGTGCTTTAGTGACATAAAGACAACACATACAATTTCGTCATCTGTAATTGGGGCATTGAGGATTGAAATAGCTTCCGAATCAAATTTCTTGTCGGCTCAACATGAATGTTATTAGGTTTCCCAGCTTGATTGAGTAAGGAATAAAAAAATTGCTCTATGTGTGCTTTAACCTCATCTAAATTCTCAATAAGATTATCATCTTTATCTCTGCATTTGCTGATACGGTTAATAGCCCTTCGAGTTTCAATTGAATCATAGAAAAATTTAGTATTGGAATCCCCTAGTGTAAGCCAATGTTGTCGAGATTTCTGTTTTGCAAAACTTTCCTCCTGTTTTAAGGCTTGCATGAAGTTATTTCTGGCTTCTGTCTCTTTGTAAATAATATTCTCATCATTTGGCTGAAGTTGCAGCTCATGTTGTAATGACATTAGTTCCTTTCTGCAAAATTGAACTCTGGTGGTAATATTGCTAAAGGTATTTGTATTCCACTCCTTTAGTGCTGCTTTACAGGCTTTGAGCTTTTGACATAAGATGTAAGGGGGGGATCCATGCACATTAACATTTCAAGCAGATCTAATAACATCAAGGAATTTAGGATGAGTACTCCACATGTTAAAGAATCTAAACGGTTTCTTGCCTCTTGGTGGCACTTTGTTTGCTTGTATATACATTAAAGAATGGTCAGAAAACAAAGGATCACCATACTCAAGAAGTGAATCTGGGTAAACTATTATCCATTCATGATTAATCAAACACCTATCAAGTCAAGGCATTATTTTTCTGTTAGCAGCACCTTGATTACTCCAGGAGAGCCAATTACCCACAGATTTCATATCAAACAATGCTGTAGTGTCAATGTAATCATTAAAACTTTGAAGTTGGCTTTCTGAAAGTTGTCTACCCCCCTCTTTTTCATTTGTGTACCGAACAGTATTAAAGTCTCCAAGAACAATCCAAGGTACATTGAGACAGCCATTTACAATATTAGTCATGTCAGACCAAAGAGTATTTCTTTCTTGCATACTGTTTGAAGCATATATACCAGTGAAATTGAATTGATAGCCATTCTTTTTGTCCTCTACCTTAAGATGAATGAATTGATCAGTAGTAGAAATAAACCAAGCCTTAATAGAGTTAGGATTGTTGAATCTCGGATTTTGATGATGAAACTAATTGATTGTGTTTAGATGTTTAACTGCATTTTGAGTGATGCAGGTCTACTCGATTAGGACTAGACAGTTAACACAAGAGGAATTGACGTTGCGCCGGAGGAGATCACGTTAGGATATTGGATGGTAGAAGGCTTCGGACGTCGGGCATCGGGCCAAGAGCGGAATTGCACCAAGGATATCGGGGTTGCGGAGGTCAACCGCCGATTGGGCAACAAGCCGCAAGAGAGGACGATGCGCTGAAGAATCGGACGAAGCGCCAACCAATGACATGCCGGGCAACGTAATGTCGATTCGCGTTGTAATAACTATCTAGATCGGAGTAGAGTTTTGGCTTGCTATGCAGGATTAACTACGATAACGATGAAGACATAAAGCGAAACAAAGTGCGGAGTCAAGCACGAAGGATTCATTGGGAGTTTAAGAGTTCGACGGAAGTCCGAAGGTTCGTCGGGAATGCTGCCGGAACTAGCCGAGAATGAGTAGGGAGCTTGCCGAAGGGATTTTCGGAAGCTCGCCGGAAGGTTCGTTGGAAGTTCGCGGAGCTAGCCGAGAAAGATCGGAGCTTGCTGAAGAAGCTCGTTGGAACTCGCCAAGATCAAATCGTGAAGTCTAGGAGCTTTCCGGGAGTCCGCAGAATGGTTTACGAGAGTTTATCGGAAGACCGTCGGAAGTTCGTCGGAAGCTCGCCGGAAGAAGTCTTGACTTACGAACTTTGTAATAGCTTAGAAAATGTCTTAAAAATCGTAGTTAGCATGTTAATTAGGGTTAGGATTAGGTATTAATCCTATAACCTAAGTAGGGGCCAATTGGGCCCGAGTTCGGATTAGTTTGGGCCAAGATTGAAGCCAAACTAAGTAGGCTGAAAACACTGTAGACGGGCTGAAAACACTATAGGCGGTGGCACCGCCCAGTGTCCGAGAGCCAGGCGGTGGCACCGCCCAGCACTATCCGCTCGACAAGTGACAGGCGGTGGCACCGCCACTAATAGGCGGTGGCACCGCCAGCATCGGGAACCCAATGAGAATTCAAATTTTGGAGCCCAAATTTGAATCCTCTTGGGGCCTATAAATACCCCTCTATTCTCAGCTGAGAAAACAACTTTTTGAGCAGCAAGAGTTTGAAAGAAAGGTCTTAGAAAAGTTTTAGCTTGTCTTCTTTTCAATTTGCTAGTGTTCACCTCATCTCTTCTCGAAAATCTGTAAGAGAGTGAACCGCTTGTAAAAGAGTTGTAAGAGGGGTATTTACCCTTCCATTTCAAGAGATTTGCTAGTGGAAGGTGGGAGCCTCATCGAAGAGGGGCCTCGCAAGTGGAGTAGGTCATTTGACCGAACCACTCTAAAATCGGCGTGATTCTTGGTTTGCATTTCATTATTGCTATTTACATTATTGCAAACCTTCTTATATGCTTTAAGTTCCTTATTACTTTTGCTGCGCATATTTAAGAATACGCTTTCAAGATTAAGCTTTTCAAGTTCCGTTCTTATCGTACGAAAGATTTTCTAAAACCGAAGTTTTAATCTGCTGCACTAATTCACCCCCCCCTCTTAGTGCCGCTCCGATCCTAACAAGGATGCCCTAAGACCCATATTCTACCAAAAGTTTCATTTGAGTCATTGGTAAACAGTTCTGCGTCCGACCATATTAAATTCTTTTGAGCTTGAACGCACAATTGTTTACTTTTCGTTTCCACTAGAATAACAATATCACATGCGGCATACTTGATTATTCTATTGAGCTCCCGACATTTCTCAAGCTTATTAAGTCCGCGAACATTCTAGCATGTTATTTTCGTTAGTAATAAACAAATGAAAGTTGGTAAGGTATTCATCCTACGACTTTGGATGGACTGTACCATCCTTTTTCTTATCCTTCGGTTTTGTATTTTCCTCCTGCACAATATCCTTACCTTTTATGGCTTTATTCCTATATTTATCCACTTCATCTACAGCTTGCATATTTTTAAACTTTAAAATACCTTGAATCATGTGGTCTTGATTGGTAGGGTTTATTGAAGCACGATAAGATTGTTGCAGCACAATATCCTGGATAGTACTTGTTGGAGCAGCCTGGCTAGAGAGGTTTGTTGGGGCATGAGTTTGTTGAGACAGAATATCCTTGTTGGCGATGTTTGTTGTGGCATGAGTTTGTTGAAGAAGAATATCCTTGCTGGCGAGATTTGTTTGGGCCTGAGTTCATTGAGCTATTGTGGATGGATCCGAAGATATTGGAAGAGATGAAGTTTCTGACTTATGCTTCTCTTGTCCACTAGTACCATGGGAAACTTCTGTTGTGGAAGGCTCAGACATTATAGGAAGAGGTATAGTTTTAGATTTGTCCTTCTGTCCGCGGTGCTGTCCTTATGAGTCGGAATGCTCAATAGTCTTCGCCACCATCGGTGCTACTACCATTAGAGAAGACTCACTTTGTTGCTGAGGCGCTTGACATGGTCGATAGACCTTTGTGATCGGTTTTGGAGTTTGCTGACAAGCTCCATTTGCATGACTAAAAGATAAGCAATGCTGACATCATTGTGGCTTCCAGGAATATGAGACATGTACCTTCCGAGTGTTCCCGTCAAGATCACGATAGAAAACCTCATTTGGAAGAAACCAGTATGCATGCTCGTGCAAATGCCAATCTCGTCTAAGCTGCTGTTGCTTTGTCGATGTAGAGTGGTTGTCCCAGAGTGCTACATAACTTTGCAATAAAACGTCGACTCCAAAGATATAGAGGAAGACCTTGAAAGGATACCCATAATGGAATAGACTGTAGGCTATATAACTCCAAACGGACATCAAGATACCAGCGTTGTAGAATCATTGGATGGCTGCGAATAGTCCAGAATCCTTCGAAGACCCATTGTAAATCTTCTTCAGAGTATATCTTGCAAACAAAGAATTTGTTCTCCAGCATATGGAGATCAAATGATGATATTCCCCATCGAATTTTGATAAATGAAGATAGTGGAAAATAAGATGTTTTGAGACCTACCACATAGCCAACAATCGCCATAGTCCATGTCTCAATAAGCTCTGCTGAATCAGCTGTCTCGTATACAGCAATCTTCTTATCAGCCTGAACTTATGGAGTAAAGAATTCCAAGCTTAGATCCTGACTTCCAACCGGAGCTTTGAAGAGGCTAGTCCAAGGCTGAGGGTCACTGTAAATGAGGGTAGGCTACCACGATCTAGAGCGCGGCCTACTTCGATGCATCGTATCAACCCTCCCGCCGTTGTCGCTAGCCCTAGGTGACACGGGAATGTCTAATTTGCTACAATCTGCTCATATGGATCATACTGATAATATGATATTTTTTTCAGCCAACAATATTGCTACATAATCTTCAACTCAGCCTACTCAAATAAGACAGCTCATCAGCATATTCCCAGCATAAAGGAATACATTAATGGAGTTGGTTGGCAGTTGTAAAGCTGTATCATGATGCTTTTCTTCATGGCTAAGGAATTCATTAATGGAGTTGGTTGGCAGCTGTAAAGCACTTAATTTCGAAATTTCCTATGCATGAAGGGTTGTTTCATGCACTAGTATTTATTTTGGGGTTTAGGGCTTAGAAAGGACTTTAGAAACTGATGATGTCTTGGCAGCTCTCTTAGAGAATCCCCTTAAACTCTGTATCTCTTGGATGCGTCCTTGAGTGGTGAGTCTTTTATTTTCTAGTTCTGTATCCTCGTTTAATCTCCGTTGGGGGGTGCACTTTCAGTATCCCATTGCGATTTTAAACTTAGTGGTGAGCTACTTTTCGTTTTTATCTAATTTGCTTCGTTTGTGCTTCTGGTATCAGTTCTTCCTTATCTACTGTGACATTTTTCTATTTGAACAAATATTCCATCGGTGTTATTTGGAAATCCATTCTGCATGTTTTGAGACCTACCACATAGCCAACAATCGCCATAGTCCATGTCTCAATAAGCTCTGCTGAATCAGCTGTCTCGTATACAGCAATCTTCTTATCAAACTTTTGAGTAAAGAATTCTAAGCTTAGATCCGGACTTCCAACCGAAGATTTGAAGAGGCTAGGCCAAGGCCGAGGGTCACTGTAAATAAGGGCAGGCTGCCGCGATCTAGAGCGCGGCCTACTTCGATGCATCGTATCAACCCTCCAGCCGCTGTCGCTAGCCCTAGGTGACACGGGAGTATCTAATTTGCTACAATATGCTCATATGGATCATACTGATAATATGATAGTTTTTTCAGCCAACAATATTGCTACATAATCTTCAACTCAGCCTACTCAGATAAGACAGCTCATCTGCATATTCCCAGCATAAAGGAATACATTAATGGAGTTGGTTGGCAGCTATAAAGCTGTATCATGATGCTTTTCTTCATGGCTAAGGAATTCATTAATGGAGTTGGTTGGTAGCTGTAAAGCACTTAATTTCGAAATTTCCTATGCATGAAGGGTTGTTTCATGCACTAGTATTTATTTTAGGGTTTAGGGCTTAGAAAGGACTTTAGAAATTGATGATGTCTGGCAAGCTCTCTTAGAGAATCCCCTTAAACTCTGTATCTCTTGGATGCGTCCTTGAGTGGTGAGTCTTTTATTTTTTAGTTCTTTATATCCTCATTTAATCTCCATTGGGTGGTGAACTTTCTTTATCCCATTACGATTTTAAACTTGATGGTGAGCTACTTTTCGTTTTTATCTAAGTTGCTTCGTTAGTGCTTCTGGTATCAGTTCTTCCTTATCTACTGTGACATTTTTCTATCTGAACAAATATTCCATCGGTGTTATTTGGAAATCCATTCTGCATGTTTTGAGACCTACCACATAGCCAACAATCGCCATAGTCCATGTCTCAATAAGCTCTGCTGAAT
The DNA here is from genome assembly GCF_036884655.1 of Musa acuminata AAA Group. NCBI lineage: Eukaryota > Viridiplantae > Streptophyta > Magnoliopsida > Zingiberales > Musaceae > Musa > Musa acuminata. Next base: position 11,705,115 of record NC_088347.1, on the reverse strand, counting down.
CAGCTGTCTCGTATACAGCAATCTTCTTATCAACCTGAACTTCTGGAGTAAAGAATTCCAAGCTTAGATCCGGACTTCCAGCCGGAACTTTGAAGAGGCTAGTCCAAGGCCGAGGGTCACTGTAAATGAGGGCAGGCTGCCGCGATCTAGAGCGCGACCTGCTTCGATGCATCGTATCAACCCTCCCGCCGCTGTCGCCAGCCCTAGGCGCTGTCGCTGCCATGTTTGATCCCTCTTTTGGTCGTCGCTACAGAATCGTCTCCATAGGGAAAAGCCACCGCCGTAGTATATTTGCCTCTACAGTACCGTCGCCCTAGGGAGATCTGGTCGCCTCGTCGCCCTTAGGGAGAAGCCGATGCTGCAGGAGATCCGATCACTACTAAGGGAGATCAGATCGTTGCTATAGTACCATTGCCCGAAAGCCAACGCTATAGGAGTCAGATCGTCCTAAGGAGATCTCGTCGCCGCTACAGTGTCGTCGTTGCTATAGTGTCGTCGTCGCCGCTACAGTACCGTCGCCCTTATAAAACATCCGACGCTGCAAGAAACCGCTACAGTGTCGTCGCCCATTGCCCGTGGGAGAAAGCCAACGCTGCAGGAGTCAGATCACCCTAGGGAGATCTGGCCGCCGCTATAGTGTTGTCGCCGCTAAAGTGGTCGCCCTAGATCTGGTCGCCGCTACAGTGGTCGCCGCTACACGTCTAGCAAACTTGCATATTTCAAGAAGCAAGAGTTGCCTTCTTGAACATCTCTAATTTGCTAGCTTGAATGTAGAAGTTGCTGTCTCAAAAAAAGCAAAAGTGCTATCTTGTATGTTGTAAAACTTGCATATCTAAAAATTGATAGCTTGAATGTTCTAAGTATGATATAACACTTGCTAAATTTTCTAGCTTCAAAACTATATGATGATAAAACTTGATATTATGTTTTTCATGTATTACAAACACATTAGAGTTTGAACTTCTCCTTTTTGTTGATGACAAAGGAGGAGAAGTATGATGTTATGCATAAGTTTATGCATAAGTTCATGATGATGTGTTGCTAGTATTCAAGATGAATATTGCAATGATTTGAATTCAGTTTGAATTCAAGGTTCTATCAATATGACATATTGGTAGGGGGAGATTGTTTAAACTCCGGGAGTTAAGTTTAACTCCATCATCAATTGGTTGTCATCATCAAAAAGGGGAAGATTATTGAATCTCATATTTTGATGATGAAACCAATTGATAATTGTGTTTATGTTTTAATCTGCATTTTGAGTGATGCAGGATGCTTCAATCAGGATGAGACAATTAAAGCAGGAAAAATCATGTTGGGCTGAAGGAACATGTCAGAAGATTGGACGTTGGGCCGGTGGATCGGTAAACGTATCGATAGAAGGCTTCGGGCCATGGACTCGGGCATCAAACCAAGAAGAGTGGGTATTGCGCCAACTATATTGGAGTTGCGGAGTCAACTGACCGATTAGGCAATAGGCCGCAGGAGAGGATGATGCGCCGAAGAATTGGACGAAGTGTTGAGGGACCGATGACATGCCGGCCAACTTGATTAATGCTTAGTATTAATTGTCTAAATCGAAGTTTGTTTTACATGTGCAGGATTAACTATGATAGAAGTAAGACATGCAGTAGGAGTTGCGTCGGAGTCAAGACTATGATCACATTGGAGGTTCGAGAGTTCGATGGAAGTCCAAACGGTCGTCGGAGGTTTTGCGGAAACAAATCCGAGAAGTCTAGGAGCTTGCCAAATAAGCTCGTCGGAACTCACCAAGTTGGTCGTCCCAAGTCCAGGAGTTTGCCGGAAGTCTACCGGAGCATCGCCGAGGGTTTGTTGGATGTTCGCTGGAAGTTCATCGGAAGTTCGTAGGAAGAAGCGATTGACGCACCGAAGCAAGTTGCAGTAAATGTCTTAAGAAATATCGTAGTTAGCACATAGATTAAGTTACGAATGAGAGGTGATCCCATTAACTTAATCTGGGGGCAATTGGGCCCTTGACAGACCCAAATTGGGCCGAATGGATCAGCCCATTCAGACCTAGATTTCCTAGCCGGCGGTGGCACCGCTTGGGTCGACGGTGGCACCACCCAAGAGCTTAGGAAAGCTAGGAGGTGCAACCTCCCAGGTCAAGCAGTAGTACCGCCTAGGCTCAGTCTCCGAGCGAGACAAGGTGGTGGTACCGTCCTTGTCAAGTAGTGGTACCGCTTGAGCTCGGTCTCCGAGAGGTAGTACCGCCTAGTTATGGCTGTAGTACCGCCAGGACCCCAAAAATCCGGGAGATGACACATTTGAGCTCCAAATTCAAATCAGTTGGGGCCTATATAAACCCCACCCTTTCCTGCATGAAAGGACAACCAAAAGGCATCGAAAATCCAATCTTACTTTATAATTTTTAGGGCTCAGAAGTGTTGAATAAGCTAAAAGTTCTCCTCCCTCTTTTCTTCCAAGTTTCGATCATTTAAAAGAGGAGTGAAAATTCTGTAAGGGTTGTCTCGTAAGCCCGTCAAAAGGAGGGAAACTATAAAAGGGTGGTTGGCCTTCGCCTATTGAAGGAAGGCCACTAGTGGATGTCGGTGACCTCATCGAAGGAGGAAGCCAAAAGTGGATGTAGGTCAAGATTGACCGAACCACTCTAAAATTGCGGTGCTTTGTGGTTTGCATTTCTTCTTGCTGCTTACCTTACTGCAAACCTCCATATGTGCTTTATTTCCTGATTACTTTTGCTGCACTCCTTTACGAACTCGCTTTCAAGTTAAGTTTCCGAAAATGATTTTACGTCAGAAACGATTTCATCATACGAACGCAGTTTTAATCGTTGAAAGTTTTTCGCTGCACTAATTCACCACCCCCCCCCCCCCCCTCCCTCTTAGTGTTGTTGATCCTAACACCATATGCCATTGATATGTTCTGAAATGTCCCATTTGTCATTGATATTCTCCGAAACAATTCATACGCTGTTGATAAGCTCCAAAATGTTTCATTTGTTATTGATATGCTCCGAAATATTTCATTTGTTATTGGGATGCTCCAAAATATTCCATATGCCGTTGATATGCTCCATAACATTTCATACACTATTGATATGCTCCAATTACTCAATGGTCCATTTGTTTTGGAACCAAATATGTTTCGATTGAAATGACATATATGATTTTGTACCTAATGAGATGGTATCCTTGAGAATTATTATATTCTGATTTGCATTATGATACATTACCTGTTTGAAATCATTCCTTTTGTTCTGAATATGCTTTGTTACTTACTGAGCTGTTTTTAGCTCACTCCGTTGTTATATAAAATCTTTTATGTCAGCTTGTCACTCTTTAAGGTATATGGATTAGGCTGAGGTAGTGGAGAGCTATTCCGAATTATGGGCAAATTTTATTGGTTATTATGTTATTGTTGTATAAGCATATTTTATATGTAATGAAATGTTGTCGATGAATCGAAATGGATATACCTTGTAAAAGTGTTAGAAGATCTCTCTTATTTGGAATTTTGGAATGTTAAGTCTAGTTTACGATGATATGATCTTGTGGTAAATGGTTGGAGTTCTGATTGTATAAATTACTTAACTTGAGGATTTATAAATGTTGTTCATGTTTGTTAAGTTTGCTTGGGTTGCCATAAATATGAATTATCGAGTAATGTGATAAATGATTATAAACTACATATATTATATAGATGTGAATTTGATAGAATGGTTTTCAGTATCCTCAAATATTAGTTTGGATCCTGGATTGGTTTATGATAAAAATTTTAATATTTTTGATCTTTTTTTAGGGGCGTGACATAGGTGGTATCAGAGCATTGTTTGAGGATTATTGAAATATTTGATATGTTGACGTGCAAAATATATTGAGGTCTAATAAAGTATAGTGATTGGTGGAAATTTTCATTAATGCATTTTAGGAATCTACGATGATGAGGACATTTGGTCCTCCTATTTCATTTGTTTCTGATTAATTAAGGGGGATGAAAGGGTTGATCGATGATAATAAATCAGAGTAGCGCAATGAAAGCATGGTGGACCTAATTTCATTGGAGGTAAAAAAATGGATGATGCAAATGGATAAGATATATGATGTACAAAATTGTTTTGATGATCAAAAGATTTCTTTTACCATCTTATATTGAAAGCAGAGGCTTATTATTAATGGGAACATTGGCTTAAAACTTCATGCAAGCCTTAAAACAGGAGGAAAGTTTTGCAAAGCAGAAGTCTCGACAGCATTGGCTTACATTAGGAGATTCCAATACTAAATTTTTCTATGCTTCAATTGCTACTCGAAGGGCTGTTAACCGTATTAGCAAATGCAGAGACAAAGATGATAATCTTATTGAGAATTTAGATAAGGTTAAAGCACACACAGAGCAATTTTTTTATTCCTTACTCAATCAAGCTGGGAAAACTAATAACATTCATGTGGAGCCGACTAGAAAACTGGATTCGAAAGCTATTTCAATCCTCAATGCCCCAATTACAGACGACGAAATTGTATGTGTTGTCTTTAAGTCACCAAAGCACAAAATCCCAGGTCCAGATGGATTTCCAACTGAATTTTACAAAACTGCTTGGTCTATTATTGGAAATGATGTGATCAAGGCTTAACAACATTTTTTCTCTTCAGGTCATATTCTTAGAGAGATGAATTGCACTTTTATTTCTTTAATTCCGAAGAATGCAGGGGCTGATTCACTAGAGAACTAACGACCCATATCATTATGCAACTTTATTTACAAGATCATCTCCAAAGTATTGGCAAATAGAATACAAAAGGTAATACACAAGATCATTAGCCCAAATCAAGCTGCTTTCATCAAAGGGAGAAGTATACATCATAACATTTTGCTTGCTAATGACTTGGTCAAAGATTTGCATTCAAAAGCAAGAGGGACAAAAATATGTTTTAAAGCTGATTTAAGGAAAGCCTTTGATTCAGTTAATAGGAAATTTATCTATAAGATGCTCCTCGATATGAACTTCCCACAGCAATGGGTTAATTGGATTCAATCTTGCTTGGAAACTCCAAAGTTTTCGATACTCTTTAATGGCTCACCTATTGGTTTTTTTGGGAGCACGAATGACATCCGGCAAGGTGATCCACTCTCTCCGTATCTCTTTACTATTGCGATGGAAAGACTTAGCTGTATGTTGGAACATGTAGTCTTAAATGCCAGCATTAAGGTACCCAATGCTGGCTCTATTCATATATCACATATAACATTTGAAGATGATTTACTTATCTTTCTCCAAAATGATCCAACTTCAGTAAAAAACCTGGCTACTATTATGAATGACTTTGGTATGGTTTATAGACTTCAGTTAAATCATGCGAAAAGTAAAGTATATATGAGCCCTTACGTTGAGGATAAGGTCTTTATTGCACAAATTTTGGGGGTTAATAAGGGAAGCTTGCCAGTTCCTTATTTGGGTCTCCCGCTCATATCCACAGGCATTCATAAAACCCATTGTCAGCCTATCTTGCAAAATATAAAGAATATAATTTCTTCTTGGTAAAATTGGCTTCTATCAAAAGCAGGACGACTCGAACTCATCCGTTCTGTATTGCACTCCTACTCTCTATATTGGTGTAATGCATTTCTTCTGCATGCTGGACTTCTCCAAGATATTGAACGGTTATTAATGAACTTCTTTTGGAATGGCACAAATGATAAGGCAATGCATATGGTTAATTCGGATAGCATTTGCAAACCGAAAGATGAAGGGAGGCTAAACTTGAGAAATACTAGAGAATGGAATCAAGCATGCCTGGTACAACAATTGTGGGATATTTTGCAAAACAAATGTTCTTTATGGTCACAATGGATTTCTGCTATGTATCTTTCAAAGGAATCAATCTGGGAAATTTCAACAAAAACATACCACGCTACAGCTTGGAAAGGAATTTTAAAGGCAAGGAATTGGCTAATCAAACACATTTCTTATGCAATCTCTTCTAGAACTAGTACTAATATGTTGTACGATCCTTGGGTGAATGGAAAGAGTATATTTCAATTATATGGCGATAGAATACGAAAAGATCTTGGGGCTCCTAAAGATCGGAAGGTTTCCGAGTTCATTGCTAACAGTACCTGGTGTCTCCCTAATCCTATTTCTCCGAAAATGTTATCACTTTGGCCGACTATCATAGCTATTCCAATCAGGAACAACTCTTCAGATATACTTATTTGGCCTAATGACAATGGCAAATTTAGTGCCACATCCGTATGGAATCAAATTAGGCAAAGAAATAACAAGTGGGTCCCAAGCAGTTGGACATGGGATCGACCGGGATCATAAAGACACTCCTTATGTACATGGCAGGCCTTTCTCAATAAACTACCTACAATAGACAATATGAAAAGAAGAGGTATCTATCATGTTAACCGATGCTCCCTTTGTTTGCAACAAAAAGAAACTGTTGACCACCTCTATTTTGCTTGTGATTATACAAAATGGATATGGAAGAAGATTCTCCAGCGATTTGAACTCAATAGACTACCGCAACCAAACTTGCACCAAGAACTAGGTGACCTTATGCAATGTTTCTCAAGAAAAGGGCCTCTTACATAATTGGCAAAGGTTGCTTTTGTCACGCCCCAAAAATATCCATGATATTAAAAAATTTTTTCATCACAACTAACCCAGGATCCAAACACACATTTGAGGTCACTAAGAAAACATTCAGATCAAGAATTTCACTTCTATAATTTACCAATTCATAACCCTGTGCAATTCATAAACATAGCACACATCACTCGATAATTTATACAATCTGAACTCAACACATCAAAATAAAAACCACAATATAAATCCACAAGTGGGGAAATCTATGCAGTCACCACAATCATCGATTTACCATAAGTTCATATCATTACACGAATTTAATTTAACATTCCAAAACCCTATACATGAGGGATCCTTTAACTTACACAAAATCCACCGGTTTAGATTCATAGTCACATTTCATTAGATGCAAGGTAGCTTATACACAACTACATATATGCTAACAAAAGTTCTGCCCAACGTCTTCTAAATTTTCCACTGCCTCAGCCCATTCTTAACATTTAAGAAAGCGATACGCTATCCTGAAAAATTTATCAACAAATAGGGTGAGCATAAAGAGCTCAGCAAGTGACTAACATATCCATATCAAAATAGTACAATTTCCAAAGAGATGCAGTTTCAAACACAAAGCAGAATATACGATTTCGTATACATATTATCATTAGGAGCAGAATCATAATTGTCCTTTTTAATCATACAAATTTGGTTCCTGACAGATGGGGCATAGAGTAATTGGAGCATATCAGAAACAAAGGAAACATATCGGAGCTTATCAATGGCATATAAAATGTTCCAAATCACATCAACGACATATGGAACATTACGAAGCAAAATCAACAGTGAATGAAGCATTTCATAGCATATCAAACTCATATGTCATACCAAAGCTCAAACGTCGTCCTTGACGTTGCAATCATATCATAACTATCCAGAGTACGAACAGAAATAACTCACAAAAACTCTGGATATCATATCAAACATATAGAGGGTGTAGTGGGATCTCAGTCAGAATGTGATTCATCCATTTCTGAATGACCACCTGACAAAAGTCTCCCACGTCTGGGAGCTCCATCCACCCACGTCTAGGTGAAGTCAAAGGGGCCGGCAGAGCATCGCAGGCTCTAAGCAATATCCCACAAAGCGGGACCCCACAAAGCGGGCAAATAGCGCATATCAGAATATCCCACAAAGCGGGACCCCACAAAGCGGGCAAATCAGCGCATACCCTTTACCATTTCTGGCAAAGGTCCAGACAATCCCACACACCAGAGTACAAAAGGACAGTTTCAACAAATTGCAGCATATAATGGAAGCACACGCGGAACAACAAACGTACATGTGCCTTTTCAAAAACAATGTGATGCAAGGAACAAATCTCTCACAAAATATTCATTTTAGGGAAAGAATTGAAAGCAAGAGTGTACAGGGATTCCAAGCAATCATAACCAGCTCAATTCCAATAAGAAGATTAGGCGAATTCAGGTATCCAAAGGAAATGGAACAGAATACGCGAAATCGACCAAAGCTCGATTTCGGACAGAATTCCAGTGGCACATCAAACAAATATTTCAGAATAACAATTATGCTCCAATACCCACAAGAAGGCTATGGTCGAACCATATATCAATCTATATTCGGATGGAACAGATTTCATATGAAACAGGGCTCCCAACACAGAGTTACCTCTGATTTGGTAACATAAGGTCAAAATCACAATCACTGGTTTGCGGACTTTATAGGATCGGATTCAACAGACGATAGGGTGAGCAATTGAACTCCAAAATTTTCAAACTATACGTCAAAAGAGAGGATTTCAAGTCTAGTTTCAGATAAAATCAGTTTGGTACAAATCAGAATTTTCAACAGGGAGTTATAGGCGTTTTAGTTTCGAAAGGTCAGAAATCTTGAACTCTGTTTTACAGCGTCTATAGGCTCTTTTGAAACAAATTTTTGGGTAAGTATTCGGTGTCCAAAATCTACAAAATCGGTGTCAAAAGAAAGACATACGAGTCTAATTTCAAACAAAAATAGTTCCTGCCTGAATTCTCATTCTGTACTAAAACTTAGGGCCGAAACAGTGCTTAGGGGTCAGTTTACCGAAAACTTTCAGAATCCATAGTTCTATGTCCAAAGAGGAACATATCAGTTTCTAAATAAAAATCATCCAATTTATTTTGAATCAACATAAAAACAGAGTCTAATACTTATGTAGGATGGGGTTAGAACACTTGCCTTTGAAAATTTTGATCCCCAATGAAAAGATTAAAGCAAGAACCCCAAAAGCCCCAATTTTGTTTCTCTTCTTCTTCTTCTTTTTCTTCTTCTTCTTCTTCTTCTTTCTTTCCCTGATCACCCACGAGCTGCCTCCTCTGCTTCCTTAACAACGAAGGCAGAGAAGCTTAAGCGGTGGAATTTGTCATTTGGTGCATTTTGCAGTTTAGTCCTTGTTTTTATCATATTCACGATTAGGTCCTTAGGGTTTACATATAGGTCCTCAGATTCTTTCTTTTTCTCTTCCTTTTTTTTTGAACAGATCTCCCAAATCTTAAAAATAAGTTACCTCTAATTCATACTCTATTTCTTTTGTTAATTAAAATAGATGCTTACATTATCACCAAAAATTTATACGAACATTCGGAAATGAGGGGTGTTACACTCTCCCCCCCTTAAAAGAAAAATTTAGTCCTCTAAATTTATCGTACCTCTATTCGATGAAAAGACGAGGATACACCTTTTTCATTTCCTCTTCTAGCTCCCAAGTTGTCTCTTCTCCAGAATGATGTCTCCAATTTACTTGAACCAGTGGGATGACCCGATTCCTTAGGACTTTTTCTTCCTTATCAATAATCTGAATAGGCTCTTCCACATAGGATAAATCTTTATCGAACTCCACCAGCTCATACTTAATGATGTGAGAAGGGTCATACATATACTTTCTAATCATCGAGACATGAAATATATCATGGACATGGCTCAATGCTGGTGGTAAGGCAATCTTGTAAGCGACAGAACCAACCCTCTCAAGAACCTCAAAAGGTCCAATAAATCTTGGGCTTAACTTTCCTTTCTTCCCAAACCTTATAATGCCTTTGGAAGGGGAGACTTTTAAGAATACAAAATCTCCGATTTCAAACTCAATATCTCGTCTCCTATTATCGGCATAACTCTTTTGACGACCTTGAGCAGCTTTTAACCTTTTCCTTATAACTTGAATTTTCTCGGTAGTTTCTTGTACCAGGTCCGGTGCTAACAACTTTCTGTCCCCAACTTCTTCCCAACATATAGGTGTTATGCACTTTCGCCCATATAAAGCTTCATAAGGAGCCATCTGAATACTTGAATGATAACTATTGTTATACGTGAACTCAACAAGTGAAATATCCTTATCCCATTCACCTTTCCAATCCATAACATAGGCTCTAAGCAAATCCTCAAGTGTTTGAATTGTTCTTTCTGACTGACCATCAGTCTGAGGATGATATGCAGTACTAAACTTAACTTTAGTGCCCATCGACTCCTGCAATCTTCTCCAGAATCTAGAGAGAAATCTAGAGTCTCTATCAGAGATGATCTCCTTTGGAACACCATGAAGTCTTACTATTTCACTGACATATAAATCTGCAAGTCTATAAAGCGGATAAGTCATATTAATCGGTAGGAAATGTGCAGATTTTGTTAACCTATCAATGATAACCCAAATAGCATCATGCTTCCTCGAGGTTCTGGGTAGTCCTGAAACAAAATCCATAGTAATACATTCCCATTTCCATTCAGGTATAACTAAAGGTTGCAGCAACCCTCCAGGTCTTTGGTGTTCTACTTTGATTTGCTGACATGTTAAACATTTTGAAACATACATTGCAATTTCCTTCTTCATGCCTTCCCACCAATAATAACTTTGAAGATCTCTATACATCTTAGTGCTCCCAGGGTGTAGGGCGTACTTTGAAGTATGACTTTCATTTAGGATTTGATTCTTGATATCTAGTTCATTTGGTACACATACTCTCTCCCCAAATCTCAATAGGCCATCCTTTGAAACTTGAAATTGTGGCTTCAATTCCTTTTCTACTTCACTCCTCAAGTAGATTAAGTGTGGATCTCGTAATTGTCCCTCCTTAATTTGTTGCATAAGATCAGACTGCACTTGAATGGAGGCCATCAAAATCATCGAGTCTTGCTCTTTCCTCAAAGCTTTCAAATCAAAATTTTCTTCTATTAGCTTCCATTGCTTCACGACCAGACTAGCCATAAAACTTGTAGATTTCCTACTAAGTGCATCAGCTACAACATTGGCCTTGCCTGGGTGATAACGGATGGTACAATCATAATCCTTCAGAAGTTCTATCCATCTTCGCTGCCTCATGTTTAACTCTTTCTGAGTGAAAATATATTTTAAACTCTTGTGATCAGTGAAGATTTCAAACTGTCGACCATACAAATAATGTCTCCAAATCTTTAGAGCAAAAATGATTGCTGCTAATTCCAAATCATGAGTTGGATAATTCAATTCATAACCTTTAAGTTGCCTAGAAGCATAAGCAACTACTCTCCCTTCCTGCATCAAAACACATCCTAGGCCCTTTCTTGAAGCATCAGTATAAACTACAAATCCCTCACTACCACTTGGAATAGTGAGAATAGGGGCACTAGTTAATCTTCTTTTTAACTCTTGAAAGCTTTGCTCACAATCATCGCCCCATACAAATTTCATATTCTTCTTAGTGAGTTTGGTGAGAGGTTGAGCAATTCGAGAAAATCCCTCCACAAATCTCCTGTAATAACCTGCCATGCCCAAGAAACTTCTAACTTCTGTTACATTTGTTGGTACTTCCCATTCAACTACAGCTTCTATTTTCCTTGGATCAACAGATATGCCCTTCCCTGAAATCACATGGCCTAAGAAAACAACTTCATTCAACCAAAATTCACATTTGCTGAACTTTGCATACAACTTCTTTTCTCTTAGTATGGACAGCACATCTCTCAAGTGTTCCTCATGCTCCTGATTATTCTTTGAATACACCAATATGTCATCAATAAATACAATTACACAGATATCCAAGAGCGGTTGAAATATCCTATTCATTAGTTCCATAAAAGCTGTAGGGGCATTAGTCAAACCAAAAGGCATCACCAAGAATTCATAATGACCATAACGAGTTCTAAAAGCTGTTTTTAAAATATCCTCCTCCTTGATCTTTAACTGATAGTAACCTGACCTCAGGTCAATCTTAGAGAATACTTGTGCACCCTGCAGTTGATCAAACAAATCATCAATTCTAGGTATAGGATATTTGTTTTTGATGGTCACCTGATTCAACTGTCTATAATCAATACAAAGCCTCAATGTTCCATCCTTCTTCTTCACTAAAAGTACCGGAGCACCCCATGGGGATACACTGGGTCGTATGAAACCCTTATCTAATAATTCTTGTATTTGCTTCTTTAATTCTTCTAGCTCAAGTGGTGCCATTCTGTAGGGAGGCTTAGATATTGGGGTTGTACTGGGGGCTAGATCAATAGCAAATTCACCCTCTCTATCTAGAGGTAAACCAGGCAAGTCATCTGGAAATACATCAGGGAATTCTTTGACCACTGAAATTTCATCTAGGTGGGTTTCCTGATTTGAATGCTCCTTTACACACACCATATAACAAAAACAACCTTTCTGCATAAGATGATAAGCTTGAAGTGCGGATATTAAGCAAGGAGGCAAATCATGCTTAATGCCCTCAAAGAAAAATATAGGCTGATCTGGTATGCAGAAGGTAATTATTTTTTTGTAACAATCAATACTAGCGTGATGAGAAGATAACCAATCCATGCCGAGTATAATATCAAAGCCCTGGATCTCTAGAAGAATCAAATCAGCAAGGAATTCGTGGTCTCCAATAGAGATCAAACAAGATGGGTAGACCAAGTTTGTTGCCAATGAATCTCCAACAGCAGTTGTTACATATAACATATAATCCAGGGGTTTAGGTGGAATATCCAAGTGACAAGCAAAGTATTTTGAAACAAACGATAAGTTGGAGCCGGGATCAAACAAAACTTTTGCATTTCTTTTAGAAACATGAAGAATACCTTCCACCACTGATTTAGAAGCTCTAGAATCTTGTTCAGTGATAGCGTATACTCTAGCATGGGCTGAGGGTCTAGGAGACAGTGGCTCTCTTTTCCTGTTCAGTGGGCAATCTTTTATTTGATGACCTAGCTTTCCACAATTAAAACATGCTCCAGTCACCCGAAAACACCGACTTGTCTCATGATTTAACCCGCATTTTTCACATAACTGAGTCCTCCCCCATGGTTTCCTTTTCTCAAATCCAGATGTCTTAAACCTCTTGTTACTATCTTCGTATTCATTTACTCTCCTGCTTTTGCTAGTAAATTTGTCCCTTTGGTTCTTGCCAATGATTTCTTGAATTTCCTCCATGTCTCTTTCAATTTTCAAAGCTCTTTCTACCGTATCAGCATATGTTTGAAATTTTAAAGCTGACATTCGGCTTCTTATTGCCGGCCGTAATCCCCTTTCAAACCTTCTTGCCTTTCTAGATTCATCGTCAGTCATAAGTGTGGCAAACCTGGAGAGCTCAGTAAATTTAGATTCATACTTTGTAACCGTCATACTTTCCTGGATAAGATTCAAGAACTCCAATTCTTTTTGCTCTCTCATACATTCTGAAAAATATTTATCGTTAAACTTTTCTTGGAATAACTTCCATGTCATTGGCTCATGTTTGATTTCAGACATCCTCGCTTCCTAAAACATCAAAAGAACATTTTCTTCGATCAATCTCTAATGACAGTCAATAAACCTCAAATAAAGATAATATTCTTAGTGATTCTCAAATCAGGCTCTGATACCACCTCTGTCACGCCCCAAAAATATCCATGATATTAAAAAATTTTTTCATCACAACTAACCCAGGATCCAAACACACATTTGAGGTCACTAAGAAAACATTCAGATCAAGAATTTCACTTCTATAATTTACCAATTCATAACCCTGTGCAATTCATAAACATAGCACACATCACTCGATAATTTATACAATCTGAACTCAACACATCAAAATAAAAACCACAATATAAATCCACAAGTGGGGAAATCTATGCAGTCACCACAATCATCGATTTACCATAAGTTCATATCATTACACGAATTTAATTTAACATTCCAAAACCCTATACATGAGGGATCCTTTAACTTACACAAAATCCACCGGTTTAGATTCATAGTCACATTTCATTAGATGCAAGGTAGCTTATACACAACTACATATATGCTAACAAAAGTTCTGCCCAACGTCTTCTAAATTTTCCACTGCCTCAGCCCATTCTTAACATTTAAGAAAGCGATACGCTATCCTGAAAAATTTATCAACAAATAGGGTGAGCATAAAGAGCTCAGCAAGTGACTAACATATCCATATCAAAATAGTACAATTTCCAAAGAGATGCAGTTTCAAACACAAAGCAGAATATACGATTTCGTATACATATTATCATTAGGAGCAGAATCATAATTGTCCTTTTTAATCATACAAATTTGGTTCCTGACAGATGGGGCATAGAGTAATTGGAGCATATCAGAAACAAAGGAAACATATCGGAGCTTATCAATGGCATATAAAATGTTCCAAATCACATCAACGACATATGGAACATTACGAAGCAAAATCAACAGTGAATGAAGCATTTCATAGCATATCAAACTCATATGTCATACCAAAGCTCAAACGTCGTCCTTGACGTTGCAATCATATCATAACTATCCAGAGTACGAACAGAAATAACTCACAAAAACTCTGGATATCATATCAAACATATAGAGGGTGTAGTGGGATCTCAGTCAGAATGTGATTCATCCATTTCTGAATGACCACCTGACAAAAGTCTCCCACGTCTGGGAGCTCCATCCACCCACGTCTAGGTGAAGTCAAAGGGGCCGGCAGAGCATCGCAGGCTCTAAGCAATATCCCACAAAGCGGGACCCCACAAAGCGGGCAAATAGCGCATATCAGAATATCCCACAAAGCGGGACCCCACAAAGCGGGCAAATCAGCGCATACCCTTTACCATTTCTGGCAAAGGTCCAGACAATCCCACACACCAGAGTACAAAAGGACAGTTTCAACAAATTGCAGCATATAATGGAAGCACACGCGGAACAACAAACGTACATGTGCCTTTTCAAAAACAATGTGATGCAAGGAACAAATCTCTCACAAAATATTCATTTTAGGGAAAGAATTGAAAGCAAGAGTGTACAGGGATTCCAAGCAATCATAACCAGCTCAATTCCAATAAGAAGATTAGGCGAATTCAGGTATCCAAAGGAAATGGAACAGAATACGCGAAATCGACCAAAGCTCGATTTCGGACAGAATTCCAGTGGCACATCAAACAAATATTTCAGAATAACAATTATGCTCCAATACCCACAAGAAGGCTATGGTCGAACCATATATCAATCTATATTCGGATGGAACAGATTTCATATGAAACAGGGCTCCCAACACAGAGTTACCTCTGATTTGGTAACATAAGGTCAAAATCACAATCACTGGTTTGCGGACTTTATAGGATCGGATTCAACAGACGATAGGGTGAGCAATTGAACTCCAAAATTTTCAAACTATACGTCAAAAGAGAGGATTTCAAGTCTAGTTTCAGATAAAATCAGTTTGGTACAAATCAGAATTTTCAACAGGGAGTTATAGGCGTTTTAGTTTCGAAAGGTCAGAAATCTTGAACTCTGTTTTACAGCGTCTATAGGCTCTTTTGAAACAAATTTTTGGGTAAGTATTCGGTGTCCAAAATCTACAAAATCGGTGTCAAAAGAAAGACATACGAGTCTAATTTCAAACAAAAATAGTTCCTGCCTGAATTCTCATTCTGTACTAAAACTTAGGGCCGAAACAGTGCTTAGGGGTCAGTTTACCGAAAACTTTCAGAATCCATAGTTCTATGTCCAAAGAGGAACATATCAGTTTCTAAATAAAAATCATCCAATTTATTTTGAATCAACATAAAAACAGAGTCTAATACTTATGTAGGATGGGGTTAGAACACTTGCCTTTGAAAATTTTGATCCCCAATGAAAAGATTAAAGCAAGAACCCCAAAAGCCCCAATTTTGTTTCTCTTCTTCTTCTTCTTTTTCTTCTTCTTCTTCTTCTTCTTTCTTTCCCTGATCACCCACGAGCTGCCTCCTCTGCTTCCTTAACAACGAAGGCAGAGAAGCTTAAGCGGTGGAATTTGTCATTTGGTGCATTTTGCAGTTTAGTCCTTGTTTTTATCATATTCACGATTAGGTCCTTAGGGTTTACATATAGGTCCTCAGATTCTTTCTTTTTCTCTTCCTTTTTTTTTGAACAGATCTCCCAAATCTTAAAAATAAGTTACCTCTAATTCATACTCTATTTCTTTTGTTAATTAAAATAGATGCTTACATTATCACCAAAAATTTATACGAACATTCGGAAATGAGGGGTGTTACAGCTTTCAGATGCGCTTTTTGGTGGATGTGGAAGGAGAGATGTAATAGAATCTTTGAATGTTAACACATAAATAATGCTCAGCTCTTGAAAGAGATTATTAGAGACTCAAGATCCTGTATGGAGCATGATCTCAAAACTGAGCACTTCACCCGAAGAAAAAAAAGATATTTTTATCAAATTTAATTTTACTATTAGCTAACGATCTTGGGAATGATGCCAAATAATGTACCCATAGGTAGTTATAGTCTACAGCATGTGTAGTCATAACTATCGCATTCGCACTCTATGAGTTACTTGGCTTTGTCTATGACTTGTATAGATAAAGCTAATTATAGAAACTTTACACATAATCAATTTACTTTTACTTACCAAAAAAAATATTATTAATGGGAACAATGAAAAGAATTTTGTTAGAACCCTTGCAGATTCTAAACTTGGGGTTGATCTCTTTAGGGGATCGGCCTCCTTGGAATTCTATAAGGGTTCCTCTCTCCAAGTTGCTGCTCAAAGGCTGCAGAAAAGATTCATCTATTGCTTATAAAAAGAGAAGGAATACATGGCTATTTATAGGGCTTCTAAACCCTAACTCCTAATACGACTCCTACTTAAGACTCTTACTTCTAACCAACTCCTAATAGGACTCCTAGTCAAGACTCATATTCCCTGACAACTCCTAATTCTTCTATAAGAAAACACGTTCTACATGAATGCCCCTCTCAATTAGGACTCTCCTAGCTAGAGTCTTAACAGAATGTCCCTCTCAATTAGGACTCTCCAAGCTAGAGTCCTAATATACCCCTCTTCAAATCTGCCTTGTCCTCGATGCTGATGATTCGTGAATTCTGGGAATTTGATCTTCAAGTCATCATAGTTCTCCCAAGTGGCATCTTCTATTGGTAGGTTCGTCCACTGTATTAGCACTTCATTAGTGGGTCGTCGTCCTCAAGTCACGATCCGTCGATCAATAATGGCACTTGGTTGGGTCTAGAGTTCTCTTTGGGTAGTCATATTTGGTGGCTGGCTTTGGGCTGTCTCCAAGCACCAATTTAAAACTTCCGTCTGGCTGTTGGTTTGTAGGTGATATGTCGTACTCATTTCTAATTTAGTACCCTGCATATGGAATAACTTTGTTCAAAATCTGCTCTTGAAATTGCAAGTAGAATTTGTCACAAGCACAATGCGTCTCTAATGAGCCACGGAGCTTGGTGCTTCCTCTAATTTTTTTTGTATCTTACTGGTCTCCGAATCTTCCTGCCATTCCATCATAATATCCTCAAGAAAGTTGCTGGTTGGAAGTAAAACGACCGAAAATCCAACTTGCTCATGTAGCTGCGAAAGCGCATCTGCAACAATATTCTCTTTCCACCTTTTGTAAGTTATTTCACAATCAAATCCAAGAAGTTTTGTTACCCATTTTTGCTGCTCAGGGGATGATATCTTTTGCTCCAAAAAGTACTTGAGGCTTTTATGATCGGTTTTAATTTGAAATCGTCGACCAATCAAGGAGGGTCTCCACCGCGTTGCTGCGCGCACAACGGCGAGCATCTCCTTATCATATGTTGACTTATTTTGATAGGAGGGAGATAATGCCTTGCTAGTGTATGCGAGTGGTCGACCATCTTGCATGAGAATGGCTCCAATTCTGACTCCAGATGTGTCGGCCTCAATAATGAAGGGTCGGTTGAAATCTGGTAGTGTTAGCACCGGCGTCGTCGTCATGGCTGCCTTAAGTTTGTTGAAGGCCGTGGAGGCTTTGTCCAACCATTGGAGGACATCTTTTTCTAGTAAGGAAGTAAGTGGTACACTGATCTTTCCATAGTTTTTCACGAACTTGCGGTAGTAGCCTGTTAAACCCAAAAAGCCATTTAGCAATTTTATGTTTCTCGGGGTCGGCCAGTTTTGCATTGCTCCAATTTTGAAGGGGTCCACCATCACACCTTCCTTTGATATGATATGCCCAAGATATCCCACCTTTTGTTGAAGAAAGTAAAAATTTCTAGTGGTCGTTGTGTGTTCGAAAGGCGGTTTTCGATATGACTTCTTCGTACACTCGTATTTGATAATACCTGGATCAAAGGTCCATCTTTGTGAAGATTTGTGCTCCCTTTCATATAGCAATTCATCTAGTATTGGAATAGGGTATTTATCCGTGATGTTTATGCCATTGAGAGCTCGGTAATCAATGCATATTCGCCATGTTCCGTCCTTCTTGTGTACAAGTAGCACTGGTGAAGAGTAGAGGTTGCAACTCGGCCGAATAACTCCTGTTTTGAGCATCTCTTTTATAATCCTTTCTATTTCATCCTTCTGGAGATGTAGATACTGATATGGCCAAGTATTTGCTGAAGATTTGCTTGGAAGAATCGTTATACAATGATCATGCCGACGGGTGAGAGGTAGGTTGCACAGTTCGTCAAATATATTTGAAAATTCAGCAAGCAAAGGAAGTAGTTTTGGATCTTCAAATTCTATTGGCTCTTCCATAGTTTGCTGCTCAAGTTGTACCAAAAAGCCACTGCATGCTTTATGCAAAATATTCTCCATTTGTTGTGTGCAAATCGTTGTTATGTCGCCCCCACATTTCCCGTGCAATGTCACCTGTTTCTCCTTACTGTAAAATTTCATAATTAGTTTCATAAAAGGCCTCGTGATTGTTAAAATATCACATAATGTCATCAACCATTTAATTCTGAGCATGGCCTCATGATTGTTAAGAGGGAGAAGGAAGAAATCTGCAATTATCTCTTGGTCCTTAAGCAATAGTTTCTCCTGCGGGCGCCTACGATCACAATTCAAAATCCGTCTGTCGATGACCTTAACATTAAACCTGCAGCGATTCTCGATAGGTAATGCTATCCGAACAACAAGCTTACTATTTAGGAAGTTAGTAGTACTGCCCATGTCGATGAGAACAGTGATCGGTTGTTGTTTGAGAAGGCCTCCAACTTTTATCGTTTGCGGGTTTGAGTAGCTGGCTAGTGCGTATATTGTAACGTCAGTCGGTTGTGGCTCTTCTTCCGCATCTTCTTCTTCATGTTCAGGGCTCTCTTTTAGGTGTTCAATGACCTCTTCTTCTATCGGTTCAATCATAAGAAGTCCTCCTTTACTATAGCGATGCTCACGGCTCCATGGCTCGTCACAATGCCAACATAACCCCTTCGCATATCGCTCGCGAAGCTCTTCCCTTGTTAACCTCTTTGGTGTAGGGACTTGGTCAATAGTAGGGGGGGCTGAGGGCTTCAATATTTTTGGTTGAGGAGTGACCCTAGTCCTCCGAGCTTCATGGTTCAATTGCTCATCTTGATGTCGTGCGAAAGAGATGGCTGCCATAAGCGTATATGGTTGTCGCGCTTTAACTTCTCCTTGGATCTCCGACTTCAAGCCCTCAATGAAGGTCCTCAATAGCTGTTTTTGAGACCAATCACAAGTTTGATTTGAGAGCCTTTCAAACCTAGTTTGGTACTACTGAATGGTAGAGGTTTGTCGGATCTTTGCTAGTTATCTGTCAATATTCTCCTAATCGGTTGGTTTGAAGCGGATCAGCAGTCCTTCTTTGAATTATCGCCATGAAAGGACTCCATAAGTATGTTCAAACCAGTCAAACCATTGTATAGCATCCCCTTCAAGATGTGTAGCTGTAATTTTCACCATATATGCATCCGTGGTTTTGTGGTACTGAAAATATCGCTCCGCGCGCGAGATCCAACCAATCGGGTCTCCTTCTTCCCATATGGGGAATTTCACTCTCATGCATGGATAGTTGGGTTCAGTCATAGAGCCTCCCCTCCCTTGGAACTCATCTCTTCGAGCCTGGTGCGATTGGGCAAAGCTCTCTCCGTGATATGATTTTTTTGGGCTTAGTGGTCGGCCCAATATGAGTTCGGTAAAGAGCGTCCGAATCTTATCCTCCATTCGTGCCTCCAAAGCTTCGAATTTAGCATTGATTGCCTCCTTAGATGCCATAGTATATGCCTCCGAATCTATGCTGTTAAGATCTCTCTTTTGCTGTTGGGTTAAAGTCATGTCTAGGTTGAGAGAAGTGATGGTCGAAAGGGTTGGTGGATTAGTGGATGTAGGCTGCGGTTTAGGCTTGTTTTGTGGCTGTTTTGGGTGCAGCTTGAGGGTATGGTTTGATAGAGTTTTAGGGCTGTGGATGAATGGTTTGGATCTGTGGTAGATGGTAGCAAAGGTTTGACAGAAATCCGTGGAAGTTGCAGCAAGTATATGCTATCTTGTAAGAGTAGAATTGTCGTCGAAGAAACAACGGTTTCTTGACGAAATTTCCACCAAAAACTTGAGACAATTGAGGAGGGAATTGATATAAAATCACAGTTTATTTGACAGCAAGGATATCTAATTTCATCAAGAAAATTTCGGCAGTATAACAGTAAGGAAATTGGTGCATGTTGCGATTGCAGAATTCTCGTCGAGAAATTTCAACGGGTTACGACGAAAATTTGCAGCAATATAAAATCGTTTTTAGAGATGAATTTCTTAATAGATCAATCTTAGATGGAAGTCAAGATGATCTATGAAGTGTATAAGAAATTTCATTCAAAAAAGATTGCAAATAGATGGGTTAAGGCAACAATATGCAGCTGAAATTTTCTGCAGCATAGATTTTAAAGTGCAGCAGATTGGACATAAAAGATTAGTCGTTTATATTGAGAATTTTTCGATGAAACTAACGGGAAATCCACTGTTCGGATGTGTCAAAGATGTCATAAAAATTTTGTAAAAATTTGGATAGAAAAAGCACAGTAACAAGATCAAACAGATGGTGCTATGCGGCTTGAATTCTGCAATTCAAGTGCAGCAGATTGGACATAAAAGATCAGTAGTTTATATTGAGAATTTTTTGATGAAACCAAAGGAAAATCTACTGTTAGGAAGTGTCAAAGATGTTATAAAAATTTCGTAGAAATTTGGATAGAAAAAGCATAGTATCAAGATCAAACAGATGGTGCTATGCGGCTAGAATTCTGCAATGTATCTTTCGTCGTAGAGATGAAAACTTTGTGACGAAAAGTATATGCAGCAACATAGGAACAATTTTTTTTTTTTTTTGATTTTCGAATAAGGATAACTAAATTGCCGCAGCAGTAAGGTAGGAAAATAGAACCTGTTGCAATTCACGGGGAGATCAAAGGATGATCCACGGTGGTGGAGATGATGGCGAAATTCGGTGACGATCTTTTAAGCAATTGTGAGAATTGCTTTGGATGGTTGTGGAGGGTTGATGGATGGCTGTGGAAGGGCAGCGATATGCCAACAACGCTGCTCTGATACGAGGCGATAGAACCCTTGCAGATTCTAAACTTGGGGTTGATCTCTTTAGGGGGTCGGCCTCCTTGGAACTCTATAGGGGTTCCTCCCTCCAAGTTGCTGCTCAAAGGCTGCAGAAAAGATTCATCTATTGCTTATGAAAAGAGAAGGAATACATGGCTATTTATAGGGCTTCTAAACCCTAACTCCTAATAGGACTCCTACTTAAGACTCTTACTTCTAACCAACTCCTAATAGGACTCATAGTCAAGACTCCTATTCCCTTACAACTCCTAATTCTTCTCTAAGAAAACACCTTCTACATGAATGCCCCTCTCAATTAGGACTCTTCTAGCTAGAGTCTTAACAGAATGTCCCTCTCAATTAGGACTCTCCTAGCTAGAGTCCTAACAGTTTTACATGAATGTCCCTCTCAATTAGGACTCTCCAAGCTAGAGTCCTAACAAATTTCTGGAAATTAAGGACAAAAATAGTAAGGACAAGTTTACCAATAAAGTTATGATTGAAAATGAATTAGAAAGTGATAACAAAAGGGTCCAGACATTTGGGTTTGACAAGGGATGTCACCACAAAAGACTTAATCATGTGTGAATTGCAAGTTAAATTATGAAACAAGTTTGTGTTTGTGGGTGACTAGAGTCTATTTTACTTGTGGAAACTTGGATCATAAAATAAAAGACTACCCGTTGAACAAGAAGAAAGAGACACAGCCTCCTAAATCATCAGTCCATGTTAGAGTGTATGCTATCACTTAATATGATTCTAAAACTTCTAAATTAGTGGTCGAAGGTATTATTCATGTTTATGAATGCAAATATTTGTTTGATCATGGGTCTCATCTATGATTTGATTTTAATATTTTGCTTATGACTTGGGTATTCAATCTAGACCACTACATTATGTGCTATATGTAAATACGATCATTGGAGATTCTTTGATAACGAACTTGAATATGGTCCTCTTGTCTTATTTTTATTGGAGAACTTGAACTTTTTGTTGATTTAGTTTTCCTAAATATTTTGAGTTTTGATATTATACTTGGTATGGATTGACTATCTTTTTATCATACTAGTATTGATTGTTATATAACAAATGATCACTTTTTGAATATTATTTCAGCCCATCTTTTATTTTGTGAGTATTAGATACGATTTATCTCCTTGCCTAATGTATCCCCGGATGACTTGCCCGGATTACCTGCAAATGTGACTTTGCTTTTGATTTGGTCATTGGGACAATCCCAATATCTAAGCCTCTCTATACAATGACATCAATAGAGCAAGTGAAATTGAAAAAAAGCAACTACAATGACTATTAGCGGCGACGATACAGTAGCGGCGACCAGATCTAGGGTGACCACTGTAGCGGCGACAACACTGTAGCGACGGCCAGATCTCCCTAGGGTGATCTGACTCCTGCAGCATTGGCTTTCTCCCATGGGCGACGGGCGACGACACTATAGCGGTTTCCTGCAGCGTCGGCTGTTTCCCAAGGGCGACGGCACTGTAGCGACGACGACGACACTGTAGCAGCGACGGTATTGTAGCGACGACGACACTATAGCGGCGACGAGATCTCCCTAGGACGATCTGACTCCTGCAGCATTGGCTTTCGGGCGACGGGCGTCGCCTTCTACGTAAGGGCGACGAGGCGACCATATCTCCCTAGGGTGACGATACTGTAGCGGCGAATATACTACGATGGTGGCTTTTCCCTATGGAGACTATTCTATAGCGGCGGCCAAAAGAGGGATCAAACATGGCAGCGACGGCCCCTAGGGCTGGCAACAGCGGTAGGAGGGTTGATACGATGCATCGAAGTAGGTCGCGCTCTAGATCGCGGCAGTCTGCCCTCATTTCCAGTGACCCTCGGCCTTGGACTAGCCTCTTCAAAGCTCCGGTTGGAAGTCCGGATCTAAGCTTGGAATTCTTTACTCCAAAAGTTCAGGCTGATAAGAAGATTGCTATATACGAGACTGCTGATTCAGCAGAGCTTATTGAGACATGGACTATGGCGATTGTTAGCTATGTGGTAGGTCTCAAAATATCTTATTTCCCACTATCCTCATTTATCAAAACTCGATGGGGAATATCATCATTTGATCTTCATATGCTGGAGAACGGATTCTTTGTTTGCAAGCTATACTCTAAAGAAGATTTACAACGGGTCCTCGAAAGATTCTGGACTATTCGCGGCCATCCAATGATTCTACGACGCTGGTCTCCTGATGTCCATTTGGAGTTAGATAGCCTACAGTCTATTCACTTATGGGTATCCTTTTAAGGTCTTTCTTTGCATATTTGGAGTCGACGTTTTATTGCAAAGTTATGCAGCACTCTAGGACAACCACTCTACATCGACAAAGCAACAGTAGCTCAGACGAGATTGGTATTTGCATGAGCTTGCGTACTGGTTTCTTCAGACGAAGATCTTCCAAATGAGGTTTTCTATCGTGATCATGACGGGAATACTCGGAAGGTACATGTCTGTTAGGACTCTAGCTTGGAGAGTCCTAATTGAGAGGGACATTCATGTAAAACTGTTAGGACTCTAGCTAGGAGAGTCCTAATTGAGAGGGACATTCTGTTAGGACTATAGCTAGGAGAGTCCTAATTGAGAGGGGCATTCATGTAGGAGGTGTTTTCTTAGAGAAGAATCAGGAGTTGTAAGGGAATAGGAGTCTTTACTAGGAGTCATATTAGGAGTTGGTTAGAAGTAAGAGTCTTAAGTAGGAGTCCTATTATGAGTTATGGTTTAGAAGCCCTATAAATAGCCATGTGTTCCTTCTCTTTTCATAAGCAATAGATGAATCTTTTCTGCAGCCTTTGAGCAGCAACTTGGAGGGAGGAACCCCTATAGAGTTCCAAGGAGGCCGATCCCCTAAAGAGATCAACCCCAAGTTTAGAATCTGCAAGGGTTCTAACACCTAGTATCAGAGCAGCGTTCTTGGCATCTCGCTGCCCTTCCACTGCCATCCATCAGCCCTCCACAACCACCCAAAGCAATTCCCACAATTGCTTAAAAGATCGTCACCGAATTCCGCCATCATCTCCACCACCACGGATCATCCTTTGATCTCCCCGTGAATTGCAACAGGTACTGGTTTCCTACCTTACTGCTGCTGCAATTTAGTTACCCTTATTCAAAAATCGAAAAAAAAAAAAAATTGTTCCTATGTTGCTGCATAAACTTTTTGTCACAAAGTTTTCATCTCTACGACGAAAGATACATTGCATAATTCCAGCCGCATAACACCATCTGTTTGATCTTGCTACTGTGCTTTTTCAATCCAAATTTCTACGAAATTTTTATAACATCTTTGAAACTTCATAACAGTGGATTTCCCTTTGGTTTCATAAAAAAATTCTCAATATAAACTACTGATCTTTTACGTCCAATCTGCTGCACTTGAATTGCAGAATTCAAGCCGCATAGCACCATCTATTTGATCTTGCTACTGTGCTTTTTCTATCCAAATTTCTATGAAATTTTTATGACATATTTGACACTTCCTAAAAGTGGATTTCCCTTTGGTTTCATCAAAAAATTCTCAATATAAACTAATGATCTTTTATGTCCAATCTGTTGCACTTGAAAATCTATGCTGCAGAAAATTTCAACTGCATATCGTTGCCTTAACCCATCTATTTGCAATCTTTTTTGAATTAAATTTCTTATACACTTCATAGATCATCTTGGCTTCTATCTAAGATTGATCTATTAACAAATTCATCTCTAAAAATGATTTTATGTTGCTGCAAATTTTCATCGTAACCCGCTGAAAATTTTCGACGACAATTCTGCAATTGCAACTTGCACCAATTTCCATGCTGTTATACTGCCGAAATTTTCTTGATTAAATTATATATCCTTGCTGTCATATAAATTGTGATTTTCCTATCAATTCCCTCCTCAATTCTCTTAAGTTTTTTGTGGAAATTACGTCGAGAAACCGTTGTTTCTTCGACAACAATTATATTCTTACAAGACAGCACATACTTGCTGCAACTTCTACGGATTTTTGTCAAACCTTTGCTACCATCTGCCACAGATCTAAAACTTTCATCCACAACCCTAAAACTCTGCCAAACCACACCCTCAAACTGTACCCAAAATAGCCACAAAACAAGCCTTAACCGCAGCCTACATCCACCAATCCACCAACCCTTTCAACCATCACTTCTCTCAACCTATACATGCCTTTAACCCAACAACAAAAGAGAGATTTAGGGGC
This sequence comes from Musa acuminata AAA Group, assembly GCF_036884655.1. NCBI lineage: Eukaryota > Viridiplantae > Streptophyta > Magnoliopsida > Zingiberales > Musaceae > Musa > Musa acuminata. Next base: position 11,679,516 of record NC_088347.1, on the reverse strand, counting down.
ATATACAATGGCATCTAAGGAGGCAATCAATGCTAAATTCGAAACCTTGGAGGTGCGAATGGAGGAAAAGATTCGGATGCTCTTTACCGAACTCAGATTGGGCCGACCACTAAGCCCGAAGAAATCAAATCAAGGAGAGAGCTTTGCCCAATCACACCAAGCCCGAATAGATGACTTCCAAGGGAGGGGAGGCTCTATGACCAACCCCAACTATCCATGCATGAGAGTGGACTTCCCTAGATGGGAAGAAGGAGACCCGATTGGTTGGATCTTATGCGCGGAGCGATATTTTCCGTACCACAAAATCGCAGATGCATCTATGGTGAAAATTGCAGGTATATATCTTGAAGGGGATGCTATACAATGGTTTAAACAGTTTGAACATACTTATGGAGTCCTTTCATGGCAACAATTAAAAGAAGGACTGCTGATCCGCTTCAGACCAACCGATTACGAGAATATTAACGAACAACTAGCAAAGATCCGACAAACCTCCACCATTCAGGAGTACCAAACCAGGTTTGAAAGGTTATCTAATCAAAATCATGATTGGTCTCAAAAACAGCTATTGAGGACCTTCTTTAAGGGCTTGAAGCCGGAGATCCGAGGAGAAGTTAAAGCGCGACAACCGTACACGCTTATGGCAGCCATCTCTTTCGCACGACATCAAGAGGAGCAATTGAACCTTGAAGCTCGGAGGGCTAGGGTCGCTCCTCAACTAGTAATATTGAAGCCCTCAGCCCCCCCTACTGTCGACCAAGTCCCTGCACCAAAGAGGTTAACAGGAGAAGAGCTTCGGGAGCGATATGCGAAGGGGTTATGTTGGCATTGTGATGAGCCGTGGAGCCATGAGCATCGCTGTAGTAAAGGAGGACTTCTTATGATTGAACCGATAGAAGATGAGGTCATTGAACATTCAGAAGAGAGCCTTGAACATGAAGAAAAAGATGCAGAAGAAGAGCCACAACCGACCGAAGTTACGGTACAAACACTAGCTGGCTACTTAAACCCGCAAACGATGAAAGTTGGAGGCCTCCTCAAACAACAACCGATCACTTTTCTCATCGAGACGGGCAGCACTAATAACTTCCTAAATAGTATGGTTGCTGTCCATATGAACTTACCTATTGAGAATTGCAGCAGGTTTGTCGTTACGGTCGCCAACATACGGATTTTGAAGTGTGATCATAGGTGCCCGTTCGTGAAACTGTTGCTGTAGGACCAAGAGATAATTGCAGATTTCTTCCTCCTCCCTCTTGATGATCATGAGGCCATACTCAGAATTAAATGGTTGATGACATTAGGTGATATTTCTTGGAATTTTATACAACTATTTATAAAATATTACAGTAAGGAGAAACAGGTGATACTGCATGGGAAATGTAAGGGCGACGTAACGACGATTTGCACACAACAAATGGAGAAGGTTTTCCATAAAGCATGCAGCGGCTTTTTGGTAGAACTTGAGCAGCAAACTAAGGGAGAGCCAACAAAATTTGAAGATCCAAATCTACTTCCTTTGCTTGCTGAATTTTCAGATATATTTGACGAACCGCGCAACCTACCTCTTACCAATCGGTATGATCATTGTATAACAATTCTTCCAGGCAAATCTCTAGCAAATGCTCAGCCATATCAGTTTTCACATCTCCAGAACGATGAAATAGAAAGGATTGTAAATGAGATGCTCAAAACAGGAGTTATTCGGCCATGTTGCAGCCCTTACTCTTCACCGGTGCTCCTCATACGAAAGAAGGATAGAATATGGCGATTATGTGTTGATTACCGAGCTCTCAATGTCATAACCATCAAGGATAAATACCCTATTATAGTAGTAGATGAGTTGCTAAGGGAGCACAAATCTTCACAAAGCTGGAACTTCGATCCGTGTATCATCAAATACGAGTATGCGAAGAAGACATACCGAAAACCATCTTTTGAACACACTACAACCACTATGAATTTTTGCTTTCTTCAAAAGAAGGTGGAATATCTTGGGCATATCATATCAGAGGAAGGTGTGGCAGTAGACCCCTTCAAAATTGGAGCAATGCAAAACTGGTTGACCCCGAGGAACATAAAATTGCTACATGGCTTTCTGGGTTTAACAGGCTACTATTGCAAGTTCGTGAAAAACTATAGAGAGATTAGTGCACCAATTACTTCCTTATTGAAAAAAGATGTCTTCCAATGGTCGGACAGAGTCTCCGCTGCCTTCGACAAACTTAAGACAGCCATGATGATGACGCCAGTGCTAACACTACCAGATTTCAACCGACCCTTCATTATTAAGGCCGACGTATCTAGAGTCGGAATTGGAGTTATTCTCATGCAAGATGGTCAACCACTCACATACACTAGCAAGGCATTATCTCCCTCCCATCAAAATAAGTCAACATATGATAAGGAGATGCTTGCCATTGTGCGCGCAGCAATGAGGTGGAGACCCTACTTGATTGGTCGACGATTTCAAATTAAAACCGACCATAAAAGCCTCAAGTACTTTTTGGAGTGAAAGATATCATCCCCTGAGCATCAATAATGGGTAATAAAACTTCTTAGATTTGATTATGAAATAACTTACAAAAAGGGGAAAGAGAATGTTCTTGCAGATGCGCTTTCGAAACTACCCGAGCAAGCTGAAGTTTCGGTCATTTCACTTCCGACCAGCAACTTTCTTAAGAATATTAAGATGGAATGGCAGGAAGATTCAGAGACTAGTAAGATTATAAAAAAATTGGAGGAAGCACCAAGCTCCGTGGCTCATTACAATTGGGACTCAAAAGAATTACACTATAAGGGACACATTGTGCTTATGAAAAATTCTACTTGCATCTTCACGAGTAGATTTTGGACCAAGTTATTCTATATGCAGGGTACTAAATTGAAAAGGAGTATGGCATATCACCCACAAATCGACGGTGAGACAGTTGTAAATAGGTGCTTGGAGACAGCCCAAGGCAACCCACCAAATATGACTACCCAAAGAGAACTCCAGACCTAGCGAAGTGCCATTATTGATCGACGAATCGTGACTCGACGACGACGACCCACTAATGAAGTTCTAATACAATGGGCGAACCTACCAATAGAAGATGCCACTTGGGAGAACTATGTCGACTTGAAGATCAAATTTTCAGAATTCATGAATCATCAGCCTCGAGGACAAGGCTGATTTGAAGAGGGCGGGTCTGTTAGGACTCTAGCTTAGAGAGTCCTAATTGAGAGGGACATTCATGTAAAACTGTTAGGACTCTAGCTAGGAGAGTCCTAATTGAGAGGGACATTCTGTTAGGACTATAGCTATAAGAGTCCTAATTGAGAGGGGCATTCATGTAGTAGGTGTTTTCTTAGAGAAGAATTAGGAGTTGTAAGGGAATAGGAGTCTTGGCTAGGAGTCATATTAGGAGTTGGTTAGAAGTAAGAGTCTTAAGTAGGAGTCCTATTAGGAGTTAGGATTTAGACGCCCTATAAATAGCCATATATTCCTTCTCTTTTCATAAGCAATAGATGAATATTTTCTGCAGCCTTTGAGCAGCAACTTGGAGGGAGGAACCCCTATAGAGTTCCAAGGAGGCCGATCCCCTAAAGAGATCAACCCCAAGTTTAGAATATGCAAGGGTTCTAACAATATCTTATATTCCTGGAAGCCACAACGATGTCAGCATTGCTTATCTTTTGGTCATGCAAATGGAGCTTGTCAGCAAACTCCAAAACCGATCACAAAGGTCTATCGACCACGTCAAGCACCTCAGCAACAAAGTGAGTCTTCTCTAATGGTAGTAGCACCGATGGTGGCGAAGACTATTGAGCATTCCGACTCGCAAGGACAGCACCGCGGACAGAAGGACTAATCTAAAACTATACCTCTTCCTATAATATCTGAGCCTTCCACAACAGAAGTTTCCCATAGTACTAGTGGACAGGAGCAGCATAAGTCAGAAACTTTATCTCTTCCAATATCTTCGGATCCGTCCACAATAGCTCAACGAACTCAGGCCCAAACAAATCTCGCCAGCAAGGATATTCTTCGTCAACAAACTCAGGCCACAACAAACATCGCCAACAAGGATATTCTGTCTCAATAAACTCATGCCCCAACAAACCTCTCTAGCCAGGCTACTCCAACAAGTACTATCCAGGATATTGTGCTGCAACAATCTTATCGTGCTTTAACAAACCCTGCCAATCAAGACCACATGATTCAAGGTATTTTAAAGTTTATAAATCTGCAAGCTATAGATGAAGTGGATAAATATAGGAATAAAGCCATAAAAGGAAAGGAAATTGTGTGGGAGGAAAATACAAAACCTAATGATAAGAAAAAGGATGGTACAGTCCATCCAAAGTCATAGGATAAATATCTTTCCACCTTTTCATTTGTTTATTACTGATGAAGATAACATGCTGGAATGTTCACGGACTTAATAAGCCTTAGAAATGTCGGGAGCTCAACAGAATAATCAAGTCTGCCGCATGTGATATTGTTATTCTAGTGAAATGAAAATTAAACAATCACGCGTTCAAGTTCAAAATAATTTAATATGGCCGGACGCATAACTGTTTACTAATGACTCAAAGGAAACTTTTGGAAAAATATGGGTCTGAGGACAAAAAGAATAGCTAACAACTCAATTTCACTGGTATATATGCTTCAAACAGTATGCAAGAAAGAAATACTCTTTGGTCTGACCCGACTAATATTATAAATGACTATCTCAATGTACCTTGGATTGTTCTTGGAGACTTCAATACTGTTCGGTACACAAATGAAAAAGAGGGGGGTAGACAACTTTCAGAAAGCCAACTTCAAAGTTTTAATGATTACATTGACACTGCAGCATTGTTTGATATGAAATCTGTGGGTAATTGGCTCTCCTGGAGTAATCAATGTGCTGCTAACAGAAAAATAATGGCTCGACTTGATAGATGTTTGATTTAATCATGAATGGTTAACAGTTTACCCAGATTCACTTCTTGAGTATGGTGCTCCTTTGTTTTCTGACCATTCTTTAATGTATATACACGCAGACAAAGTGACACTAAGAGGCAAGAAACTGTTTAGATTCTTCAACATGTGGAGTACTCATCCTCAATTTCTTGAGGTTATCAGATTTGCTTGGAATGTTAATGTGCATGGATCCCCCCCTTACATCTTATGTCAAATGCTCAAAGCCTGTAAAGCAGCACTAAAGGAGTGGAATACAAATACCTTTGGTAATATTACCACCAGAGTTCAATTTTGCAGAAAGGAACTAATGTCATTGCAACATGAGCTACGACTTTAGACAAATGATGAGAATATTATTTACAAAGAGACAGAAGCCAGAAATAACTTCATGCAAGCCTTAAAACAGGAGGAAAGTTTTGCAAAACAGAAATCTCGACAGTATTGGCTTACACTAGGGGATTCCAATACTAAATTTTTCTATGCTTCAATTGCTACTCGAAGGGCTGTTAACTGTATCAGCAAATGCAGAGACAAAGATGATATTCTTATTGAGAATTTAGATGAGGTTAAAGCACACACAAAGCAATTTTTTTATTCCTTACTCAATCAAGCTGGGAAACCTAATAACATTCATATGTGGAGTCGACTAGAAAACTTGATTCGGAAGCTATTTCAATCCTCAATGCCCCAATTACAGATTACGAAATTGTATGTGTTGTCTTTAAGTCACCAAAGCACAAAAGGCCAGGTCCAGATGTGTTTCCAAATGAATTTTACCAAACTGCTTGGTCTATTATTGGAAATGATGTGATCAAGGCTTGCCAATATTTTTTATCTTCAGGTCATATTCTTAGAGAGATGATTTGCACTTTTTTTCTTTAATTCCAAAGAATACAGGGGCTGATTCACTAGAGGACTATCGACCCATATCATTATGCAACTTTATTTACAAGATCATCTCCAAAGTATTGGCAAATAGAATGCAAAAGGTAATACACAAGATCATTAGCCCAAATCAAGCTGCTATCATCAAAGGGAGAAGTATACATCATAACATTTTACTTGCTAATGACTTGGTAAAAGATTTGCACTCAAAAACAAGAGGGACAAAAATCTGTTTTAAAGCTGATTTACGGAAAGCCTTTGATTCAGTTTATAGGAAATTTATCTATAAGATGCTCCTCGATATGAACTTCCCACAGCAATGGGTTAATTGGATTCAATCTTGTCTGGAAACTTCAAAGTTTTCGATACTCTATAATGGCTCACCTATTGGTTTTTTTGGGAGCACGAATGGCATTCGACAAGGTGATCCACTCTCTCCATATCTCTTTACTATTGCGATGGAAGGACTTAGCTGTATGTTGGAACACGTAGTCTTAAATGGAAGCATTAAGGTACCCATTGCTGGTTCTATTCATATATCACACATAACATTTGTAGATGATTTACTTATCTTTCTCCAAAGTGATCCAACTTCAGTAAAGAACCTGGCTACAATTATGAATGACTTTGGTATATTTTCTGGACTTCAGTTAAATCATACGAAAAGTAAAGTATATATGAGCCCTTACGTTGAGGATAAGGTCTTTATTGCACAAACTATGGGGGTTAGTGAGGGAAGCCTACCAGTTCCTTATTTGGGTCTCCCGCTCATATCCACAGGCATTCAAAAAACCCACTGTCAGCCTATCCTGCAAAAAATAAAGAATAAAATTTCTTCTTGGAAAAATAGGCTTCTATCCAAAGTAGGACGACTCGAACTCATCCGTTCGGTATTGCACTCCTACTCTATATATTGGTGTAATGCATTTCTTCTGCCTGCTGGACTTCTCTAAGATATTGAACGGTTATTAATGAAATTCTTCTGGAATGACACAAATGATAAGGCAATGCATATGGTAAATTGGGATAGCATTTGCAAACTGAAAGATGAAGGGGGGCTAAACTTGAGAAATACTAGAGATTGGAATCAAGCATGCTTAGTACAGCAATTGTGAGATCTTTTGCAAAACAAATGTTCTTTATGGTCACAATGGGTTTCTGCTAGGTATCTTTCAAAGGAATCAATCTGGGAAATTTCAACAAGAACATATTACTCTCCAACTTGGAAAGGAATTTTAAAGGTAAGGAATTGGCTAATCAAACACATTTCTTATGTAATCTCTTCTGGAACTAGTACTAATATGTGGTACGATCCTTGGGTGAATGGGAAGAGAATATTTCAATTATAAAACGACATAATACGAAAAGTTCTTGGGGCTCCCCAAGATTGGAAGGTTTCCGAGTTCATTGCTAACGGTACCTGGTGTCTCCCTAATCCTATTTCTCCCGAAATGTTATCACTTTGTCCGACTATCATAGCTATTCCAATTAGGAATAACTCTTCAGATATACTTATTTGGCCTCATGACAATGGCAAATTTAGTGCCACATCCGCATGGAATCAAATTAGGCAAAGAAATAACAAGTGGGTCCCAAGCAGTTGGACATGGGATCGACCGGGATCACAAAGACATTCCTTATGTACATGCCCGGCCCTTCTCAAAAAACTACCTCCAATAGACAATATGAAAAGAAGAAGTATCTATAATGTTAACCGATGCTCCCTTTGTATGCAACAAGAAGAAACTGTTGACCACCTCTATTTTGCTTGTGATTATACAAAATGGATATGGAAGGAGATTCTCCAGCGATTTGAACTCAATAGACTGCCGCAACCAAACTTGCACCAAGAACTAGGTGACCTCATGCAATGTTTCTCAAGAAAATGGCCTCTCACACAACTGGTAAAGGTTACTTTCAGGTGCGCTATTTAGTGGATGTGGAAGGAGAGATGTAACAGAATTTTTGAATGTCAACACACAAACAATGCTCAGCTCTTGAAAAAGATTATTAGAGACTCAAGATCCTGTATGGAGCATAATCTCAAAACCGAGCACTTTAACCGAAGAGAAAAAGATAGTTTTTATCAAATTTAATTTTGCTATTAGCTAAAAATCATGGGAATGATGACAAATAATGTACCCACAGGTAGTTTTGATATAACTGGATAAACATTTTCTATGTTGACTATAATTAGGAGTTATAGTCTACAGCATGTGTAGTCATAACTATCGCATTCGGCGGCCAGATCTAGGGCAACCATTGTAGCGGCGATGACACTGTAGCGGCGACCAGATCTAGGGCGACCACTGTAGTGGCGGCCATATCTCCCTAGGGCGATCTGACTCCTACAACGTTGGCTTTATCCCATGGGAGACAGGCGATGACACTGTAGCGGAGATCTGATTTCCTGCAGCATCGGCTGTTTCCCAAGGGCGACGGTACTGTAGCGACGGCGACGACACTGTAGCAGTGATGGTACTATAGCGGCGACGACATTGTAGCGGCGACTAGATCTCCCTAGGGCGATCTGACTCCTGCAGCGTTGGCTTTCTCCCACGGGCGACGATACTATAGCAACGATCTGATCTCCCTCACTGTAGTGGTGATCGGATCTCGTATAGCGTCGGCTTCTCCCCAAGGGCGACGATACTATAGCGGCGACCAGATCTCCCTAGGGCGACGGTACTGTAGCGGCGATCTGATATACTGCGACGATGGCTTTTCCCTATGGAGACGATTCTATAGCCGTGACCAGAATAGGGATCAAACAAGGCAGCGACGACCCCTATGGCTAGCGACGGTGGTGGGAGGGTTGATACGATGGTATGACTCAATACCGTTACCCCTCAATTGGCTCCTCCTCCATATCCTCTCCAGAGAGAAACTCCTTCGACAAAACAACATCGAAGTAGGTCGCGCTCTAGATCGCGGCTGCCTGCCCTCATTTCTAGTGACCCTAGGCCTTTGACTAGCCTCTTCAAGGCTCCGGTTGGAAGACCGGATCTAAGCTTAGAATTCTTTACTCCATAAGTTCAGGCTGATAAGATGATTGCTGTATACGAGACAGCTGATTCAGTAGAGCTTATTGAGACATGGTCTATGGCGATTGTTGGCTATGTGGTAGGTCTCAAAACATCTTATTTCCCACTATCCTCATTTATAAAAACTCGATGGGGAATATCATCATTTGATCTTCATATGCTGGAGAACGGATTCTTTGTTTGCAAGCTATACTCTGAAGAAGATTTACAACGGGTCCTCGAAGGATTCTGGACTATTCGCGGCCATCCAATGATTCTACGATGCTGGTCTCCTGATGTCCATTTGGAGTTAGATAGCCTATAGTCTATTCCATTATGGGTATCATTTCAAGGTCTTCCTCTACATCTTTGGAGTCGACATTTTATTGCAAAGTTATGCAGCACTCTAGGACAGCCACTCTACATCGATAAAGCAACAGCTGCTCAGACGAGATTAGCATTTGCACGAGCATGTGTACTGGTTTCTTCCAACGAAGATCTTCCAAATGAGGTTTTCTATCGTGATCTTGACGGGAACACTCGGAAGGTACATGTCTCATATTCCTAGAAGCCACAACGATGTCAGCATTGCTTATCTTTTGGTCATGCAAATGGAGTTTGTCAGCAAACTCCAAAACAAATCACAAAGGTCTATCGACCACGTCAAGCGCCTCAGCAACAAAGCGAGTCTTCTCTAATGGCAGTAGCACCGATGGTGGCAAAGACTATTGAGCATTCCGACTCGTAAGGACAGCACCGCGGACAAAAGGACAAATCCAAAACTATATCTCTTCCTATAATGTCGGAGCCTTCCACAACAGAGGTTTCCCTTGGTACTAGTGGACAGGAGAAATATAAGTCAGGAACTTCATCTCTTCCAATATCATTGGATCCGTCCACAATAACTCAACAAACTCAGACCCAAACAAATCTCGCCAGCAAGGATATTCTTCCTCAACAAACTCAAGCCACAACAAACATCGCCAACAAGGATATTCTGTCTCAACAAACTCATGCCCCAATAAACCTCTCTAGCCAGGCAACTCCAACAAGTACTATAAAGGATATTGTGCTGCAACAATCTTATCGTGCTTCAACAAACCCTGCCAATCAAGACCACATGATTCAAGGTATTTTAAAGTTTAAAAATCTACAATCTGTAGATGAAGTGGATAAATATAGGAATAAAGCCATAAAAGGTAATGATATTATGCGGGAGGAAAATACAAAATCGAAGGATAAGAAAAAGGATGGTACAGTCCATCCAAAGTCGTAGGATGAATACCTTACCACCTTTTCATTTCTTTATTACTGATGAAGATAACATGTTAGAATGTTCACAGACTTAATAAGCCGGAGAAATGTCGGGAGCTCAACAGAATAATCAAGTATGCCGCATGTGATATTGTTATTCTAGTAGAAACGAAAATTAAACAATCGTGCGTTCAAGCTCAAAAGAATTTAATATGGCCGGTTGCAGAAATGTTTACCAATGACTCAAATGAAACTTTTGGTAGAATATGGGCCTTATGACATCCTAACTCTATTAATGCTTGGTTTATTTCTGCTACTGATCAATTCATTCATCTTAAGGTAGAGGACAAAAAGAATGGCTGTCAATTCAATTTCACTCGTATATATGCTTCAAATAGTATGAAAGAAAGAAATACTCTTTGGTCTGACCTGACTAATATTGCAAATGGCTGTCTCAATGTACCTTGGATTGTTCTTGGAGACTTTAATACTATTCGGTACACAAATGAAAAAGAGGGGGGTAGACAACTTTCAGAAAGCCAGCTTCAAAGTTTTAATGATTACATTGACACTGTAACTTTGTTTGATATGAAATATGTGGGTAATTGGCTCTCCTGGAGTAATCAAGGTGCTGCTAACAGAAAAATAATGGCTCGATGTTAGAACCCTTACAGATTCTAAACTTGGGGTTGATCTCTTTAGGGGATCGGCCTCCTTGGAAATCTATAGGGGTTCCTCCCTCCTAGTTTCTACTCAAAGGCTGCAAAAAAGATTCATCTATTGCTTATGAAAAGAGAAGGAATACATGGCTATTTATAGGGCTTCTAAACCCTAACTCCTAATAGGACTCCTACTTAAGACTCTTACTTATAACCAACTCCTAATATGACTCCTAGTCAAGACTCTACTCCCTTACAACTCCTAATTCTTCACTAAGAAAATACCTCCTACATGAATGCCCCTCTATATTAGGACTCTCCTAGCTATAGTCCTAACAGAATGTCCCTCTCAATTAGCACTCTCATAGCTAGAGTCCTAACAGTTTTACATGAATGTCCCTCTCAATTTGGACTCTCCAAGCTAGAGTCCTAACAGACTCTTCAAATCAGTCTTGTCCTCGAGGCTGATGATTCATGAATTATGGGAATTAGATCTTCAAGTCGTCATAGTTCTCCCAAGTGGCGTCTTCTATTGGTAGGTTCGCCCATTGTATTAGAACTTCATTCGTGGGTCGTCGTTGTCGAGTCACGATCCGTCGATCAATAATGGCACTTTGCTGGGTCTAGAGTTCTCTTTGGGTAGTCATATTTGGTGGGTGGCCTTAGGCTGTCTCCAAGCACCTATTTACAACTGTCTCACCGTCGATTTGTGGGTGATATTCCATACTCCTTTTCAATTTAGTACCCTGCATGTAGAATAACTTGGTCAAAAATCTACTCGAGAAGATGCAAGTAGAATTTATCATAAGCACAATGCGTCCCTTATAGTGTAATTCTTTTGAGTCCCAATTGTAATGAGCCACGGAGCTTGGTGCTTCCTCCAATTTTTTTATAATCTTATGAGTCTCTAAATCTTCCTGCCATTCCATCTTAATATCCTTAAGAAAGTTGCTGGTCGGAAGTGAAATGGCCGAAACTTCAGCTTGCTCGGGTAGCTGCGAAAGCGCATCTACAAGAACATTCTCTTTCCCCTTTTTGTAAGTTATTTCATAATCAAATCTAAGAAGTTTTATTACCCATTTTTGCTGCTCAGGGGATGATATCTTTCGCTCCACAAAGTACTTGAGGCTTTTATGGTTGGTTTTAATTTGAAATCGTCGACCAATCAAGTAAGGTCTCCACCTCGTTGCTACGCGCACAATGGCAAGCATCTCCTTATCATATGTTGACTTATTTTGATGGGAGGGAGATAAAGCCTTGCTAGTGTATGTGAGTGGTTGACCATCTTGCATGAGAATGGCTCCAATTATGACTCCAGATGCGTCGGCCTCAATAATGAAGGATCGGTTGAAATCTGGTAGTGTTAGCACCGGCGTCGTCATCATGGCTGTCTTAAGTTTGTCGAAGGCAGCGGAGGCTCTGTCCGACATTAGAAGACATCTTTTTTTAATAAGGAAGTAATTGGTGCGCTAATCTCTCCATAGTTTTTCACAAACTTGCAGTAGTAGCCTGTTAAACCTAGAAAGCCATGTAGCAATTTTATGTTCCTCGGGGTCAGCCAGTTTTGCATTGCTCCAATTTTGAAGGGGTCTACTGCCACACCTTCCTCTGATATGATATGCCCAAGATATTCCACCTTCTTTTGAAGAAAGCAAAAATTCATAGTGGTTGTTGTGTGTTCAAAAGATGGTTTTCGGTATGTCTTTTTCGTATACTCATATTTGATGATACCCGGATCGAAGGTCCAGCTTTGTGAAGATTTGTGCTCCCTCAGCAACTCATCTACTACTAGAATAGGATATTTATCCTTGATGGTTATGCCATTGAGAGCTCGGTAATTAACACATAATCGCCATATTCTAGCCTTCTTTCGTATGAGGAGCACCGGTGAAGAGTAAGGGCTACAATACGGCCGAATAACTCCTGTTTTGAGCATCTCGTTTACAATCCTTTCTATGTCATCCTTCTGGAGATGTGAATACTGAAATGGCTGAGCATTTGCTGAAGATTTGCTTGGAAGAATCGTTATACAATGATCATGCCGACGGGTAAGAGGTAGGTTGCGCGGTTCGTCAAATATATCTGAAAATTCAGTAAGCAAAGGAAGTAGATTTGGATCTTCAATTTTGTTGGCTCTCCCTTAGTTTGCTGCTCAAGTTGTACCAAAAAAGCCGCTGCATGCTTTATGCAAAACCTTCTTCATTTGTTGTGTGCAAATCGTCGTTATGTCGCCCTCACGTTTCCCATGCAGTATCACCTGTTTCTCCTTACTGTAAAATTTTATAAATAGTTGTATAAAATTCCAAGAAATATCACCTAATGTTATAAACCATTTAATTCTGAGTATGGCCTCATGATCATCAAGAGGGAGGAGGAAGAAATCTGCAATTATCTCTTGGTCCTACAGCAACAGTTTCACCTGCGGGCACCTATGATCACACTTCAAAATTCGTCCCTTGGCGACCGTAACGACAAACCTGCTGCAATTCTCAATAGGTAAGTTCATATGGACAGCAACCTTACTGTTTAGGAAGTTATTAGTGCTGCCCGTCTCGATGAGAACAGTGATCCGTTGTTGTTTGAGAAGGCCTCCAACTTTCATCGTTTGCGGGTTTGAGTAGCCAGCTAGTGTTTATACCGTAACTTCGGTCGGTTGTGGCTCTTCTTCTGCATCTTTTTCTTCATGTTCAAGGCTCTCTTCTGAATGTTCAATGATCTCTTCTTCTATCGGTTCAATCATAAGAAGTCCTCCTTTACTACAGCGATGCTCACGGCTCCACGGCTCGTCACAATGCCAACATAACCCCTTCGCATATCGCTCCCGAAGCTCTTCTCCTGTTAACCTCTTTGGTGCAGGGACTTGGTCGATAGTAGGGGGGGCTGAGGGCTTCAATATTACTAGTTGAGGAGCGACCCTAGTCCTCCGAGCTTCATGGTTCAATTGCTCCTCTTGATGTTGTGCGAAAGAGATGGCTGTCATAAGCGTGTATGGTTGTCGCGCTTTAACTTCTCCTCGGATCTCCGGCTTCAAGCCCTCATTGAAGGTCCTCAATAGCTGTTTTTGAGACCAATAACGAGTTTGTTTAGATAACCTTTCAAACCTGGTTTGGTACTCCTGAATGGTGGAGGTTTGTCGGATCTTTGCTAGTTGTTCGTTAATATTCTCATAATCTGTTGGTTTGAAGCGAATCAGTAGTCCTTCTTTGAATTGTCGCCATGAAAGGACTCCATAAGTATGTTCAAACCAATCAAACCATTGTATAGCATCCCCTTCAAGATGTATAGCTGCAATTTTCACCATAAATGCATCCGCGGTTTTGTGGTACCGAAAATATCGCTCCGCGTGCAAGATCCAACCAATCGGGTCTCCTTCTTCCCATATAGGGAAGTCCACCCTTATGCGTGGATAGTTGGGATCGATCATAGAGCTTCCCCTCTCTTGGAAGTCATATATTTGGGCTTGGTGTGATTGGGCAAAGCTATCTCCTTGATATGATTTCTTCGGGCTTAGTGGTCGGCCCAATCTGAGTTCAGTAAAGAGCATCCGAATCTTATCCTCCATTCGTGCCTCGAAGGCTTCGAATTTAGCATTGATTGCCTCCTTAGATGCCATAGTATATGCCCCCAAATCTTTAATGTTAAGATCTCTCTTTTATTGTTGGGTTAAAGGCATGTATAGGTTGAGAGAAGTGATGGTTGAAAGGGTTGGTGGATTGGTGGATGTAGGCTGCGGTTTAGGCTTGTTTTGTGGCTGTTTTGGGTGTAGTTTGAGGGTGTGGTTTGGCAGAGTTTTAGGGTTGTGGATGAAAGTTTTGGATCTGTGGTAGATGGTAGCAAAGGTTTGATAGAAATCAGTGGAAGTTGCAGCAAGTATGTGCTGTCTTGTAAGAGTAGAATTGTCGTCGAAGAAACAACGGTTTCTCGACGTAATTTCCACCAAAAACTTGAGAGAATTGAGGAGGGAATTGATAGAAAAATCACTGTTTATATGACAGCAAGGATATCTAATTTAATCAAGAAAATTTCGGCAGTATAATAGCAAGGAAATTGGTGCATGTTGCGATTGCAGAATTCTCATCCAAAAATTTCAGCGGGCTATGACGAAAATTTGCAGGAACATAAAATCATTTTTAGAGATGAATTTCTTAATATATCAATCTTATATGGAATCAAAGATGATCTATGAAGTGTATAAGAAATTTCATTCAAAAAAGATTGCAAATGGATGGGTTAAGGAAACAATATGCGGCTGAAATTTTCTGCAGCATAGATTTTTAGGTATAGCAGATTGGACGTAAAAGATCAATGGTATATTGAGAATTTTTTGATGAAACCAAAGGGAAATCCAGTATTAGGATGTGTCAAAGCTATCATAAAAATTTCATAGAGATTTGGATAGAAACAACATAGTATCAAGATAAAAAAACAGTGCTATGCGGCTGAAATTTTACGGTGCAGATTTTTAAGTATAGCAGATTAGACGTAAAAGATCAATGGTTTATATTGAGAATTTTTCGAAAAAACTAAAGGGAAATCTGCTGTAAGGAAGTGTCAAATATGTCATAAAAATTTCATATATATTTGGATAGAAAAAGCATAGTAGCAAGATCAAACAGATGGTGCTATGCGGCTTTCTGCAATGTATCTTTCGTCGTAGAGATGAAAACTTTGTGACGAAAGGTTTATGCAGCATTTGTTTGATTTTGGATATAGGAACATTTTTTTTTTTTTTTGATTTTCAAATAAGGATAACTAAATTGCAGCAGCAGTAAGGTAGGAAACCAGAAGCTGTTGCAATTCACGGGGAGATCAAAGGATGATCTTTGGTGGTGGTGATGACGGTGAAATTTGGCGACGATCTTTTAAGCAATTGTGGGAATTGCTTTGGGCGGTTGTGGAGGGTTGATGGATGGTAGTGAGATGCCACGAACACTGCTCTGATACCAGGTGTTAGAACCCTTGCAGATTCTAAACATAGGGTTGATCTCTTTAGGGGATCGGCCTCCTTGGAACTCTATAAGGGTTCCTCCCTCCAAGTTGCTGCTCAAAGGCTGTAAAAAAGATTCATCTAGAAGGAATACATGGCTATTTATAGGGCTTCTAAACCCTAACTCCTAATAGGACTCGTACTTAAGACTCTTACTTCTAACCAACTCCTAATATGACTCATAGTCGAGACTCCTACTCCCTTACAACTCTTAATTCTTCACTAAGAAAACATCTCCTACATGAATGCCCCTCTCAAATAGGACTCTCCTAACTATAGTCCTAACAGAATATCCATCTCAATTAGGACTCTCCTAGCTAGAGTTCTACAGTTTTACATGAATGTCCCTCTCAATTAGGACTCTCCAAGCTAGAGTCCTAACACTCGACTTGATAGGTGTTTGATTAATCATGAATGGTTAACAGTTTACCCAGATTCACTTTGTGAGTATGGTGCTCCTTTGTTTTCTGACCATTCTTTAAGGTATATACACGCAGATAAAGCGACACCAAGAGACAAGAAACCGTTTAGATTCTTTAACATGTGGAGTACTCATCCTCAATTTCTTGATGTTATCAGATCTGCTTGGAATTTTAATGTGCTTGGAATCTTATGTCAAAATCTCAAAGCCTGTAAAGCAACACTAAAGGAGTGGAATACAAATACCTTTGGCAATATTACCACCACAGTTCAATTTTGCAGGAAGAAACTAATGTCATTGCAACATGAGCTGCAACTTCAGCCAAATGATGAGAATATTATCTACAAAGAGACAGATGCCAGAAATAACTTCATGCAAGCCTTAAAACAGGTGGAACGTTTTGCAAAGCAGAAGTCTCGACAGCATTGGCTTACACTAGGAGATTCCAATACTAAATTTTTCTATGCTTCAATAGCTACTTGATGCGCTGTTAACCGTATCAGCAAATGCAGAGACAAAGATGATAATCTTATTGAGAATTTAGATGAGGTTAAAGCACACACAGAGCAATTTTTTTATTCCTTACTCAATCAAGCTGGGAAAACTAATAACATTCATGTGGAGCCGATTAGAAAACTTGATTCAGAAGCTATTTCAGTCCTCAATGCCCCAATTACAGATGACGAAATTGTATGTGTTGTCTTTAAGTCACCAAAGCACAAAAGCCCAGGTCTAGATGGATTTCCAGCTGAATTTTACCAAACTGCTTGGTCTATTATTGGGAATGATGTGATTAAGGCTTGCCAACATTTTTTCTCTTCAGGTCATATTCTTAGAGAGATGAATTGCACTTTTATTTCTTTAATTCCGAAGAATTCAGGGGCTGATTCACTAGAGAAAAATCGACCCATATCATTATGCAACTTTATTTACAAGATCATCTCCAAAGTATTGGCAAATAGAATGCAAACGGTAATACACAAGATCATTAGCCCAAATCAAGCTGCTTTCATCAAAGGGAGAAGTATACATCATAACATTTTGCTTGCTAATGAATTGGTCAAAGATTTGCATTCAAAAGCAAGAGGGACAAAAATATGTTTTAAAGTTGATTTACGGAAAGCCTTTGATTCAGTTAATAGGAAATTTATCTATAAGACGCTCCTCGATATGAACTTCCCACAGCAATGGATTAATTGGATTCAATCTTGCTTGGAAACTCCAAAGATTTCGATACTCTTTAATGGCTCACCTATTGGTTTTTTTGGGAGCACGAATGGCATCCGACAAGGTGATCCACTCTCTCCGTATCTCTTTACTATTGCGATGGAAAACTTAGCTGTATGTTGGAACATGCAGTCTTAAATGCTAGCATTAAGGTACCCAATGCTGGCTCTATTCATATATCACATATAACATTTGCAGATGATTTACTTATCTTTCTCCAAAATGATCCAACATCAGTAAAGAACCTGGCTACTATTATGAATGACTTTGGTATGGTTTCTGGACTTCAGTTAAATCATGCAAAAAGTAAAGTATATATGAGCCCTTAAGTTGAGGATAAGGTCTTTATTGCACAAAACCCACTGTCAGCCTATCCTGCAAAAAATAAAGAATAGAATTTCTTCTTGGAAAAATAGGCTTCTATCAAAAGTAGGACGACTCGAACTCATCCGTTCTGTATTGCACTCCTATTCTATATATTGGTGTAATGCATTTCTTCTGCTTGCTGGACTTCTCCAAGATATTGAACGGTTATTAATGAACTTCTTCTGGAATGACACAAATGATAAGGCAATGCATATGGTAAATTTGGATAGCATTTGCAAACCGAAAGATGAAGGGGGGCTAAACTTGAGAAATACTAGAGATTGGAATCAAGCATGCCTGGTACAACAATTGTGGGATCTTTTGCAAAACAAATGTTCCTTATGGTCACAATGGGTTTCTGCTAGGTATCTTTCAAAGGAATCAATCTGGGAAATTTCAACAAGAACATACCACTCTGCAACTTGGAAAGGAATTTTAAAGGCAAGGAATTGGATAATTAAACACATTTCTTATGCAATCTCTTCTGGAACTAGTACTAATATGTGGTACGATCCTTGGGTGAATTGGAAGAGTATATTTCAATTATATGGCGACAGAATACGAAAAGATCTTGGGGCTCCCAAAGATTGGAAGGTTTCCGAGTTCATTGCTAACGGTACCTGGTGTCTCCCTAATCCTATTTCTCCCGAAATGTTATCACTTTGGCCGACTATCATAGCTATTCCAATCAAGAACAACTCTTCAAATATACTTATTTGGCCTCATGACAATGGCAAATTTAGTGCCACATCCGCATGGAATCAAATTAGGCAAAGAAATAACAAGTGGGTCCCAAGTAGTTGGACATGGGATCGATCGGGATCACAAAGACACTCCTTATGTACATGGCAGGCCCTTCTCAATAAACTACCTACAATAGACAATATGAAAAGAAGAGGTATCTATCATGTTAACCGATGCTCCCTTTGTTTGCAACAAGAAGAAACTGTTGACCACCTCTATTTTGCTTGTGATTATACAAAATGGATATGGAAGGAGATTCTCCAGCGATTTGAACTCAATAGACTACCGCAACCAAACTTGCACCAAGAACTAGGCGACCTTATGCAATGTTTCTCAAGAAAAGGGCTTCTTACACAACTGGCAAAGGTTGCTTTCAGATGCGCTATTTGGTAGATGTGGAATGAGAGATGTTATAGAATCTTTGAATTTCAACACATAAACAATGCTCAGCTCTTGAAAGTGATTATTAGAGACTCAAGATCCTGTATGGAGCATGATCTCAAAACCGAGATCATGTGTGGGGTGCATGTGTGGGGCATCGGGGAGGAGAAGGGAAGAAGAGGAGAAGAAGAGAAGAGGAAGAAGAAGAAGAAAAGAGGAGGGTGGCTGCGGCAAGGGCTGCAGCGAGGAGCTGTGGGGCATTGGGAAGGAGAAAGGAAGAAGAGGAGAAGAAGAGAAGAAGAAGAAGAGAGAGGAGGGTGGTTGCGGCAAGGGCTGCAGCGAGGAGGTGTGGGGCGTTAGGGAGGAGAAGGGAAGAAGAGGAGAAGAAGAGAAGCAGAAGAAGAAGAAGAAGAAGAAGAAGAGGAAGAGAAGAAGGAGAAGCAGGAGAAGAGGTTGTGATGCCTCTGTTTCCTGCATGACACGGGAGTGTCTAATTTACTACAATCTGATTATATGAGCCTTGATTATGATCTAGTATCATTTTCAGTCAATAATGATGCCTCATAATCTTTATCTCAGCACACTCAAATATGACAGCTCATCAGCATATTCTCTGCACAAAGTTAAAGCTGTTTCAAGGTGCTTTTCTTCAAGACAAAGGAATGCATTAAAGGAGTTGGTTGGCAGTTGTAAACATTTCTTCATTACCAATGAGTGCATTAAAATAGTTGGTTAGTAGCTGTAAACACTTAATTTCGAAATTCCCTATGCATGAAGGGTTGTTTCATGCACTAGTATTTATTTTGGTGTTTAGGACTTAGAAAGGATTTTAGAAACTGATGATATATGGGCAGAAGCTTTTAGAGAACCCCTTAAACTCTATATCTCTTGGATGCGTCCTTGAGTGGTGAGTCTTTTATTTTCTAGTTATGTATCCTCGTTTAATTTCCGTTGGGTGGTGAACTTTCTGTATCCCATTGCGATTTTAAACTTGGTGGTGAGCTACTTTTCGTTTTTATCTAAGCTGCTTCGTTAGTGCTTCTGGTATCAGTTCTTCCTTGTCTACTGTGACATTTTCTATCTGAATAAATTTTCCATCGGTGTTATTTGGAAATCCATTCTGCATTTTTACCCTCCCCGGTATCAGTTTGGTATCAGGGCTAAAGGCTAGAAATCATGGCAAGGCGGAATGGAAAAGGTGTAGTCGGTGAAGGTAGCGACCATGGAGATGATGCTGAGTCGTTGAGGCTGCAACTATAAAAAATGCAGCGTAGCCTACAAGAAAAAAATGAAATAATCGACAAACTTCAAAGTAGACACAACCAGCATGAAAATGACGCTCGAGAGTTTACTTCTGATGATGAAACACCTCATCTTCCAAAGGAGTCAAGAAGATGTCGGAGAAGAAATGAAGTCCAAGACGAGTGGCAGAATAAATATAATCCCAGATTTGATATGCCAGAATTTGAAGGGAAAATACATGTTGATGACTATTTCGATTGGCTTAATATAGTAGAAAGAATCTTCGATTTTCATGAACCACCAGAACAAAAGGTCAAACTTGTGGCACTCAAACTCAAGCGGAATGCATCTTTTTGGTGGGAAAATCTGAAGAAACAAAGAGAACGTTGTTAGGATTGAGAGCACTAAGAGGGGGGGGGGGTGAATTAGTGCAACGGAAATCTTTCAGCGATTTAAAAAAAAAAAAAACAAAAGCTACGTTCGTCCGATAAAAATGATTTCGATGTAAAAGCCAATTCTAAGATTACTTAAGATTATGCGCAGTTTACAACTAAGCACAGTTTACGTCTAAATTGAGTTTGCGTCTAAATACAGTTTGCGTCTAAACGCAGTTTTGCGTCTAAACACAGTTTTACGTCTAAACGCAATTTTGCGTCTAAACTCAATTTACGTCTAAACGTAGTTTTACGTCTAAACTCAGTTTGCGTCTAAAAGTAGTTTATGTCTAAAACATAGTTTTATGTCTAAACACAGTTTGTGCAGTTTGCGTCTAAATAGAGTTTTTCATCTAAACTCAATTTACGTCTAAACGTAATTTTACGTCTAAACGCAGTTTGCGTCTAAACACAGTTTTACGTCTAAACGTAGTTTTACGTGTAAAAGAAGTTTACGTCCAAAACATAGTTTTATGCTTAAACACAGTTTCGAAGTTTACGTTTAAACGCAGTTTTACGTCTAAACGCAGTTTGCGTCTAAACGCAGTTTTACGTCTAAACGCAGTTTGCGTCTAAAACAGTTTCAAAGGGATCTAAACTTAGAAGCTAGTTCATAAAAGCGCAGAAGACAGTTTTGCAGAATCAAAACACAAACGTAAGCTGATCATACGAAAAACATAGATTTACGTCTAAATGCAGATTCGAAAATATCAGCACTTAGAACTTGTTCGTAAAGGCGCAAAGAGCAGTAGTTATGTAGGAGGTTTGCAGTAATGATAAGGTACTCGAAATAAAAGCAAACCAGAGATTTAGAGTGGTTCGGTCAGTCTTGACCTACTGCACTTTTGGCTTCCGCCTCCGACGAGGTCACCGACGTCAATTAGCTGCCTTCCTTCAATGGGCGAAGGCCAACTGCCCTTTTACAGTTTCACTCCTTTTGATGGGCTCAGGAGACAACCCTTACAGATCCTTTCTCTCCTCTCTTTACAACTCAAGACTTGAAGAACAGAAAGAGGAGAACTTTTGGACTTTACACAAATTGGAGCTCTTAGAATCACAGAAAAGATCAAGAATTCGGTGTGGATCTATTGTCTTTCTGTGCTGAATGGGTGGGGTATTTATAGGCCCCAACCCAGTTCAAATTTGGAGCTCAAAACGATCAAATCCTGGAATTCCGGGATCAGGCGGTTGCATCTCCTGACTGGAGAGGTTGCACCGCCTAGCAGAGCTCGGAGACTGAGCCCAGGCGGTTGCACCTCTCTGTCAGGGGCGGTTGCACCGCCTGAGTCTGGCTCGGAGACTGAGCCCCAGGCGGTGCCACCTCTTGACTGAGGCGGGTTGCACCTCTCTGCCAGAGCTCGAAGACCGAGCTCAGGCGGTGCTACCTCTCTGTCAGGGAGGTTGCACCGCCCAGTCAAGCTCGAAGACTGAGCTCAGGCGGTTGCACCTCCTGGCTGGGGCAGTTGCACCGCCCAGTCTCGCTGGGAGACTTAGCCCAGGCGGTGCCACCTCCTGGCCTAGGCGGTTGCACCTCCTGGTGCAATCAGGGTCCGAATGGTTAGCTCCATTCGGCCCAATTTCAATCTTTTCAGGGGCCCAATTGCCCCAAGATTAAGCTAATGGGATCACCTCCCATTTTCCAACTTAATCAACCTGCTAACTATGATTAAATCTAAGACAATTTCTGCAGCTTTGCTCCGATGCGTCAATCGCCTCTTCCGACGAGTTTCCGGCGAACTTCCGTCGATCATCCGATGAACCCTCGGTGATGCTTCTGTGGACTTCCGGCAAACACTTAGACTTTGCGACGATCCACTTGGCGAGTTCCAACGAGCTTCGCTTGGCAAGCTTCTGGACTTCTCGGATTTGTTCTCGCATAACCTCCGACGATCGTCCGAACTTCCGTCGAACTCTCGAACTCCCAACGTAATCATGATCTTGACTCCGGCGCAACTCCTGCTGCTTGTCTAACTTTCATCGTAGTTAATCCTGCACACTTATCTCAACACATAGATTAGAAAACAAATGACAATTGACTTCATCATCAAAATCCGAGATTCAACAATCTCCCCCTTTTTGATGATGACAATCAATTGATAATGGAGTTATCCTTAACTCCCCCTGTCTATATGCCATAGTTGAGATAAGTCAACCATGAATTCAAGACCTAAGAATTCAAGTGACGTATTGATAAGTCAGATCAGTTAAACTTATCAATACTCCCATCATGATACCCATCATGATGTATCTCTTCAAGAATGATGTCAAGGCTTGACATACATCATCAAGTTTGTATGATTGTGTTTGTAACTATTCATCATGTAATTTAATATTATCATATAAAGCTGTGAAGCACTATTACATGATGCACACATTTGAAATATTCTTGCAAGTTTTGCATTTTCTTCACATGATAAGATATCAACTCAGGGCATAATGCAAACTTTAGCACATGTTCATATATCTCTTGGTGATGCAAGGATGGCATAATCATAGCAGTGTTTATAGCATCACTCATAGTATTTCTAATCATGGCAGTGTTTATCAATTCATATATCTCCCCCTTTGTCATCAACAAAAAGCATAGTAATTATGATACCAGGAAAATAATATTAGCAAGCTTATAGAGGAATTTTACATAGGGATTTTATCAGATTTATTCCAGAAACTTATGAAAGTGTACGAATAAATCTGTTTTAAGATGCATTTGGACAAGATTTTGTTACAGATTTTCACATATAAACATGGCAATCAAGTGATCTGATCATTCAATATAGTCCGAAAAATAAGTTTATTTATTCGGACACATTAACATTCCTAATTCTCGTTTAATGAAATCAAATTGTTCTTCATTTAGAGGTTTTGTAAAAATGTCAGCTAGTTGATGTTTAGTATCAATGAACTCTATGGTTACGTCATGATTAGTGACATGATCTCGTATAAAGTGATGTCTAATATCAATATGTTTTGTTCTTGAGTGTTGTATAGGATTTTTAGTTAAGCATATTGCACTCGTGTTATCACATTTAATGGGAATATCTTTAAGATTAACTTTGTAATCTTCTAAAGTGTTTTTAATCCATACAACTTGTGCACAGCATGCACTTGCTGCAATATATTCAGCTTCGGTTGTTGATAGAGCAACCGAGCTTTGTTTCTTAGATGACCAAGATACAAGGGCATGTCCTAAAAATTGACATGATCCTGATGTGCTTTTTCTATCTAGTCTACAACCAGCGAAGTCCGCATCAGCATAAGCTGTTAACTCAAAATTTTCTGATTTTAGGTACCATAATCCTAGATTTGTGGTTCCATTAAGATATCTAAGTATTCTTTTGACTACTTTAAGATGAGATATCTTAGGGTTTGATCGAAATCTAGCACAAAGTCCTACACTGAACATGATGTCTGGTCTGGTGGCAGTGAGGTAAAGTAAACTTCCTATCATACCCCTATAAGTCTTTTGATTAAAGCTTTCTCCACTTTCATCAATTTCTAACTTAGTGGAGGTGCTCATAGGAGTGTTAATAGCCTTTGAGTTGTTCATATTAAACTTTTTTAATAAATTCATAGCATATTTTGTTTGACTAATAAAGATGCCATTGCTTAATTGTTTGATTTGTAAACCTAAGAAGAATGTTAATTCTCCCATTAAGCTCATTTCGAATTCAAGACTCATGGTTCTAGCAAAAGATTCACAGAGAGATTCATTTGTAGAGCCAAAGATAATATCATCAACATAAATCTGAACAATGAGAAAATTATTTTCAAAATTCTTGATAAATAATGTAGTATCAACCTTGCATTTTGTGAAATTATTTTCGATAAGAAAAGAACTAAGTCTCTCATACCAAGCCCTTGGGGCTTGTTTTAAACCATAGAGAGCTATGGTTAATCTAAACACATGATTAGGGAGGCTATCATTTTCAAAACCAAGAGGTTGTTCAACATAAACTTCTTCGGAGATAAAGCCATTTAGAAAAGCACTTTTAACATCCATTTGAGACAACTTAAAAATATTACTGTTAGCGTAGGCAAGGAGCATCCTTATGGCTTCCAATCGAGCCACAGGAGCGAAGGTTTCTTCGTAATCGATACCTTCTTGTTCGTTGAAACCTTTAGCCACTAATCTAGCCTTGTTTCTAACCACGATACCATTTTCATTTTGCTTGTTTCTGAAGACCCATTTAGTACCAATAACTAAATGGTCATTTGGCCTAGGAACAAGCTTCCACACTTCATTTCTCTCAAATTGATTTAATTCATCTTGCATTGCGATAATCCATGAATCATCTTTCATGGCTTCATCAATGCATTTGGGTTCAATTTGGGCGAGAAAGGCGGCATTCGCACAAAAGGTTTTAAGAGAAGATCGTGTTTGAACCCCCTTTGACGTGTCTCCTAGGATTAGCTCCTTAGGGTGAGCATCTACATACTTCCAATCCTTGGGTAAGGATATTTCGGAAGTGGATGCATCCAGGTTGTTAGTTGGAGAAGGGGTTTCATTTAAGTTCAAAGAATCAAAATTAACATCTTCATCAAGATCATTTTTCGTGATTTCGGAAATCTCATTGAAAACAACATGGATGGATTCTTCAATAATTAGAGTTCTTTTATTGAAGATACGAAAGGCTTTAGAAACCGTATAATAACCAAGAAAGATTCCTTCATCGGATTTAGCATCAAATTTTCTTAAGTTGTCTTTTTCATTCAAGATAAAACACTTACACCCAAAGATTTTAAAATATGAAACGTTGGGTTTTTTATTGTTCCATAACTCATAGGGAGTTTTGCTTACTAGAGGTCTTACTAGAACTCTATTTAAAATGTAGCATGCAGTATTTACAGCTTCGGCCCAAAAATATTTGGGTAGGTTGTGTTCATTCAACATGGTTCTTGCCATTTCTTGTAAATTTTGATTTTTTCTTTCTACAACTCCATTTTGTTGAGGGTTTCTAGGAGTAGAGAAATTATGGTTGTATCCATTGAGTTCACAAAATAGCTAGAAATCTTGGTTTTGAAATTCACCACCATGATCACTTCTAATTGACGAAATCATAGAACCTTTCTCATTCTGAACGAGTTTACAAAACTTGGTAAAATATCTATGGCATTCACTTTTCTGTTTTAAGAAGTAAGTCCATGTGTATCTGCTATAGTCATCCACGATGATGAAAGCGTATTTGCTACCTCCTAGGCTTGATGTGGAGATGGGTCCGAACAAGTCCATATGGATCAATTGTAAGGGCCTAGAGGTGCTTATTTGATTTTTAGATTTAAAGCTACTCTTAATTTGTTTACCTAATTGGCAAGCATCACATACATTATCTTTGATGAACTTGATATGAGGAATTCCTCTTACAAGTTCTTTGGATGATATTTGAGTGATTAGCTTCATGCTAGCATGACCTAATCTTCTGTGCCATATCTAAGCACTCTCATTTAAAGCAGAAAAACATATTTCATTACATAAATCATTGATGTCAATAGTGTATACGTTATTTTGTTTTAATGCAATCATAGATATGTTTTTGTGTGGTTTTTCAATGATGCAAGCATTAGATTCAAATATGATAATATATCCTTTATCACACAATTGACTAATGCTCAAGAGGTTATGTTTTAGACCATCAACTAGCAAAGCATCTTCAATAGAGAAGTTGGATTTGTTACCTATGGTTCCTTTGCCAATGATTTTACCCTTGTTGTTGTCTCCGAAGGTGACATATCCTTCGTCTATGCTAGTGAGCTTAGAGAATTGGGATGGATCTCCGGTCATATGCCTTGAGCATCCACTATCAAGGTACCATCTCTTGCTCCTAGCTTGCGTTGGTTTAGTTTTCTACAAGAAAGGATGATGTTTAGGTACCCATTTGCTTTTGGGTTCCTCACAAATAGATCTACATTTTCTATCATGTTGTATAGAATTTGTCATGGTTCCTTTAGGAACCCAAATCAATTTGTTTGGACTAATTTTCCTGAATGGACAATAATGTGTCCTATGTCCAAACTTGCAACAAAAGTTGCATTTGCTTTGATGTCTAACATGTAAGATGGGGCCTTTTATGAAGGTAGTTGGATTTTGGTGAGGACTCCTCACAAATCCAATCCCACTTCTTTTGGGAACATGACCCTTGTTTGTAAGGATCATGTTTAATGACTTGCTACCAACCTCGAATTTCTTCAAGGTGTCCTTAAGTAGCAAGTTTTCTTTTTGAAAAGTTTCTAGATCATGGCATTTTATGCATGAGTTTAAACTATCACTATGTTCAGGATTCAACTTATCAAACTTGTAAATAAGACTATCATACTCCTTTTTTAGCAATTTGTATTACCACTAATAGTCTTACACTCATCAAACAATTCATGGAAAGCATTTAATAATTCATCGAATGATAAATCTGCATCTAATCAATTTGTTACCTCGTCTTCGATGGCCATTAGGGCGTAATGAGCAACTTGCTCGGTGTTGGTCTCGTCTTCTTTGGACGCGCTCGAGTCGTCCCATGTAGCTTGAAGCGCCTTCTTCTTTGATGTTCTTCTTTTGACTTGGGGACAATCACTCTTGTAGTGTCCCGGCTTTTTGCATTCATAGCAGATCACTTGGTCCTTCTTGGGTTCAAGTTTATTTTTCGCATCATTCTTAAACTTGTTTCTTTTAAAGAACTTTTTAAACTTTCTTGTTAAAAGTGCCAAGTCATCATCACAGTCCTCATCACTTAGTTTTCTCTCAAGTGGCATTCAGAATTTTGAGTGCCATATCCTTCTTGTTCTTTGGAAGAAAGTCTTCTTGCTCTTCATGAGCTTTACAAGTCATTTCGTAGGTCATTAATGACCCGATTAGTTCTTCAAGAGGGAAGTTGCGCAGATCTTTTGCCTCTTGAATAGCAGTGACTTTAGGATCCCAACTCTTAGGAAGGGATCTTAGTATCTTATTTACGAGTTCAAAATCCGAAAAACTTTTTCCGAGTCCTTTTAGACCGTTGACGACATCCGTGAAACGGGTAAACATGTCGCCAATGGTTTCACTCGGTTTCATTCGGAAAAGTTCAAAAGAATTCAACAACAGATTGATTTTTGACTCTTTCACTCTACTAGTGCCCTCGTGGGTCACTTTGAGTGTGTGCTAAATATCAAATGTAGTTTCGTAAGTTGAAACACGATTAAACTCGTTTTTATCAAGTGCACAAAATAAGGCATTCATAGCCTTTGCATTAAGAGCGAAATCCTTCTTTTCCAATTCATTCCAATCGATCATTGGAAGAGAAGACTTTGAAAATCCATTTTCAACAAGGTTCCGCAGTTCAAAATCAATAGAAATAAGAAAGATCCTCATTCGGGTCTTCCAGTAGGTGTAGTTCGTCCCACTGAACATGGGTGGACATGTAATAGAATGCCCCACTTGATTTCCGCTGTATGCCATCTCTCATGGGTTTTAATCCGTTAGAGAGTTAACCGGGCTCTGATACCAATTGTTAGGATTGAGAGCACTAAGAGGGGGGTGAATTAGTGCAGCGGAAATCTTTCAGCGATTTAAAAAAAATAAAAATAAAAGCTGCGTTCGTCCGATAAAAATGATTTCGATGTAAAAGCCGATTCTAAGATTACTTAAGATTAAGCACAGTTTATGTCTAAGCACAATTTACGTCTAAATTGAGTTTGCGTCTAAATACAGTTTGCGTCTAAACGCAATTTTGCGTCTAAACACAGTTTTACGTCTAAACGTAGTTTTGCGACTAAACTCAGTTTACGTCTAAACGCAGTTTTACGTCTAAACTCAGTTTGCGTCTAAAAGTAGTTTACGTCTAAAACACAGTTTTATGTCTAAACACAGATTGCGCAGTTTGCGTCTAAACAGAGTTTTGCGTCTAAACTCAGTTTACGTCTAAACGCAATTTTACACCTAAACGTAGTTTGCGTCTAAACGCAGTTTTACGTCTAAACGTAGTTTTACGTTTAAAAGAAGTTTACGTCCAAAACATAGTTTTATGCTTAAACACAGTTTGCGTAGTTTACGTTTAAACGCAGTTTTACGTCTAAACGCAGTTTGCGTCTAAACGCAGTTTTACATCTAAACGCAGTTTGGGTCTAAAACAGTTTCAAAGGGATCTAAACTTAGAAGCTAGTTCATAAAAGTGCAGAAGACAGTTTTGCAGAATCAAAACACAAACGTAAGTTGATCGTACGAAAACACAGATTTACGTCTGAATGCAGATTCGAAAAGATCAGCACTTAGAACTTGTTCGTAAAGTCGCAGAGAGCAGTAGTTATGTAGGAGGTTTGCAGTAATGATAAGGTACTCGAAATAAAAGCAAACCAGAGATTTAGAGTGGTTCGGTCGGTCTTGACCTACTCCATTTTTGGCTTCCTCCGACGACGAGGTCACAGACGTCAATTAGCTACCTTCCTTCAATGGGCGAAGGCCAACTGCCCTTTTATAGTTTCACTCCTTTTGATGGGCTCAGGAGACAACCCTTACAGATCCTTTCTCTCCTCTCTTTACAACTCAAGACTTGAAGAACAGAAAGAGGATAACTTTTGGACTATACACAAATTTGAGCTCTTAGAATCATAGAAAAGATCAAGAATTCGGTGTGGATCTATTGTCTTTCTGTGCTGAATGGGTGGGGTATTTATAGGCCCCAACCCAGTTCAAATTTGGAGCTCAAAACGATCAAATCCCGGAATTCCGGGATCAGGCGGTTGCACCTCCTGACTGGAGAGGTTGCACCGCCTGGCAGAGCTCGGAGATTGAGCCCAGGCGGTTGCACCTCTCTGTCAGGGGCGGTTGCACCGCCTGAGTCTGGCTCGGAGACTGAGCCCCAGGCGATGCCACCTCTTGACTGAGGCGGTTGCACCTCTCTGCCAGAGCTCGAAGACCGAGCTCTGGCGGTGCTACCTCTTTGTCAGGGAGGTTGCACCGCCCAGTCTAGCTCGAAGACTTAGCTCAGGCGGTTGC
Source organism: Musa acuminata AAA Group (assembly GCF_036884655.1). Taxonomy (NCBI): domain Eukaryota; kingdom Viridiplantae; phylum Streptophyta; class Magnoliopsida; order Zingiberales; family Musaceae; genus Musa; species Musa acuminata. The sequence goes on along the minus strand of NC_088347.1, from coordinate 11,649,983 downwards.
ACCTCCTGGCTTGGGCGGTTGCACCGCCCAGTCTTGCTGGGAGACTTAGCCCAAGCGGTGCCACCTCCTGGCCTAGGCGGTTGCACCTCCTGTTGCAATCAGGGTCCGAATGGTTAGCTCCATTCGGCCCAATTTCAATCTTTTCAGGGGCCCAATTGCCCCAAGATTAAGCTAATGGGATCACCTCCCATTTTCCAACTTAATCAATGTGCTAACTACGATTAAATTTAAGACAATTTCTGCAGCTTTGCTCCGATGCATCAATCGCTTCTTCCGGCGAGTTTCCGGCGAACTTCCGTCGATCATCCGATGAACCCTCGGTGATGCTTCTGCGGACTTCCGGCAAACTCCTGGACTTTGCAACGATCCACTTGGCGAGTTCCGACGAGCTTCGCTTGGCAAGCTTCTGGACTTCTCGGATCTGTTATCGCAGAACCTCCGACGACCGTCCGAACTTCCGTCGAACTCTCAAACTCCCAACGTGATCATGATCTTGACTCCGGCGCAACTCCTGCTGCTTGTCTAACTTTCATCGAAGTTAATCCTACACACTTATCTCAACACATAGATTAGACAACAAATGACAATTGACTTCATCATCAAAATCCGAGATTCAACAAATGTGAGGGGAAGAGTAAGATCGTTATATGGGAGAAAATGAAAAGGGAGCTAAAGAGAAAATATTTACCTGATAATTATAGACAAGAGATCTTTCTCAAAATACATGATTTCAACCAAAAAGATCTTAGTGTGGAGGAGTACACTGCAGAATTTGATAATTTGATGTTAAAAGGAGAGCTTGTGGAACCGGAAGAGTAAACAATTGCAAGATACTTAGGAGGTCTGAAGTATGAGATTGCTAAAGTTGTTCAGCTACAGCCATATTGGCCTTTAAATGATGTGAGCAAGCTGGCGTTAAAAGTTGAAAAGCAACAGAAGTTTGAAAAGAGTTTTCGCTATGGCTCAAAAGAAGGCTACACAAAAGGAGGAAGTTCCAAGCCTATTATCCAAAGCAAGGTGATATCGAAGGTGAAAGAAAAGGGTGAAGAGCCTGCTGGCAACAAAAAAACACCTAATTCTTCTACCCCAAGTGGCCGAAAATGCTTCAAATGTCATGGCTTTGGGCATATTTCTTCTGATTGTCCAAATAGGAGGATTATAACTTTGGTTGAAGATCATGGTGATGGAGGCGAAGATGAAGCTGACGACGAACCAAAATATGATGATGATGAGGAAGAGATTACTTATGTTGATCATGGTTTGTCTATTGTATTGCAATGTAGTTTACAAGTGTCATATGTGACCGACGATGAAAGTTGGGTGAGAAAAAATGTGTTTCACACTAAATGCACTTCTCTTGGCAAGGTGGGCTTGGTGATCATCGATAGTGGCAGTTTTGAGAACGTGGTTTCGTTGGAGATGGTGCAGAAGCTGAAGTTGGATACGATCCCTCATCCGCATCCATACCAATTATGTTGGTTGCAAAAAGGAAATGACATCAAGGTAACTAAAAGATGTTTAGTTTCATTTTCTATTGGAAAGTATTATAAAGATAAAGTGTGGTGTGATGTTGCCTCTATGGATGCTTGTCATTTACTATTGGGAAGACCTTGGCATTATGATAGAAGAGTATTGTATGATGGTTATAAACATACTTATTCTTTTAAAGTGAATGAAAAGAAGATTATCTTAGCTCCATTACAACCTTCCGAAATCAGTGCGCCAAAGAAGGAAGTTAGTGCTTTTATTTCTTATAGAGAATGCAGATATGAATTGGACAAGGGCGGTCATATTTTGGCCCTAATGGTAGTAGAGGAGAACGAACAACATAAGGAGACACCGAAAATCATACAACCAATCCTAGAAGAATTTCAAGATGTTATACTGGAAGAGATTGCACATGGCCTTCCACCTTTGAGAGACATTCAACATCACATTGATCTTATTCCGGGGGTTGTTTTACCTAATAAGGCTGCGTATAGAATGAGTCCTAAAGAACATGAAGAACTTTAAAGGCAAGTTGATGAATTAGTGAAAAAGGGGTTAATTGGGGAGAGCATGAGTCCTTGTGCAGTTCCAGCCTTGTTGGTGCCTAAGAAAGATGGTTCTTGGAGAATGTGCGTGGACAGTCGAACCATCAACAAAATCACAGTAGACTATCGCTTTCCTATTCCAAGGTTAGATGATTTACTTGATCAATTGTGTGGTGCTTATATTTTCTCTAAAATTGATTTGAGGAGTGGCTATCACCAAATAAGAATGAGGCCCGGAGATGAGTGGAAAACATCGTTTAAAACTAGAGACGGCTTATATGAATGGTTGGTTATGCCATTTGGACTATATAATGCTCCTTGGACATTCATGAGATTTATAAATCACATACTTAAGCCATTCATTGGAATATTTGTTGTAGTTTATTTTGACGATATATTGGTGTACAGCAAGAGTGAAGAGGAGCATATGAGTCATCTGAAATAGATCTTTCTTATTTTGAGGCAGCAAAAACTTTATGCTAATCTAAAGAAATGTGATTTCTTTACTTCTAGTGGTGTTTTTGGGGTATGTTGTTTCAAAAGATGGAATCATGATAGATCAAAGTAAGGTTGAAGCTATTCTCAATTGGCCAACACCTGCTTCATTACATGATGTGAGGAGTTTCCATGGCTTAATATCTTTTTATAAAAGATTCATCAAGAGTTTCAGCTCTATTGTCGCTCCAATCATCGAATGTCTGAAATGTGATAAATTCAAATGGACTAATGAGGCTAATGATGCTTTTGAGCTTTTAAAAAGAAAGGTGACCAAAGCTCCTATCTTAGTTCTACCAAATTTTGACAATGTGTTTGAGATTGAATGTGATGCATCTAATGTGGGAATTGGTGCTGTTTTGAGTCAAGACAAAAAGCCGATTGCATTTTTTAGTGAAAAGCTGAATGATACAAAAAGAAAATAGTCTACCTATGATAAGGAGTTCTATGCCATATATCGAGCTTTATCTCATTGGAGTCAGTATCTTCTTGCCAAGCCATTTGTGCTATATTCAGATCATGAAGTATTAAAGTTTATAAATCACCAACACAAGCTAAACAAGAGACATGCAGCTTGGGTGGAGGTTTTGTAATCTTATAACTTTACAATTAAGCACAAATCTGGTATTCAAAATGTGGTTGCTGATGCATTGAGCAGAAAGCATTCTTTATTATCAACAATGGAAGTCAAAGTTGTTGGATTTGAGATGTTCAAAGACCTCTATGAGAATGATGTGGATTTCGGCTCAATATGGTAGAATTGCAAATCAGGTTCCTTTCAACAATTTTTTATCTTTGATGGTTTTCTTTTTCGAGCTAATGCTTTGTGTGTTCCATCTTGTTCTTTGAGACAAGTAATTCTGGCTGAAGCTCATGGTGGTGTTTTGGGTGGACATTTCGGTAGAGATAAAACTTTAGCTCTTATTCAATCAAACTTCTATTGGCCTAAGATGTTTAGAGATGTGGAAAGACATGTAAAGCAATGTCGAATCTGTTATTTGGCAAAAATAAGAACTCAAAATTCTAGTTTGTACACTCCATTGCCAGTGCCAAATGCTCCCTGGGAGGATGTGAGTCTTGATTTCATTTTGGGACTGCCAAGAACTCAAACGAACAAGGATTCTATCATGGTTGTTGTTGACAGATTTTCAAAAATGTCTCACTTTGTTCCATGCAATAAATCAAATGATGCATCTCATATTGCTGATTTATATTTTAAGGAGATTATTAAATTGCATGGTATTCCAAGAACTATGGTGTCTGATTGAGATTCAAAATTTGTTAGTCATTTTTGGAGAACTCTTTGGAGGAAGTTGGGTACTTCTTTGAATTTCAGCAGCTCGCATCATCCACAAACCGATGGGCAAACTGAGGTAACAAACCGAAGCTTGGGAAATTTGCTTAGAAGCAATGTTGGCAAGAATATTAAGCAATGGGATGTCATTCTTCAACAAATTGAGTTTGCCTACAATCGTTCTATGTATCATAGTATCGGTAAGAGTCCTTTTGAGGTTGTTTATAGTGCTAATCCTACTAGTCCTTTGGACTTAATCCCTCATTCTACAATAGAGCAATTTAGTGGAGATGCTGATGAAAGAGCTAAGCAGATAAAGAAGCTGCATGAGGGTGTGAAAGCAATCATTGAGAAGCAAAATGAGAGGTACATGCATGCTGCCAACAAACACAGAAAACATGTGGAGTTTAATGCAGGTGATTTGGTCTGGATTCATCTAAGGAAGGAGAGGTTTCCACCGGGCAAATTTGGAAAATTGAAACCAAAGGCTGATGGTCCATTCAAGGTGCTTAAGAGAATTGGCAGAAATGCTTATGAGATAGAGCTACCTGAAGATTACGGAGTATCCCCAACATTTAATGTGGCTGATTTGAGTCCTTTTTATAATCATGTTGATGAATCAAACGAAGGCTTGAGGACAAGTCTCATTCAATCGGGGGAGATTGACATAGGAGTGTCTAATTTACTACAATCTGATTATATAAGCCTTGATTATGATATAGTATCTTTTTCAGTCAATAATGATGCCTCATAATCTTTATCTCAGTACACTCAAATATGACAGCTCATCAGCATATTATCTGCACAAAGTTAAAGTTGTTTCAAGGTGCTTTTCTTCAAGACAAAGGAATGCATTAAAGGAGTTGGTTGGCAGCTGTGAACATTTCTTCATTACTAATGAGTGCATTAAAATAGTTGGTTAGAAGTTGTAAACACTTAATTTCGAAATTCCCTATGCATGAAGGGTTGTTTCATGCACTAGTATTTATTTTGGTGTTTAGGACTTAGAAAGGATTTTAGAAACTAATGATATCTGGGCAGAAGCTCTTAGAGAACCCCTTAAACTCTGTATCTCTTGGATGCGTCCTTGAGCGGTGAGTCTTTTATTTTCTAGTTATGTATCCTCGTTTAATTTCCGTTGGGTGGTGAACTTTCTGTATCCCATTGCGATTTTAAACTTGGTGGTGAGCTATTTTTCGTTTTTATCTAAGCTGCTTCGTTAGTGCTTCTGGTATCAGTTCTTCCTTGTCTACTGTGACATTTTCTATCTGAACAAATTTTCCATCGGTGTTATTTGGAAATCCATTCTGCATTTTTACCCTCCCCGGTATCACTGCAGGAGGTAACAGAGGAAAGGGTATGTGTGGCGCCGGGGAGGAGAAGGGAAGGAGAGGAGAAGAAGATAGGAAGAAGAGCAGGGGAGGAAGAAGAGGCTGTGGCTGCGGCGGTGGTAGCTATAATTGGAAGAGAAGAACGAGAGGGAAGAAGAGGAAGAGGGGAAGGTGGCTGTGGCTGCAACTGCGGAAGCAGCTGTGGCGGCAACTGCGGTAGCAGCTGTGGCGGCGGCGGTGGCTGCGGTAGCTACGGCAGCGATGGTGGCTGCAGCTGCTGCTTTTGGGAAAGAGAAAGAATGGAAAGGGAAAAAAAAGGGGCTGCGGCCATGATTGCGGCTGCGGTGGCGGTGGCGGCTTCGTTTGCAGCAGCTGTGTCTACGAAAGAAGAGGAGGAAGAAGGCAATGCGGTGGAAGGGGCTGTGACTGTGGCAGCGGCAGCGGCGGTGGCTGCAGCAGCTGTGTTTGGGAAAAAAAAAAAAAAGAAGGAACTAGAGTAAGGGAGAGCAGGGGAATATGCCCCTATGTTCTGCACGAGCTGCAGTTGTGGAGGAAGAAAGAATATTAGTGCAGAAAACGAGAACAGGGAGAGAAGACAGAGAAAAATAGAAGAAGGATTCTGGCGTACACCTTCTTCGAATCTTCGAATCAAAATCTTCGAAAGGCAAGTGTCCCGATCTTTTCCTCTACAAGTGTTCTAATCTCATCCTACAAAAATATTAGTTTCTGTTCTTATATTAATTCTGAATAATCTGAAAGATTTTTGCCTAGAACCTGATCTTTCTCTAGTTAGACACAAAACCATGGATCTGGAATTTTTCGGTAAACTAACTCCTGTCGATTGTTTTAGCCATAATTTTTAGCACCAAATATGGATTTTGGCAAGACCTTATTTGTTTGAAACTAGACTGTTATACCGTTTTTTTGACATTGATATTGAAAATTTTGGACATCGAATACTTGCCGAAACTTCTATTTCAATTGAGCCTATGGATGCTGCAAAACAAGGATCAAAATTTCTGACCTTTCGATACTAAAATACTTATAAGTCTCTGTTAGAAATTTTGATTTGTATTAAACTAACTTCATTTGAAACTAGACTTATAAACCTTTGTTTTGATATATATATTGAAAATTTTGGAATTCAAATGCCTATCCTGCTATCTGTTGAATCTGACCTTATGAGTTATGTAAAATAGTAATTTTGTTTTTGACCTTTGGTTACTAAATCAAAGGTAACTCTTTGTTGGAAACCTGGATTTATACGAAACTTATTTCATAAGAAACTATATTAAAATATCTTTCTAAGATATATTTTCCGAGTAAATTGGAGTACGATTGATGGTTTAAATCAATTGTTCAATGTGCCTCTTAAATTCTGTCAGAAATTGAGCTTTGGTCGATTTCACATTATCTGTTTTTATTTATTTGAAAATAGATTTTATTCAGTTCCTTTCATTCAATTGAGGTTTATATTAATGTTTGAATTCTGGTTTGCTCTTGTCTATAAATTATATACATTCGTAAAACATATTGTGTAACGTTTATGCTATACCACATTGACTCATATAGGCATATGTATGTCCCATTGTTCTGCATTTGCTTTCGATATGTGCCTATTCCAGTTTCATTTCTTTGGATATCGAATTCATCTAACCTTCTTATTTGAATTGAGCTATATGTACAAGTGGGTCCCAAGCAGTTGGAAATGGGATCGACCGGGATCACAAAGACACTCCTTATGTACATGGCAGGCCCTTCTCAGTAAACTACCTACAATTGACAATATGAAAAGAAGAGGTATCTATCATGTTAACCGATGCTCCCTTTGTTTGCAACAAGAAGAAACTGTTGACCACCTCTATTTTTCTTGTAATTATACAAAATGGATATGGAAGGAGATTCTCCAGCGATTTGAACTCAATAGACTGCCGCAACCAAACTTGCACCAAGAACTAGGCGACCTCATGCAATGTTTCTCAAGAAAAGGGCCTCTTACACAACTAGCAAAGGTTACTTTCAGATGCGCTATTTGGTGGATGTGAAAGGAGAGATGTAATTGAATATTTGAATGTCAACACACAAACAATACTCAGCTCTTGAAAGAGATTATTAGGGACTCACGATCCTGTATGGAGAATGATCTCAAAACCGAGCACTTCACCCGAAGAGAAAAATATATTTTTATCAAATTTAATTTTGCTACTAGCTAAAGATCTTGGGAATGATGCCAAATAATGTACCCACAAGTAGTTATAGTCGACAGCATGTGTAGTCATAACTATCGCATTCGCACTCTATGAGTTACTTGGCTTTGTCTATGACTTGTATAGATAAAGCTATTTGTAGAAACTTTACACATAATCAATTTACTTTTACTTACCAAAATAAAAATTGAGCTATATGTGATTGCTTGGAATTCATGTGTACTCTTGCTTTCATTTCCTTTAAAATCGGACTACAATTGTAAAAAAATATTACTTACTTCATATTGACTCGTAAAGGCACATGTACATTTTGTTGTTCTACGTGTGCTTTCGATATGTGCTATTTATTGTTCATACTATCCTTTTGTACTTTGGTGTTTGTGGGATATTGTGAACCTTTGCAGAAATGATGAAGGGAGTTATGCATAGAGCTTGTGATGCTTTACCGGCCCTTATGACTTCACTCAGACATGGGTGGATATAGCTCCCAAACATGGGAGAGCTCCCAAACGTGGGAGACTTATGTTTGGTGGTCATTCAAAAATGGATGTACCATATTATGTTATGGTCCCACTTCACCTTCTGTATATTTGATATGATATCCAGACTTTGGTTATGTGTTTCTATACATGCTTTGGATAAGAATGATATTAATGCAACGTCAAATTCGATGTTTGAGCTTCTATTTCATATTTGTTGTTGATATGCTCCGAAATGGTCCATATGCCATTGATATGTTCCGAAATGTCTCATTTGTCATTGATATGCTCCAAAATATTTCATATACCATTTATAAGCTCCGAAATATTTTATCTGTTACTGGGATGCTCCAAAATATTTCATATGCCGTTGATATGCTCCTAAACATTTCCTACGCTATTGATATGCTCTAATTACTCTATGCTCCATTTGTTTTGGAACCAAATTTGTTTCGATTGAATTGACATATATGATTTTATACCTAATGAGATGGTATCCTTGAGAATTCTTATATTTTGTCTTGCATTATGATACCTTACTTGTTTGAAATCGTTCCTTTTGTTTTGAATATGCTTTGTCACTTGCTGAGCTGTTTTTAGCTTACTCCGTTGTTATATAAAATCTTTCAGGTCAGCTTGTCACTCTTTGAGATGTTTGAATTGGGCTAAAGTAGTGGAGAGCTATTCAGAATTATGAGCAAGACTTGTTGGCTATTATGTTATTGTTGTATATGCATATTTTGTATGTAATAAAATGTTATCGATGAAACAAAATGGATATACCATGTATAAGTGTTCGAATATCTCTCTTATTTGGAATTTCGGAATGTTAAGTCTAGTTTACGATGATATGAACTTGTGGTAAATGGTTGGAGTTCTGATTATATAAATTACTTAGCTTGTGGATTTATAAATATTGTTCATGTTTTTTAGTTGGCTTGGGTTGCCATAAATGTGAATTATCGAGTGATGTGATAAATGATTATAAACTGCATAGGTTTTATAGATGTGAATTTGATAGAATATTTTTCAATGTCCTCAAATGTTAGTTTGGATCTCGGATTAGTTTGTGATGAAAATTTTAATATTATTGATCTTTTTTTAGTGGCGTGACATAGGTGGTATTAAAGCATGGTTTGAGGATTACTGAAATATTTGATATGTTGACGTGCGAAATATATTGAGGTATAATGAACTATAGTGATTGGTGAAATTTTTCTTTGATGCATTTTAGGAATCTAAGATGACGAGGACATTTGGTCCTCCTATTTCATTTGTTTCTGATTAATTAAGGGGGATGAAAGGGTTGATCGAGGATACTAAATCAGAGTAGTGCAATGAAAGCATGGTGGACCTAATTTCATTGGTGGTAGAAAAATGGATGATGCAAACAGAGAAGATATATGATGTACAAAATTGTTTTTATGATCAAAAGATTTCTTTTACCATCTTATATTAGAAGTAGAGGCTTATTATTAATGGGAACAATGAAAAGAATTTTTGGAGATCAAGGACAAGAATAGCTAGGACAAGTTTACTAATAAAATTATGATTGGAAATGAATTAAAAAGTGATAACAAAAGGGTCAAAACATTTGGATTTGAAAAAAGAAGTCACCACAAAAGACTCAATCATGTTTGAATTGCAAGTTAAATTATGAAACAAGTTTGTGTTTGCGGGTGACTAAAGTCTATTTTGCTTGTGGAAACTTGGATCATAAAATAAAAGGCTGCCCGTTGAATAAGAAAAAGAGTCACTACCTCCTAAATCATCAGTCCATGTTAGAGTGTATGCTATCACTGAATATGATTCGAAAACTTCTATATTAGTGTTCGAAGTTATTATTCATGTTTATTAATGAATGCAAATATTTGTTTGACCATGGGTCTCATCTATGATTTGATTTTAATATTTTGCTTATCACTTGGGTATTCAACCTAGACCACTATATTATGTGCTATATGTAAATACGATCATTGGAGATTCTTTGATAACGAACTTGAATATGGTCCTCTTGTCTCATTTTTTTTTTAGAACTTGAACTTTTTGTTAATTTAGTTCTCCTAGAGATTTTGAGTTTTGATATTATACTTGGTATGGATTGACTATCTTTTTATCATACCAATATGGATTGTTATATAACAAATGATCACTTTTTGAATATTATATCAGCCCATCTTTTATTTTGAGAGTATTGGACATGATTTATCTCCATGTCTAATGTATCCCAGGATGACTTGCCCGGATTACTTGCAAACGTGATTTATTTTGAGAGTAGGCAACAGGGTTGATGGAGAAGATAGTATAATCCCAGAGGCGACCAAATCTATTAAGAATTACTCCAAGTTGGGGTGAAAACTTCTTGCATTCCAGAAGTTCAATGGCATTGAGAAGGTGAATCACAATAACTAACTCAACGCAAGGAGTGCAAACACTTCAAGTGCTTCAGAAGTGTGAGCAAAGAGCAAGCGAAGGCTAGTAACTAGCTTGATGCATGTAGTACTACCTCAAGCAAGCAGGCGAAGTCAAGTAACATTTGCCTTCTCAACGCTTAAGAGAATGGGTGAAACCGAGTACCCAAATTCTCTTATCTATCCAGCAAAGGAGCTCTGTACAGGTTCAAAGACCCTTCGAAGATATTAGAAGACAATAGTTGTTAAATCCTCACCATTCGTGATCAGTGCTACTGAGAGTAGAGTATCCGCCTCATTTTCTAATAGAATGTCAATCGAAAACGAAAGTGATGCGAATCTACTTGGAAGTGACAACTAAGTGAAAGAAGAGTCGATGAGCAAATTTTATGGAGGAAGGACCAAAAACTTTGAAAGTTTGCGAGGCGATGCTCGTTAAAGCTCCCACAAGCATCCACCTAGTTCAAGCAGCATGAGGCATTTGAGAGACTAGCATATAGTAAGGATAGTCTTTTCCTTCATCTAAAGGATCCACAAAAATCAACATGGATCAACACAAATCAACCAACCCCACACCAGAGTCAGAGAGTCAGAGTCATTGGTGAGTTAAAGCAGCATGGCAGATCAAAAGTTCGACTACTCAAAAATAACAACAGTTGGGTGCCAGGAGGCGAATTGCAGCTAGAGTAGAAGATTGAAGACTCAACAATGGTGAGGAGTTACAATGTCGACAAAGGCTTCGACGAGGACGTCGAAGGAATAAGTGAAGGAGAATGTCATGGACAAACTTCTAAATAGGATGTTTGATGTAATGCTTATGCATGTTCATGTCTTTTGGTATGTTCATATTTTGCCTAGCATGTAGAAGGACAACCGAAGGCTTAATAGTCCCATTTTAGTTGGGTTTGGTAGCCGTTTTAGGCTTGTAAATAAAGGTTATGTCATGTGGACACTTGTGAGAGATTCTCGGTCTATAGTAGACCATTTTACCTTTTGTTGTGCAACTATTCAGAGCTTGTAAAGTCTGTTTGTAATTTGCATTATCTATGAAGTATTTTCGGAAATATTTGCTTGTGGATCTCGAATAAGGTATTTTCTCTAACCCGTTCTATCTTTTGTGGGTCCTAAGGGACATGGGAAGCTTCGGGGAGGTTGACCTTTGCGGACAGACACGCAAGGGTGCCGCATGACTTAGGCAAAACCAACTAAGTCCGTGACATCTTGTTGGGCCCAACACAATTCTTACATAGGCCTAACTGGCCCCTAATTTGGTTGGCCCAATTCGAAGCCCAATTACGTGCTAACTACAAAATCCTAGGACATTTGCTAAGCTAAATAAGTCGCGATGTCTATTCTTCCAGTGAGCTTCCAGCGAACCTCCGACGATCTCTCGGCAATATTCCAGCGGACTCCCAACAAGTGCTTGGACTTCACGACGATCTTCTTGGTGAGTTTTAACAAGCTTCTTTAGCGAGCTCCGAGACTTCTCGACTAGTTCCGCCAGAACTTTGGACGAACATTTGGACTTCCAACGAACTATCGAACTCCCAACGAAATCGCATCCTTGACTCTGGGACTTCATTTTGCTACATTCCTTGCTATCATAGTTAATCCTATGTAAAAACACACTTCGATCTAGACATTTAATACTAAGCATTAATCAAGTTGTCTGGTTTGTCATTGGTCCCTCGATGCTTCGTCCGATTCTTCGGCGCATCGTTCTCTCTTGCAGCCTATTGCCCAATTAGCTAGTTGATTCTGCAACTCTGATATCCTTGGCCCAATATCTGTTCTTCTTGGCCCGATGCCCGAATCCATGGCCTGATGCCTTTTGTCGATACGTCGATAGATCCACCGAGCCGACGTCCAATCTTCTGACATGTTCCTCCGACCTAACATAATTTTTTCTTCTTTAATTGTCTTATCCTAATCAAAGCATCCTATGTCACTCAAAACATAGATTAAAATATAAACACATATTAATTTGTTTCATCATCAAAATACGAGATTCAACAATCTCCCAATTTTTTATGATGCAACCAATCGACAACGGAGTTAACCTTAACACCCGGAGTTTAAACAAACTCCCTCTATCAATATGCCATATTGATAGAAACCCTTAGATTAAAAAATCCAAGCAACATGTCATGATCAAATCATGCATGACATCAACATACTTCTCCCCCTTTGTCATCAACAAAAAGGAGAAGTTCCACTCTCTAGGTGTTTGACATAATAGATTCAAATCATTGCATAATAAATCTTCATGTTCTGCCATCATACAATTTTGCTATCATCATAGATATGCAAGGTAGTAAGATAATAATTTCTACAATATACAAGCTAGCAAATTTTAGAATATGCGAGCTAGCAGTTTTGAGATGTTCAAGAAAGAAACACTTGCTTCTTGATATATGCAAGTTGCAAGCTAACAATTTTTTGCTTCCTTTGCAATGTTTGAGCTAGCAATTTTGCTTCCGTTACAAAGTGCAGGTTAGCATGTTTTGCATCTTGAGATAGGCAAGATAGCACTTTTGGTATGCAAATTTATAGTATGCAAGCTATCAAATTTTACATCTTTTGAGATGTGCAAGATGGACTATTTTGCCTCTTTTTGAAATGTGTAACTTGGCAAACATTTCTTCTCTAGAGATTTGTAAGATAGCACTTTTTGCTTCCTTTTTTAGATTAGCAGGCTAGCAAGTTTGCCTCTTTTCAAATTGTGCAAGCTAGCAAATTTGCTTTCTAGCAAGTTTTGCTCCCCCTTTCTCATTGTCAAAAAGAAGGGAAAACCCTTTACATCAATTTTCAAATTATGACAAAGGTAAGGTAACAAAGATGAAAAATCAAGTCGTGAATATCAAAATAATTTTTTATCATGAATATTTCATCATTACATGCGTCAAAATAATATCATGAGTGTTTCATGCATTCATATCATCACATGAAGAATATCAAAAAGAACTTGGTGATGAGATATACTTCATAAATTCAAAGAATTTTACATAATAAAATTGAAGTCCTAAACCTTAAGAGATGTCATGAGAGAACACATAAACGATCTTGATTCATGTATAATATCTCTTAATTCTTTATGAATCATAAAAATTATAATTCCGAAAAATCAAGAGAAACCATGATTCATTTTAACAAATCTCCTCTTAAATAAATAACTTAAAGAATTCTTAGGAGATCATGAAAAATCATGATTCATATAAAAGATTTCATGAGAGATTATGATTTCGGTAAAACTCTATTAGAACCCTTGTAGATTCTAAACTTGGGGTTGATCTCTTTAGGGGATCGGCCTCTTTGGAACTCTATAGGGGTTCCTCCCTCCAAGTTGCTACTCAAAGGCTACAGAAAATATTCATCTATTGCTTATCAAAAGAGGAGGAATACATGACTATTTATAGGGCTTCTAAACCCTAACTCCTAATGGGACTCCTATTCAAGACTCCTATTCCTTTACAACTCCATATTCTTCTCTAAGAAATAATCTCCTAAACCTAGCCGGCCTCTTCACCTCTTTAATAGGGGTCGGCTTAGGTAGGTTTTACATGAATGTCCCTCTCAATTAGGACTCTCCTAGTTAGAGTCATAACAGACCCACCCTCAGCCTTATCCTCGCGGCTGACGATTCATGAATTTTGGGAATTTGATATTCAAGTTGTCATAGTTCTCCCAAGTGGCATCTTTTGTTGGTAGGTGCTAGTCATAGGTGCCCAGCAAGCCAATCACGAGTGACGGCACGTGTGAATCGATACAGAATCTTTTTGCTTATTATATTTTGGCGTATATCACTTTATAACTATTGCATAAATGCAAATATATATTGTGATGTCCTTGGATTTGTGCAATGGGAATCGGATCGTGATGAGATCATGATAATGAGATCGATTCACCTTTAAACACATATCCTAAATAATCCCGGTCATAGGTAACTCGAGAGGGACATCGTGATAACCGGATAGACTGGTGTGTTGTATACCCGTCCATATGATGGATGCAGCTGATCTCATAGCTGCTCGTGTAGGGACACTAGGGATACAGTACAGGTGCTCATTGGAGAATGAGTTCACTGATTGATCCGCTTACAGAATGCTGGATGGTTGATGATGCCTTATTGTCAGACAGCGATTTCATAGTCCTAGTGGTGTATCTGGTCCTCAGACTTGAGACACCAAGGATGTCCTGTATGAGTGCTCCTCTCTTTGATACCAGACTTATAGGTTTGGCTGTCCCAAATCTAGTACAGCTGGTCATTGGGAGTGGTAGTCGACCTTACGAGGGCTATTGAGTGTCGACAGAGGATCATCCACTCTCGGCATCATGAGAGGAATATCCCATATGTTCTTGCTCAGACAAATCCCTGGCCAGGGTCATTCGGGTTGAGAGAAAAAGAGTTCTCCGGGAGAATCCGATTAGAGCGAGACTTGAGTAGAAACCGTATGGGTCTGACAGCACCATGCTCGATATACGGTCTCTAGGATATTAGATGGATGAGGGACTATAGGTACATGGTAACTGAGGACAGACAGGTCCAATGGATTGGATTCCCCTGTATCGTATGGGGACTACGGCATAGTGGCCTAGTACGTCCGTAGTCGATGAGTCGAGTGAATTATTACAGAGATAATAATTCACTGAGTCAGAAGAAGTTCTGACAGGTATGACTCAAGGCCAGCTCGATATTGGGCGTAGAGGGTCACACACATATGGTAGGCATTGCGATGAGTAGAGGTTCGGATATGAGATATCCGACGGAGCCCTTGTCTTATTGGATGCAGATCCAATACCCACTAGGGAAGGACCCATTAAGGTTTGACATGGGATCTCTATAAATAGGAGGGATTCACAGCCTCATAGGCTAGAGTCTTTGCTTGCCTTTCCTATTCTCCTCTCCCTCTCCACCTCAGAGTAGGCCTGGAGTTTTGAGGAGCGTCGTCGCAACCCTACTGTGTGGATCACTGGTAGAGAGGAGGACACTTGACCTCCTTCACCCTCTCCTAAGGATCTGCAAGGAAACAGGGATATACGATCTCCCTAGGTAACACAATCTCTATACGCAGTTTTGTGTTTTGCGGATTTTTTGCGCACCAATCTTCGCACGACGTTGTACATCTTTTTGGGAATCGGGGATTTTTGTTTTCTTGTTCTTCCGCTACGCATATGATGTCGCCCCCCCATGATTTCCTAAAAGTGGTATCAGAGCCAGGTTGTTCGTGCGAATGATTGGTTTTGAACTGCGTGTGTTGTGTTTAGGAAGAATATTGACGTCAAAATCGTTGACGCAAAAGCGAGGAAGGGCAGCAACAGTTGCTGCCCTCGATCTACATGCCTGCAGCCACCCACTTGTACTGTCTTCTAACAGTTGCTGCCCTCGATCTACATGCCTGCAGCAACCGGCCGGTGGTCTGCTTGAAGTAGGCTTGCTGTTGGCGGGGCTGGCAGCCCACGGGCAGAGGCGCCGCAGGGTAGCGGCGCTTGCAGCCGCTGCTCCCGCGGGCGAAACCCCACCATAGGGGAAGCCGCCCGGCGGTACAGCACCGTCTGCAGAGGCAGCGGCGCCCGAAGGGGGCACCCACCCGCAGCGGCATCGTCGCCAGCGGGCGTGCCGCCTGCAGGCGAGGGCAGTGCCCTCGCCCCGCCGCACAGGCCGCCGCCAGCAGTGTGGCGGCGACGGCAGCAGCGAAAAGGGAAAAGGGTATTAGGGTTTCTAGGCAAAAGATAGTTTTGCCCCTCGGAATTTGAGAAATTCCAGTTTCTATCTTTTGTCCAAATTATGAAAATAGCCTTAGGAATTGAGAAATTCCCTACATGTCCCTGATTTCAGAAAAATATTAATTAATTAAAAGGTTTAGTTGATTATTATTTTTATTATTATCTAGTAGTCCTACATGATGATGATTACTTATACATGTGATGTATGATGTGTCGACGGATGATCATGGACCGTGTGATGTGTGTACTTGTGGTTATTATTATTGAGGTCTGCGAACCTCCATTATATTTCTCGTTTATTGTCGGGCCGCGTGCCTATGATTAAGTTGTAATCACATGAGGAGGCGCAGCGGGAGCGTGGATGCGACAGCGGGACCCACGAGACGGACGATTGTGATGCACGGAGATGCATCAAGATGTCGACGGAACCGACGAGGACGAGATGAACGATCATAGGGCATGGAGATGCACCGTTGCACACATAGATCTTGATGTGAGTGATTAGGCCTACCGGCTCGGGCCTAATCATATTAGGTTGTGGTCCATGATCATCTGATGTGATTGCTTAGACACATACTAGATTTGTATATATATTTGGATGCAATGTAGATATATATTAAATATGTATATGTGTGACATGTCATATTAGGAGACCAAATTATAGAAACATCTCTCGATAATATTAAGTCGGTAAACGTGAGACAATTAGATTGACCCACGTGCCCTTCCATCGTTATGAGTAGGAACCGATTCCCGGTGTAGGTTGAGTTGGTCGAGTCCCTCGAGACTCACCTATATCGCGATTCGCTATCTTGCTTACGACATAGAGATGTCACCGGTGACCTGAGGGCATGGTATGCTTGATCGAGTCCCTCGAGGGTATATCATCAAATCAGACTCATCTTGTAACGAAGGTGTTGACTTAACCGAGCATCATGGTTGGTCGAGTCCCTCGAGGCCATGGTGATTCGGAGGCCGAACAGGACGGGAATCACAAGGAGTTGTGATCGGCAAGAGTTGCCTACCTTTTAGGTTTAGTGTGATTGGTCGAGTCCCTCGAGGTTACACTAAGACGCTGATTGGATCCTGATCCCCACTATAAGTCTGCCGGAGACTTCCGTTTCACGTGCTGAGGGTGTCGCGTGACTCGTTAGTAAAATAGTGGGAGCATATTAAGATAGAAGTCCATGTCTTGATAGTTTATTTCTTGCAAAATATGCATATTATTCATTTATGCTACATCTTTATTTTCAGAAAATGTCGCTTTCAAATCCCTTACGTGGCATACTTGATGTCAACCGCCTCATTGGTCCAAATTATACGGATTGGCAATGTAACTTTAGAATTGTTCTCACAGCGGAGAAAATCATGTACGTCCTTGATACAGTGATGCCTACGCCCGAAGAAGGGGCAAGCGAGGATGAGATCGCTCGCTACGTGAAGTACATTGATGACTCCACTCTTGCTCAGTGCTATATGTTGGGCTCTATGACTCCAGAGTTACAGAGACAACATGAAAAGATAGATGCCAGATCCATTCTCCTACGTTTCCACAAATTGTTTGAGGAACAGGGAAGGACTCAACGATATGAGATATCCAAGAGCCTTTTCCGCGCTAGGATGACTGAGGGGACACCGGTTCAGAACCATGTCCTAAAGATGATTAAGTGGATAGAGAAACTCACAGGTTTAGGAATGGTCCTAGAGGAAAACTTGTGTGTGGACATTGTGCTTCAGTCCCTACCAGATTCCTTTTCACAGTTCATAATGAATTTTAATATGAACAAGCTTGAGGTGACTCTCCCAGAGCTCCTCAATATGTTGAGGGAGGCAGAGAGTACTATTAAGAAAGAGAAGCCAGTTCTCTACACTGGTGAGACCATAAAGAATAGGAAAGCAGAAAGGTCCCTTAAGAAGGGAAAGGGCAAGGGCAAACAAGGTAAAGCAAAGGTTGCTAAGAAAGACCCAGCAAAGGACAAAGGCCAGTGCTTCCATTGTGGTAAATATGGGCATTGGAAGAGAAACTGCAAAGAGTACCTTGCAGAAAGGGCGAAACAAAACTTGATGAAGCTTCAGGTACATTCATGATTAGTCTCCATTTGTTAGACCCTTATGATAACACATGCGTATTGGATACCGGTAGTGCTTATCATATATGCAATTCGTTGCAGGTTCTGGCGAGGCCTAGGAGACTAGAGAGAGGCGAGATGGACCTCAAGATGGGTAATGGAGCAAAAGTTGCTGTATTAGCTGTTGGCGAGGTCGCCCTACATCTGCCTAGTGGAGCTTTTATTTCATTAGATGCATGTTATTTTGTTCCTTCTATTATCAAAAACATTATCTCCATTTCATGTTTAACAATTAGTGGATATAAATTTGTTTTTGAGAACAATGGTTGTTCGATATTATTAGATGATAAGATCATCACGAAAGGAACATTGCATAATGGTTTATTTATGTTAGACACCACTCCACATATCATGAATGTAAATGTGTCCAAAAGGAAACGAGATGAGTTGAACAGTGCATACCTGTGGCATTGTAGGCTAGGTCACATCCATGAAAGAAGAATTCAAAAGTTGCTAAATGATGGATATCTAAATCCATTCGACTATGTGTCATATGCAACTTGTGAGCCTTGTATTCGTGGAAAACTGACCAAATCTCCATTTAGTAGAACTGGAGAGAGAGCCAATGAGTTGTTGGAACTCATACATAGTGATGTATATGGACCAATGTCAACTCATGCCATTGGAGGTTACTCCTACTTCATTACATTTACTGATGATTTTTCAAGGTATGGATATGTGTACTTAATGAAGTACAAGTCCGAGGCCTTTGAGAAATTCAGAGAGTATAAGAATGAGGTGGAGAACCAGACTGGAAAGAGTATCAAAACTCTTCGATCAGATCAAGGAGGTGAATACTTAAGTATAGAGTTTACTCAGTTCCTCAAGGACCATGGGATATTATCCCAATGGACACCTCCTTATACACATCAGCTCAATGGTGTCTCTGAAAGGAGAAATCGTACATTATTAGATATGGTACGGTCCATGATGAGTTTCGCTGACCTACCCATCTCATTCTGGGGATATGCCCTAGAAACCGCAGCTTACCTTCTGAACAGAGTTCCAACTAAGTCGGTTGTGTCTACACCATATGAGATATGGAAAGGGTAGAAGCCTGATCTTAAGGTTGTTAAGATTTGGGTCTGCCTTGCCCATGTTAGAAGACACAACCCCGATAAGTTAGAATCAAGGACAAAGCGATGCAAATTTATGGGATACCCCAAGGAAACTTGTGGGTATTATTTCTATCATCTCGAGGACCAAAAGGTCTTTGTAGCTAAGAGAGAAGTGTTCCTTGAGAAGGAACACATTTTTGACGGAGACAGTGGGAGAATGATAGAATTGAGCGAGGTTTTAGAACCAAGCTCAAGCACCACTCTACAGCCCGAGTCTGTTCAGGTACCTAATACACAAGTATCAACTTTACGCTGGTCTGATAGAGTATCCCATCCTCCTGAGAGATATGTGGGACATATTAGAGCAGAGGATATAGAGGATATTGATCCTCAGACCTACGAGGAGGCTATTATGAGTATAGACTCCGGGAAGTGGAAAGAAGCCATGAATTCTGAGATGGATTCTATGTACTCCAATAAGGTTTGGAACCTAGTTGATGCGCCCGAAGGTATTTTACCCATCGGTTGCAAGTGGATCTTTAAGAAAAAGATCGGAGTAGATGGAAAGGTAGAGACCTATAAAGCAAGGCCAGTGGCTAAGGGGTATCGTCAAAGGCAAGGTGTTGACTACGATGAAACTTTCTAACCCGTAGCAATGCTAAAATCTATCAGAATTCTATTGGCTATTGCAGCACACTATGATTATGAGATCTGACAGATGGATGTGAAAACCGCATTCCTCAACGGGAACCTCGAGGAGGAGGTGTATATGATGCAACCTGAGGGATTCGTGTCCAAGAACTGCCCAGATAAGGTGTGTAGGTTGCTTAGATCCATTTATGGACTAAAGCAAGCTTCCCGAAGTTGGAACATAAGATTTGATGAGGCAATCAGATCTTATGACTTCGTTAAGAATGAAGATGAGCCTTGTGTATACAGAAAGGTAAGTGGGAGCGCTATCACCTTTTTGGTGTTATATGTGGATGACATCCTCATCGTTGGGAATGACATAGGAATGCTATCCATAATAAAGGCTTGGTTACCTAGATACTTCTCCATGAAGGACTTAGAGGAAGCATCTTATATCTTGGGGATTAAAATCTATAGAGATAGATCCAAGAGGATGCTTGGCTTGTTCCAGTCTAGGTACATAGAAACCATTGTCAAAAGGTTTGGCATGGAAAATTCCAAGAGAGGTCTCCTACCGATGAGATATGGGATATCGCTTTCTACGAGTATGTCCCCAAAGACTCCAGAAGAAAGGGCGAACATGGATATGATACCTTATGCCTCAGCAATAGGGTCTATCATGTATGTCATGCTATGTACTTGGCCTGATATAGCGCATGCTCTGAGTGTCACGAGCAGGTATCAGGCGGATCCAGGCTTGGAGCACTGGAAAGCAGTAAAGTGTATCCTTAAGTACTTGAGAAGGACTAAGGATCTTTTACTAGTATATGGATGTAATAGCCTTAAGATTGAAGGCTACACTAACACAAGTTTTCAGTCTGATGTCGATGATAGCAAGTCGAATTTAGGGTATGTGTACACCTTGAATGGAGGAGCAGTGTGCTGGAAGAGTTCCGAGCAAGATACCACTGCTGACTCGACCACAGAGGCAGAGTACATTGCTGCATCAGATGCAGCAAAGGAGGGAGTTTGGGTGAAGATGTTCATCACAGATTTGGGAGTCGTTCTGAATAGCGAGAAGTTGACTTCCTTATATTGTGACAACTATGGGGCGATTACTCAAATAAGGGAACCCGGGTCTCATCAGAAGTGTTATGAGGAGGTTCCAGCTTATTAGAGAGATCGTAACCCGAGGAGATGTAGGAGTGGAAAGAGTTCCATCCGAAGATAACATTGTAGATCCACTGACAAAGCCGTTGTCTCAGATTGTCTTTGAGCGTCACAGGAGTCTGATGGGGATCAGACACATAGGTGATCGGCTTTTGGTCAAGTGGGAGATTGCTAGTCATAGGTGCCCAGTAAGCCAATCACGTGAGTGATGGCACGTGTGACTTGATACAGAATCTTTTTGCTTATTATATTTTGGCGTATATCACTTTATAACTATTGCATAAATGCATATATATATTGTGATGTCCTTGGATTTGGGCAATGGGAATCGGATCGTGATGAGATCACGATAATGAGATCGATTCACCTTTAAACACATATCCTAAATAATCCCGATCATAGGTTACTCGAGAGGGACATCGTGATAACCGGATAGACTGGTGTGCTGTATACCCGTCCATATGATGGATGCAGCTGGTCTCATAGCTACTCGTGTAGGGACACTAGGGATACAGTACAGGTGCTCATTGGAGAATGAGTTCACTGATTGATCTGCTTACGGAATGCTGGGTGGTTGATGATGCCTTATTGTCAGACAGCGATTCCATAGTCCTAGTGGTGTATCTGGTCCTTAGACTTGAGACACCAAGGATGTCCTGTATGAGTGCTCCACTCTTTGATACCATACTTATAGGTTTGGCTCTCCCAGATCTAGTACAACTGGTCATTGGGAGTGGTAGTCGACCTTACGAGGGCTATTGAGTGTCGACAGAGGATCATCCACTCTCGGCGTCATGAGAGGAATATCCCATGTGTTCTTGCTCAGACAAATCCCTGGACAGGGTCATTCGGGTTGAGAGAGAAAGAGTTCTTCGAGAGAATCCGATTAGAGCGAGACTTGAGTAGAAACCGTATGGGTCTGACAACACCATGCTCGATATACGGTCTCTGGGATATTAGATGGATGAGGGACTATAGGTACATGGTAACTGAGGACAAACAGGTCCAATGGATTGGATTCCCCTGTATCGTCTGGGGACTACGGCGTAGTGGCCTAGTACGTCCGTAGTCGATGAGTCGAGTGAATTATTACAGAGATAATAATTCACTGAGTTAGAAGGAGTTCTGACAGGTATGACTCACGGCCAGCTCGATATTGGGCGTAGAGGGTCACACACATATGGTAGGCATTGTGATGAGTAGAGGTTCGGATATGAGATATCCGACGGAGCCCTTATCTTATTGGATGCATATCCAATACCCACTAGGGAAGGACCCATTAGGGTTTGACACGGGATCTCTATAAATAGGAGGGATTCACAGCCTCATAGGCTAGAGTCTTTGCTTGCCTTTCCTATTCTCCTCTCCCTCTCCACCTCAGAGTAGGCCTGGAGTTTTGAGGAGCGTCGTCGCAACCCTGCTGTGTGGATCACCGCTAGAGAGGAGGATACCTGACCTCCTTCACCCTCTCCTAAGGATCTTCAAGGAAACAGGGATATACGATCTCCCTAGGTAACACAATCTCTATACGCAGTTTTGTGTTTTGCGGATTTTTGCGCACCAATCTTCGCATGACGACGAACATCTTTTTGGGAATCGGAGATTTTTGTTTTCTTGTTCTTCCGCTGCGCATATGATGTCGCCCCCCCATGATTTCCCAACAGTAGGTTCACCCACTGTACTAGCACTTTAGTAGTGGGTCATCGTTGTCGAGTCACGATCCGTCGATCAATAATGGTACTTGGTTGGGTCTAGAGTTCTCCTTGGATAGTCATATTTGGCGGGTGGCTTTGGGCTGTCTCCAAGCACCTATTTACAACTTCTGTCTCACCGTCGATTTGTCGGTGATATGCCATACTCCTTTTCAATTTAGTACCCTGCATATAGAATAACTTTGTCCAAAATCTGCTCGTGAAGATGCAAGTAGAATTTATTATAAGCATAATGCGTCCCTTATAGTGTAATTTTTTTGAGTCCCAATTATAATGAGCCACAGAGCTTGGTGCTTCTTGCAAATTTTTTATAATCTTACTAGTCTCTGAATCTTCCTGCCATTCTATCTTAATATCCTCAAGGAAGTCGCTGGTCGGAAGTGAAATGGCCGAAACTTCAGCTTGCTCGGGTTGCTGCGAAAGCACATCTACAAGAATATTCTCTTTCCCATTATTATAAGTTAATTCATAATCAAATCCAAGAAGTTTTGTTACCCTTTTTTGCTACTCAGGGGATGATATCTTTTGTTCAAAAAAGTACTTGAGGCTTTTATGGTCGGTTTTAATTTAAAATCGTCGACCAATCAAGTAGGGTCTCCACCTCGTTGCTGCGCGTACAATGGTGAGCATCTCCTTATCATATATTGACTTATTTTGATAGGAGGGAGATAATGTCTTACTGGTGTATGCGAGTGGTCGACCATCTTGCATGAGAATGGCTCTAATTCCGACTCCAGATGCATCGGCCTCAATATTGAAGGGTCGGTTGAAATATGGTAGTGTTAGCACCGCCGTCGTCGTTATGGCTGCCTTAAGTTTATCGAAGGAAGCGGAGGCTCTGTCCAACCATTGGAAGACATCTTTTTCCAGTAAGGAAGTAAGTGGTGCATTGATCTTTCTATAGTTTTTCATGAACTTGCGGTAGTAGCCTGTTAAACCAAGAAAGCCATGTAGCAATTTTATATTTCTCGGGGTCGGTCAATTTTGCATTGCTCCAATTTTGAAAGGGTCCACTGCCACACCTTCCTCTGATATGATATGCCCAAGATATTCCACCTTCTATTGAAGAAAGCAAAAATTCATAGTGGTTGTTGTGTGTTCAAAAGGTGGTTTTCGGTATGTCTTCTTTGCAGGCTCGTATTTGATGATACCCGGATCAAAGGTCTAGCTTTGTAAAGTTTTGTGGTCCCTTTCATCTAGCAATTCATCTACTATTGGAATAAGGTATTTGTCCTTGATAGTTATGCCATTAAGAGCTCGGTAATCAACACATATTTGCCTTGTTCCGTCCTTCTAGCGTACAAGTAGCACCGGTGAAGAGTAGAGGTTGCAACTTGGCCGAATAACTCCTGTTTCAAGCATCTCTTTTATAATCCTTTCTATTTCATCCTTCTAGAGATGTAGATACTAATATGGCTGAGCATTTGCTGAAGATTTGCCTGGAAGGATCGTTATACAATGATCATGCCGATGGGTAAGAGGTAGGTTGCGTGGTTCGTCAAATATATTTGAAAATTCAGCAAGCAAAGGAAGTAGATTTGGATCTACAAATTTTGTTGGCTCTCCCTTAGTTTGCTGCTCAAGTTGTACCAAAAAGCCGCTGCATGCTTTATGCAAAACCTTCTCCATTTGTTGTGTGCAAATCATTGTTATGTCGCCCCCACGTTTCCCATGCAATGTCACTTGTTTCTCTTTACTGTAAAATTTCATAATTAGTTTCATAAAATTCTGGGAAATATCACCTAATGTCGTCAACCATTTAATTCTGAGCATGGCCTCATGATTGTTCAGAGGGAGAAAGAAGAAATCTGCAATTATCTCTTGGTCCTATAACAATAGTTTCTCTTGTGGGCGCCTACGATCACAATTCAAAATCAGTCCGTCGGTGACCTTAACATCACATCTACAGTGATTCTCGATAGGTAATACTATCCGAATAGCAAGCTTACTATTTAGGAAGTTAGTAGTACTGCCCGTGTCGAAGAGAACAGTGATCGGTTGTTGTTTGAGAAGGCCTCCAACTATCATCGTTTGCGGGTTTGAGTAGCCGAGTAGTGTATGTACTGTAACGTCAGTCGATTGTGGCTCTTCTTCCACATCTTCTTTATGTTCAAGGTTATCTTTTGAATGTTTAATGACGTCTTCTTCTATTGGTTCAATCATAAGAAATCTCCATTTCATCGTTTGCGGGTTTGAGTAGCCAGCTAATGTGTGTACTGTAACGTCGGTCGGTTGTGACTCTTCTTCTACATCTTCTTCGTTATGTTTAAGGCTCTCTTTTGAATGATCAATGACCTCTTATTCTACTGGTTCAATTAAAAGAAGTCTCCCTTTTCTACAACAATGCTTGTAACTCCATGGCTCATCGCAATGCCAACATAACCGCTTCGCAGATTGCCCCCGAAGCTCTTCTCTTGTCAACTTCTTTGGTGCAGGGACTCGATCGACAGTAGGGGGGGCTGAGGGCTTCAGTATTTCTGGTTGAGGAGCAACTCTAGTCCTCCAAGCTTCATGATTTAATCACTCCTCTTGATGTTGTGTGAAAGAGATGGCTGCCATAAGCGTGTACGGTTGTCGCACTTTAACTTCTCCCCGGATCTCTGACTTTAAGCCCTCAATGAAGGTCATCAAAAGCTGTTTTTGAGACCAATCATGAGATTGATTAGATAACCTTTCAAACCTGGTTTGGTACTCCTGAATGGTGGAGGTTTGTCGGATCTTTGCTAATTGTCCATCAATATTCTCGTAATCGGTTGGTTTGTAGCGGATCAGCAATCCTTCTTTGAATTGTCCCCATGAAAGGACGTCATATGTGGGTTCAAACCAGTCAAACAACTGTATGACATCCCCGTCAAGATGTATAGCTGTAATTTTGTTAGGACTCTAGCTTGGAGAGTCCTAATTGAGAGGGACATTCTGTTAGGACTATAGCTAGGAGAGTCCTAATTGAGAGGGGCATTCATGTAGGAGGTGTTTTCTTAGAGAAGAATTAGGAGTTGTAAGGGAATAGGAGTCTTGACTAGGAGTCATATTAGGAGTTGGTTAGAAGTAAGAGTCTTAAGAAGGAGTCCTATTAGGAGTTAGGGTTTAGAAGCCCTATAAATAACCATGTATTCCTTCTCTTTTCATAAGCAATAGATGAATCTTTTCTGCAGCCTTTGAGCAGCAACTTGGAGGGAGGAACCCCTATAGAGTTCCAAGGAGGCCGATCCCCTAAATAGATCAACCCCAAGTTTAGAATCTGCAAGGGTTCTAACACCTGGTATCAGAGCAGCATTCTTGGCGTCTCGCTGCCCTTCCATAGCCATCTATCAACCCTCTACAACCATCCAAAGCAATTCCCACAATTGCTTAAAAGATCGTCACCGAATTCCGTCATCATCTCCACCACCATGGATCATCCTTTGATCTCCACGTGAATTGCAACAGATTCTGGTTTGCTACCTTACTGCTGCTGCAATTTAGTTATCCTTATTCGAAAATCCAAAAAAAAATAAAAAAATCATTCCTATATTGCTGCATAAACTTTTCGTCACAAAGTTTTCATCTCTACGACGAAAGATACATTGCAGAATTCCAGCCGCATAGCACCATCTGTTTGATCTTGCTACTGTGCTTTTTCTGTCCAAATTTCTACAAAATTTTTATGACATCTTTGACACTTCTTAACAGTAGATTTCCCTTTGGTTTCATCAAAAAATTCTCAATATAAACAACTGATCTTTTATGTCCAATCTGCTGCACTTGAATTGCAGAATTCAAGCCGCATAGCACCATCTGTTTAATCTTGCTACTGTACTTTTTCTATACAAATTTCTACGAAATTTTTATGACATCTTTGACACTTCCTAACAGTATATTTCTCTTTGGTTTCATCGAAAAATTCTCAATATAAACTACTGATCTTTTATGTCCAATCTGCGGCACTTGAAAATCTATGCTGCAGAAAATTTCAGCTGCATATCGTTGCCTTAACCCATCTATTTGCAATCTTTTTGAATGAAATTTCTTATACACTTCATAGATCATCTTGGATTCCATCTAAGATTGATCTATTAAGAAATTCATCTCTAAAAACGATTTTATGTTGCTGCAAATTTTCATCATAACCCACTGAAATTTTTCGACGATAATTCTTCAATTGCAACTTGCACCAATTTCCTTGCTATTATACTGCCGAAATTTTCTTGATTAAATTAGATATCCTTGCTGTCATATAAAATGTGATTTTTCTATCAATTCCCTCCTCAATTCTCCCAAGTTTTTGGTGGAAATTACGTCGAGAAACCGTTGTTTCTTCGACGACAATTCTACTCTTACAAGACAGCACATACTTGCTGCAACTTCCACGGATTTCTGTCAAACCTTTGCTACCATCTACCACAGATCCAAAACTTTCATCCACAGCCCTAAAACTCTACTAAACCACACCCTCAAACTGCACCCAAAACAGCCACAAAACAAGCCTAAACCGCAGCCTACATCCACCAATCCACCAACACTTTCGACCATCACTTCTCTCAACCTATACATGCCTTTAACCCAACAGTAAAAGAGAGATCTTAACATCATTGATTTGGGGCCATATAATATGGCATCTAAGGAGGCAATCAATGCTAAATTCGAAGCCTTGGAGGTGCGAATGGAGGATAAGACTCGGACGCTCTTTACCGAACTCAGATTGTGCCGACCACTAAGCCCGAAAAAAACATATCAAGGAGAGAGCTTTGCCCAATCACACCCAGCCCGAAAAGATGACTTCCAAGGGAGGAGAGGCTCTATGACCGACCCCAACTATCCATGCATGAGAGTGGACTTCCCTAGATGGGAAGAAGGAGACCCGATTGGTTGGATCTCACGCGCGGAGCGATATTTTCGGTACCACAAAATCGCAGATGAACCTATGGTGAAAATTGCAGCTATACATCTTG
The DNA here is from genome assembly GCF_036884655.1 of Musa acuminata AAA Group. Taxonomy (NCBI): domain Eukaryota; kingdom Viridiplantae; phylum Streptophyta; class Magnoliopsida; order Zingiberales; family Musaceae; genus Musa; species Musa acuminata. The sequence goes on along the minus strand of NC_088347.1, from coordinate 11,622,379 downwards.
AAGGGGATGTTATACAATGGTTTAAACTATTTGAACATACTTATGGAGTCCTTTCATGGAAACAATTCAAAGAAGGACTGCTGATCCACTTCAGACCAACCGATTATGAGAATATTGACGAACAACTAGCAAAGATCCGACAAACCTCCACCATTCAGGAGTACCAAACCAGGTTTGAAAGGTTATCTAATCAAAATCATGATTGGTCTAAAAAAGGGCTATTGAGGACCTTCATTGAGGGCTTGAAGCCGGAGATCTGAGGAGAAGTTAAAGCGCGACAACCGTACACGCTTATGGCAGCCATCTCTTTCGCACGACATCAAGAGGAGCAATTGAACCATGAAGCTCGGAGGACTAGGGTCGCTCCTCAACTAGTAATATTGAAGCCCGCAGCCCCCTCTACTGTCGACCAAGTCCCTGCACCAAAGAGGTTAACAGGAGAAGAGCTTCGGGAGCGATATGCGAAGGGGTTATGTTGGCATTGTGAAGAGCCGTGGAGCCATGAGCATCGCTGTAGTAAAGGAGGACTTCTTATGATTGAACCAATAGAAGAAGAGGTCATTGAACATTCAGAAGAGAGCCTTGAACATCAAGAAAAAGATGTAGAAGAAGAACCACAACCGACCGAAGTTACGGTACAAACACTAGTTGGCTACTCAAACCCGCAAACGATGAAAGTTGGAGGCCTTCTCAAACAACAACCGATCACTGTTCTCATCGAGATGGGCAGCACTAATAACTTCCTAAATAGTAAGGTTGCTGTCCATATGAACTTACCTATTGAGAATTGCAGCAGGTTTGTCGTTACGGTCGCCAAAGGACGAATTTTGAAGTGTGATCATAGGTGCCAAGAGATAATTGCAGATTTCTTCCTCCTCCCTCTTGATAATCATGAGGCCATACTCAGAATTAAATGGTTGATGAAATTAGGTGATATTTCTTGGAATTTTATGCAACTATTTATAAAATTTTACAGTAAGGAGAAACAGGTGATACTGCATGGGAAACGTAAGGGCGACGTAACGACGATTTGCACACAACAAATGGAGAAGGTTTTGCATAAAGCATGCAGTGGCTTTTTGGTACAACTTGAGCAGCAAACTAAGGGAGAGCCAACAAAATTTGAAGATCCAAATCTACTTCCTTTGCTTGCTGAATTTTCAGATATTTTTGACGAACCGCGCAACCTACCTCTTACCCGTCGGCATGATCTTTGTATAACGATTCTTCCAGGCAAATCTCCAGCAAATGCTCAGCCATATCCGTATTCACATCTCTAGAAGGATGAAATAGAAAGGATTGTAAATGAGATGCTCAAAACAGGAGTTATTCGGCCATGTTGCAGCCCTTATTCTTCACCGGTGCTCCTCATACGAAAGAAGGATAGAATATGGCGATTATGTGTTGATTACCGAGCTCTCAATGGCATAACCATCAAGGATAAATACCCTATTCTAGTAGTAGATGAGTTGCTAAAGGAGCACAAATCTTCACAAAGCTGGACCTTCGATCCGGGTATCATCAAATACGAGTATGCGAAGAAGACATACCGAAAACCATCTTTTGAACACACAACAACCACTATGAATTTTTGCTTTCTTCAAAAGAAGGTGGAATATCTTGGGCATATCATATCAGTGGAAGGTGTGGCAGTAGACCCCTTCAAAATTGGAGCAATGCAAAACTGGCTGACCCCGAGGAACATAAAATTGCTACATGGCTTTCTGGGTTTAACAAGCTACTACTGCAAGTTCGTGAAAAACTATGGAGAGATTAATGCACCAATTACTTCCTTATTGAAAAAAGATGTCTTCCAATGGTCGGATAGAGCCTCCGCTGCCTTCGACAAACTTAAGACAGCCATGATGACGACGCCGGTGCTAACACTACCAGATTTCAACCGACCCTTCATTATTGAGGCCGACGCATCTAGAGTCGGAATTGGAGCCATTCTCATGCAAGATGGTCAACCACTCACATACACTAGCAAGGCATTATCTCCCTCCCATCAAAATAAGTCAACATATGATAAGGAGATGCTTGCCATTGTACGCGCAGCAACGAGGTGGAGACCCTACTTGATTGGTCGACGATTTCAAATTAAAACCGACCATAAAAGCCTCAAGTACTTTTTGGAGCGAAAGATATCATCCCCTGAGCAGCAAAAATGGGTAATAAAACTTTTTAGATTTGATTATGAAATAACTTACAAAAAGGGGAAAGAGAATGTTCTTGCATATGCGCTTTCGTAGCTACCCGAGCAAGCTGAAGTTTCGGCCATTTCACTTCCGACCAGCAACTTTCTTAAGGATATTAAGATGGAATGGCAGGAAGATTCAGAGACTAGTAAGCTTATAAAAAAATTGGAGGAAGCACCAAGCTCCGTGGCTCATTACAATTGGGACTCAAAAGAATTACACTATAAGGGACGCATTGTGCTTATGATAAATTCTACTTGCATCTTCACGAGTAGATTTTGGACCAAGTTATTCTATATGCAGGGTATTAAATTGAAAAGGAGTATGACATATCACCCATAAATCGACGGTGAGACAGTTGTAAATAGGTGCTTGGAGATAGCCCAAGGCCACCCACCAAATATGACTACCCAAAGAGAACTCCAGACCCAGCGAAGTGCCATTATTGATCGACGGATCGTGACTCGACGACGACGACCCACTAATGAAGTTCTAATACAATGGGCGAACCTACCAATAGAAGATGCCATTTGGGAGAACTATGACGACTTGAAGATCAAATTCCTAGAATTCATAAATCATCAGCCTCGAGGACAAGACTGATTTGAAGAGGGCGGGTCTGTTAGGACTCTAGCTTGGAGAGTCCTAATTGAGAGGGACATTCTGTTAGGACTATAGCTAGGAGAGTCCTAATTGAGAGGGGGATTCATTTAGGAGGTGTTTTCTTATAGAAGAATTAGGAGTTGTAAGGGAATAGGAGTCTTGACTAGGAGTCATATTAGGAGTTGGTTAGAAGTAAGAGTCTTAAGTAGGAGTCCTATTAAGAGTTAGGGTTTAGAAGCCCTATAAATAGCCATGTATTCCTTCTCTTTTCATAAGCAATAGATGAATCTTTTCTACAGCCATTGAGTAGCAACTTGGAGAGAGGAACCCCTATAGAGTTCCAAGGAGGCGGATCCCCTAAATAGATCAACCCTAAGTTTAGAATCTGCAAGGGTTCTAACAAATTTTCACCATAGATGTGTCCACGATTTTGTGGTACCAAAAATATCGCTCTGCACGCGAAATCCAACCAATCGGGTCTCCTTCTTCTCATCTAGGGAAGTCCACCCTTATGCGTGGATAGTTAGGATCGATCATAGAACCTCCCCTCTTTTGGAAGTGATCTCTTCGGGCTTCGTGCGATTGGGCAGAGCTTTCACCTTGATGTGATTTCTTTGGACTTAGTGGTCGGCCCAATCTGAGTTTAGTAAAGAGTGTCCAAATCGTATCCTCCATTCATGCCTCAAAGGCTTCGAATTTAGCATTGATTGCCTCATCATATGCTATAGTATATGCCCCCAAATCTGTGATATTATGATCTCTCTTTTGTTGTCGGGTTAAAGGCGTGTATAGGTTGAGAGGTAATGGTCGAATGGGTTGGTAGATTGGTAGATGTAGGCTGCGGTTTAGGCTTGTTTTGTGGCTGTTTTGGGTACAGTTTAAGGGTGTGGTTTAATGGAGTTTTAGGGCTGTGGATGAAAGTTTTGGATCTGTGGTAGATTGTAGCAAAGGTTTGATAGAAATAAGTGAAAGTTGCAGCAAGTATGTGTTGTCTTGTAAGAGTAGAATTGTCATCGAAGAAACAATGGTTTCTCGTCGTAAGTTCCACCAAACACTTGATAGAATTAAGGACGGAATTGATACAAAATCATAGTTTATATGACAGCAACGATGTCTAATTTAATCAAGAAAATTTCGGCAGTATAACAGCAAGGAAATTAGTGCAAGTTGCGATTGCAGAATTCTCGTCGAAAATTTTCAACGGTTTATAAAAAAATTTGCAGCAACAAAAAATCATTTTTAGAGATGAATTTCTCAATATATCAATTTTAGATGGAAGCCAAGATAATCTATGAAGTGTATAAGAAATTTCATTCAAAAAAGATTGCGAATAGATGGATTAAGGCAACAATATGCGGCTAAAATTTTTTGCAGCATAGATTTTCAAGTGTAGCAGATTTGACAAAAAAGATCAGTAGTTAATATTGAGAATTTTTTGATGAAACCAAAGGGAAATCTACTGTTAGGAAGTGTCAAATATGTCATAAAAATTTTGTAGAAATTTGGATAGAAAAAGTACAGTAGCAAGATCAAACAGATGGTCAAATGCTGTTGGAATTCTGCAATGTATCTTTCATCATAGAGATGAAAACTTTGTGATGAAAAGTTTATGCAGCAATATAGGAACAATTTTTTTTTTTTTGATTTCCGAATAAGGATAACTAAATTGCAGCAGCATTAAGGTAGGAAACCATAACCTATTGGAATTCACGGGGAGATCAAAGGATAATCTGTGATGGTGGAGATGATGGCGGAATTCGGCGACGATCTTTTAAGCAATTGTGGGAATTGCTTTGGATGGTTGTGGAGGGTTGATAGATGACTTTGGAAGGGTAGTGAGATGCCAAAAATGTTGCTCTGATACCAGGTGTTAGAACCCTTGCAGATTCTAAACTTGGGGTTGATCTCTCCAAGGGATAGGCCTTCTTGGAACTCTATAGGGGTTCCTCCCTCGAAGTTGCTGCTCAAAGGCTGTAGAAAAGATTCATCTATTGCTTATCCATACATGACTATTTATAGGGCTTCTAAACCCTAACTCCTAATAGGACTCCTACTCAAGACTCCTTTTCCTCTATAACTCCTTATTCTTCTCTAAGATGTTAGGATCAAGAGCACTAAGAGGGGGGGGGGGGGGGGGGCGGGGTGAATTAGTGCAACGGAAAGCCTTCTACGAAAAATAAAAAATGCGTTCGTTCATTAAAAGTGATTATGGTAAGAAAGTCGATTCGTAAATCACTTTAACTTTTGTTTAAGCGAGATGCAGCAAAGATATAAATGCAGTTTGCAGTTACGATTCTAATCAGATAGTAGGCGTAAACTGAAATATGATATTCGTATAAAAAAATAGATTTACGTCTAAATGCTGATTCATAAATCACTTGATTAAGCGAGATGCAGTTTAAGCAAGTATATAAAGGTAGTTTGCAGTTATGATAGAAATCAAAACGTAAACGCAAACAAAAATATGATGATCGTACGATAAAACTGATTTACGTCTAAATACCGATTTGGAAAGTGCAAAGCTTGAAACCCGATCGTATATGCGCAGAAAGCAGTAAGCTTTAGAGGAGGTTTGTAGTAAAGATAATATGCTCAAAGTAAATGCAAACTGAGATTTAGAGTGGTTCGGTCAATCTTGACCTACTCCACTTTTGGCTTCCTCCACCGACGAGGTCACCGACGTCAACTATAGGCCTTCCTTCAATAGGCGAAGGCCAACCAACCTTTTACAGTTTCAGTCCTTTTGACGGGCTTAGGAGACAACCCTTACAGAATTTTCTCTCCTCTCTTTAAAGCTCAGAACTTGGAAGAAAAGAGGGAGAAGAACTTTTGGCCTTTACAACAATTTTGAGCTTTAAAAATAACAGAACAAGATCAGGATTTCGGTGTATGTTTTTGTGCCCTTTCAGTGCTGAATGGGTGGGGTATTTATTAGCCCCATCCTAGTTTGAATTTGGAGCTCAAAACTGTCAATTCCCGGAATTCTAGGATCTGGCGGTTGCACCTCCTGACTAGAGCGATTGCACCGCCTGGTAGAGCTCGAAGACGGAGCCTCTAGGCGGTGCCACCTCCTGTCAGGGGCAGTTGCACCTCCTGCCAGAGCTCAAAGATCGAGCTCAGGTGGTGCCACCTCCTGACTGAGGCGGTTGCACCGCTCAGCCAAAGCTCGGAGACCGAGCCCAAGCGGTGCCACCTCCGGTCAGGGGAGGTTGCACCGCCTAGTCTCGCTCAGAGACTGAGCTCAGGCGGTGCCACCACCTGGCTGGGGCGGTTGCACCGCCCAGTCTCGCTCGGAGACTTAGCCCAGGTGGTGCCACCTCCTGGCTTGGGCGGTTCAACCGCCTAGCAGAAATCAGGGTCCGAATGGGTTTCCATTCGGCCTAATTTGGGTTTTTCAGGTGTCCAATTGCCCCAAGATTAAGTTAATGGGATCACCTCCCATTTCCAACTTAATCAATATGTTAACTACGATATTTTCTAAGACATTTAATGCAACTTGCTCCGATGCGTCAATCGCTTCTTCCGGCGAGCTTCCGGCGAACTTCCGTCGATTATTCGATGAACCCTCGGTGATGCTCCAGCGGACTTCGAGCAAACTCCTGGACTTGCGATGATCCACTTAGCGAGTTCCGACGAGCTTCTTTGGCAAGCTCATGGACTTCTCGGACTTGTTCCTACAGAACTACCGACGATTGTCCGAACTTTTGTCGAACTCTCGAACTCTCAACGTGATCATTGTCTTGACTACGGCGCAACTCCTCCTGCATATCTTACTTTCATCGTAGTTAATCCTGCACACTTATCTCAACATATAGATTAGACAACAAATGACAATTGACTTCATCAGCAATATCCGAGATTCAACAATCTCTCCCTTTTTTATGATGATAATCAATTGATAATGAAGTTAACCTTAACTCCCCCTGTCTATATGACATACTTAAGATAAGTCATTCTTGAATTCAAACCCTTAGAATTCAATAGATTATCAATACTTAAGATAAGTTAAAATCATTTAAACTTATCAATACTCCTATCATGATTCCCATCATGATGTATCTCTCTGAAGATGATGTCAAGGCTTGACATTCATTTTCAAATTTTACATTACAAGTTTGAATGATGGTAATAGTAGCAATTCATCATATATCAACATGTAAAACTGCGAAGTAAGATTTTGATATCATTACATGATGCACACATTTTTAATGTTTTAGCAATTAGAGCATTTCATCACATGGTAAGATATCAATACGTAAAATTATGATGCAAGTTTTTTGATATCTTGACACGATACAAACAAGGCATAATGCAAATTTTTGCAATCATAGCATCTATTCATATATCTTTTGGTGATGCAAGCATGACATTAATACTCTTATATTTCTCCCCCTTTGTCATCAACAAAAAGCATGGTAGTTGTGATACCAGGAGAACAATATAAGCAAATTTTGAGCATTAAGTGTGATAGTCATTCATGCCTTTACTAGGTTCTAAGTTATTTTCCAATGGTAAGTGATAGGAAATCAATTGTAGATCGCTTTGAATACTTTTTCCTTTTTATTTGTTATAATCTTTTTGCATGAAGGAGGAAGGCCATTTGTGATACCAGCTATTTGTGAGTTTACTTTGAGTGAAGTTAAAACCGATGAGAGATCAACTCATGAAGTTAAAGTTGATGAGAGATTGAATCATGCTTCATTTTTATAGGTATCAAGATATGTATGGGAAACAAATCTTTGCAAGTAAAAACACTCTCATCCATATTTCAAGATGGAATTCATATGCAGGAATCTTTTCATTAAAACCATTTCAGAAAAATATTTTTCATATAATAAGTGTATGAGAAAATCAGATTTTTAGGATACCAATTGTTAAGTGAATCCGAAAATGAAATTAACACTTTCGTGCATTCGGACAAGACTATGCTATACAATCATGAAGACAAAACATGCTTATTGTTATGAAAATTTTTGTTTTCAACACATAATTTCAAACATGTTATTTAGGCATGTAATGGCAGTCAAGTGATTTGATAATTCAATAAAGTCTGAAAAATAATTTTAACTAGCTTATGTATTCGGACACATCAATATTCCTAATTCTCTTCTTATGAAATCAAATTATTCTTCACTTAGAGGTTTTGTAAAAATATCAGCTAGTTGATGTTTAGTATCAATGAATTCTATGATTACATCATGATTAGTAACATGATCTCGTATGAAGTGATGTCTAAAATCAATATGTTTTGTTCTTGAGTGTTGTATAGGATTTTTCGTTAAGCATACATATTGCACTTGTGATATCACATTTAATGGGAATATTTTTAAGATGAATTTTATAATCTTCTAAGGTGTTTTTCATCCATACAACTTGTGCACATCATGCACTTGCTGCAATATATTCAGCTTTGGTTGTTGATAGTGCAACCGAGTTTTGTTTCTTAGATGACCAGGAAATAAAGGCATGTCCTACAAATTGACATGTTCCTGATGTGCTTTTTCTATCTAGTCTACAGCCAGCAAAGTCCGCATTAGCATAAGCAATTAACTCAAGATTCTCTGATTTTGGGTACCATAATCCTATATTTGTGGTACCATTAAGATATCTAAGTATTCTTTTAACTCCTTTAAGATGAGATATCTTAGGGTTTAATTGAAATCCAGCACAAAGTCCTACACGGAACATGATATCTGGTCTAGTTGTAGTGAGGTAAAGTAAACTTCTTATCATACCCCTATAAGTTTTTTCATCGAAGCTTTCTCCACTTTTATCAATTTCTAACTTAGTGGAGGTGCACATAGGAGTGTTAATAGCTTTCGAGTCATTCATATTAAACTTTTTTAGCAAATTCATAGCATATTTAGTTTGACTAATAAAGATGCTATTGCTTAGTTGTTTGATTTGTAAGCCTAAGAAGAATGTTAATTCTCCCATTAAACTCATTTCAAATTCAAGACTCATAGTTTTAGCAAAAGATTCACAAAGAGATTCATTCGTAGAACCAAAGATAATATCATCAACATAAATCTGAACAATGAGAAAATTATTTTCAAAATTCTTGATGAACAATGTAGTATCAACCTTGCCTTTTGTGAAATTATTTTCAATAAGAAAAGAACTAAGTCTCTCATACCAAGCACTCGGAGCTTGTTTTAAACCATAGAGAGTTTTAGTTAATCTAAACACATGATTATGGAGGCTATTATTTTCAAATCCAAGACGTTGTTCAACATAGACTTCTTCGGAAATAAAGCCATTAAGAAAAGCGCTTTTAACATCCATTTGAAACAACTTAAAATTATTGCTACTAGCGTAGGCAAGGAGCATCCTTATGGCTTCTAATCGAGCCACAGGAGCGAAGGTTTCTTCGTAATCGATACATTCTTCTTGGTTGAAACATTTGGCCACTAATCTAGCCTTGTTTCTAACCATGATACCATATTCATCTTGCTTATTTCTAAAAACCCATTTAGTACGAATAACTAAATGGTCATTTGGCCTAGGAACAAGCATCCACACCTCATTTCTCTCAAATTGATTTGATTCATCTTGCATTTTGATAATCCATGAATCATCTTTCATGGCTTTGTCAACACATTTGGGTTCAATTTTGAAGAGAAAAGTTGCGTTGACACAAAATTTTTTAAGAGAAGATCGTGTTTGAACCCCCTTTGATGTATCTCCTAAGATTAGCTCCTTAGGATGAGCATCTACATACTTCCAGTCATTGGGTAAGGATATTTTGGAAGTGGATGCATCCAAGTTGCTAGTTGGAGACGGGGTTTCATTTAAATTCAAGGAATCAAAATGAACATCATCATCAAAATCGTTTTTCCTTATTTCAAAAATCTCATTGAAAACAACATGAATGGATTCTTGAATAATTAAAGTTCTTTTATTGAAGATACGAAAGGCTTTAGAAATCGAAGAATAACCAAGAAAGATTCCTTCATCGGATTTAGCATCAAATTTTCCTAAGTTATCCTTTTCATTCAAGATAAAACACTTATACCCAAAGACTTTAAAATATGAAACATTGGGTTTTTTGTTGTTCCATAACTCATAGGGAGTTTTGGTGAGTAAGGGTCTTACTAGAACTCTATTCAAAATATAGCATGCAGTATTTACGGCTTCGGCCCAAAAATATTGGGTAGGCTATGTTCATTTAACATGGCTCTTGCCATTTCTTGTAAATTTTGATTTTTTATTTCTACTACTCCATTTTGTTGAGGATTTCTTGGAGTAGAGAAATTATGATTGTATCCATTGAGTTCACAAAATTCTTGGAAATCATGGTTTTGAAATTCACCACCGTGATCACTTCTAATTGACGAAATCATAGAACCCTTCTCATTTTGAACAAGTTTACAAAACTTGGTAAAATATCTAAAACATTCATTTTTCTGTTTTAACAAGTAAGTCCATATGTATCTGCTATAGTCATCCACAATGACGAAGGTGTATTTGCTACCTCCTAGGCTTGATGTAGAGATTGATCCGAAAAAGTCCATATGGATCAATTGTAAGAGCCTAGAGGTGCTTATTTGATTCTTAGATTTGAAACTACCCTTAATTTGTTTACCTAATTGGCAGGCATCACATACATTATCTTTGATGAACTTGATATGAGGAATTCCTCTTACAAGATCTTTAGATGATATTTGAGTGATTAGTTTCATGCTAGCATGACCTAATCTTCTATGCCATAGCCAAACATCATCATTCAAAACCGAAAAATACATTTTATTACACAAATCATTGATGTCAATAGTGTATAAGTTATTTTATTTTAATGCAATCAAAGATGTGTTTTTGTGTGGTTTTTCAATGATGCAAGCATTAGATTCGAATCTGACAATATATCCTTTATCACATAATTGACTAATGCTCAAGAGGTTATGTTTTAAACCATTAACTAACAAAACAACTTCAATAAAGAAGTTGGATTTGTTACCTATGGTTCTTTTGCCAATGATTTTACTCTTGTTGTTGTCTCCGAAGGTGACATAGCCTTCATCTAGTGAGCTTAGAGAATTGAGATGGATCTCCGGTCATATGCCTTGAGCATCCACTATCAAGGTACCATCTCTTGCTCCTAGCTTGCGATGGTATAGGTTTCTACAAGAAAGGATGATCTTTAGGTACCCTTTTGCTTTTGGGTACCTCAAAAATAGATCTACATTGTTTATCATATTGCATATAATTTATCATGGTTCCTTTAGGAACCCAAATTAATTTGTTTGAACTAATTTTCTTGAATGGACAATAATGCATTTTGTGTCCAAGTTTGTAACAAAAGTTTCATTTGCTTTGGTGTCGAACATGTAAGACGGGGCCTTTTATGAAGGTGGTTGGATTCACAAATCCGATTCCACTTCTTTTGGGAATATGACCCTTGTTTGCAAGGATCATGTTTAAGGACTTGCTACCAACCTTGAATTTCTTCAATCTGTCCTTAAGTAGCAAGTTTTCCTTTTGGAGAGTTTCTAGATCATGGCATTTTATGTATGAACCTAAACTATCGTGATGTTCAGTCTTTAACTTATCGAAATTACAAGTAAGACTATCAAGCTCCTTTTTTAGCAATTTGTATTTTCTACTAATAATCTTGCATTCATCAAATAAGTCATGGAAGGCATTTAATAATTCATCAAATAATAAATCTGCATCTATTAAATTTGTTACCTCTTCTCCGATGGCCATTAAGGCGTAATGAGCAACTTGCTCGGTGTTGGACTCCTCTTCTTCAGACGCGCTCGAGTCATCCCATGTTGCTTTGAGCACCTTCTTCTTTGATGTTCTCTTTTTGACTAGGGGACAATCACTCTTGTAGTGTCCTGGCTTCTTGCACTCATAGCAAATAACTTGGTCCTTCTTGGGTTCAAGTTTATTTTTTGTGTCATTCTTAAACTTGTTTCTTTTAATGAATTTTTTAAAATTTCTTGTTAGAAGTGCCAAGTCATCGTCACAGTCCTCATCACTTGAGTTTTCTCTCAAGTGGTCTTCTGAAGTTCTAAGTGTCATATCCTTCCTGTTCTTTGGAAGGATGTCTTATTGCTCTTCATGAGCTTTGCAAGTCATCTCGTAAGTCATTAGTGACCCGATTAGTTCTTCAAGAGGAAAGTTGTTTAGATATTTCACCTCTTGAATAGCAGTGACTTTAGGATCCCAACTAGGAAAGGATCTTAGAATCTTATTTACGAGCTCAAAATCTGAAAAACTTTTTCTGAGTCCTTTTAGACCGTTGACGACATCCGTGAAACGGGTAAACATGTCGCCAATAGTCTCACTCGGTTTCATCCGAAAAAGTTCGAAAGAATGTAACAAAAGAATGATTTTTGACTCTTTCACTCTACTTGTGCCTTCGTGAGTCACTTTGAGTGTGTGTGAAATATCAAATGCGGTTTCCCAAACCGAAACATGGTTGAACTTGTTTTTATAAATCGCACAAAATAAGGCATTCATAGCCTTTGCATTAAGAGTGAAAGCCTTCTTCTCCAATTCATTCCAATCGATCATTGGAAGAGAAGACTTCGATAATCCATTTTTGACAATATTCCAAAGTTCAAAATCCATAGAAATATGATAGATTCTCATTCGGGTCTGTTACGACTCTAGCTAGGAGAGTCCTAATTAAGAGGGACATTCATGTAAAACTATTAGAACTTTAGCTAGGAGAGTCCTAATTGAGATGGACATTCTGTTAGGACTCTAGCTAGGAGAGTCCTAATTGAGAGGGACATTCTGTTAGAACTCTAGTTATGAGGGTCCTAATTGAGAGGGACATTCATGTAGGAGGTTTTTTCTTAGAGAAGAATTAGGAGTTGTAAGGGAATAGGAGTCTTGAGTAGGAGTCCTATTAGGAGTTGGTTAGAAGTATTAAGTAGGAGTCCTATTAGGAGTTAGGGTTTAGAAGCCCTATAAATAGCCATGTATTCCTCCTCTTTTCATAAGCAATAGATAAATCTTTTCTGCAGCCTTTGAGCAGCAACTTAGAGGGAGAAACCCCTATAGAGTTCCAAGGAGGCCGATCCCCTAAAGAGATAAACCCCAAGTTTAGAATCTGCAAGGGTTCTAACACCTGGTATCAGAGCAGCGTTCTTGGCATCTCGCTACCCTTCCACTGCCATCCATCAACCCTCCACAACCGCCCAAAGCAATTCCCACAATTGCTTAAAAGATCGTCGCCAAATTCCACCGTTATCTCCACCACCGCAGATCATCCTTTGATCTCCCCGTGAATTGCAACAGGTTCTGGTTTCCTACCTTACTGCTATTGCAATTTAGTTATCCTTATTCGAAAATCCAAAAAAAAAAAAAGTTCCTATATTGCTGCATAAACCTTTCGTCACAAAGTTTTTATCTCTACGACGAAAGATACATTGCAGAATTCTAGCCACATAGCACCATATGTTTGATATTTTTATTTTTTTTGTAAGTAAAAGTAAATTGATTATGTGTAAAGTTTCTACAAATAGTTTTATCTATACAAGTCATAGACAAAGCCAAGTAACTCATAGAGTGCGAATGCGATAGTTATGACTACACATGCTATAGACTATATAACTACCTGTGGGTACATTATTTGGCATCATTCCTAAGATCTTTAGCTAATAGCAAAATTAAATTTGATAAAAATATCTTTTTCTCTTTGGGTGAAGTGCTCGGTTTTGAGATCATGCTCCATACATGATCTTGAGTCTCTAATAATCTCTTTCAAGAGCTGAGCATTGTTTGTTTGTTGACATTCAAAGATTCTTTTACTTCTCTCCTTCCACATCCACCAAATAGCGCATCTGAAAGTAACCTTTGCCAGTTGTGTAAAAGGCCCTTTTCTCTAGAAACATTGCATAAGGTCGCCTAATTCTTAGTGCAAGTTTGGTTGCGGTAGTCTATTGAGTTCAAATCGCTGGAGAATCTCCTTCCATATCCATTTTGTATAATCACAAGCAAAATAGAGGTGGTCAACAGTTTCTTCTTGTTGCAAACAAAGGGAGCATCGGTTAACATGATAGATACCTCTTCTTTTCATATTGTCTATTGTAGGTAGTTTATTGAGAAGGGCCTGCCATGTACATAAGGAGTGTCTTTGTGATCCCGGTCGATCCCATGTCCAACTGCTTGGGACCCACTTGTTATTTCTTTGCCTAATTTGATTCCATGCGGATGTGGCACTAAATTTGCCATTGTCATGAGGCCAAATAAGTATATCTGAAGAGTTGTTCCTGATTGAAATAGCTATGATAGTCGGCCAAAGTGATAACATTTCGGGAGAAATAGGATTAGGGAGACACCAGGTACCGTTAGCAATGAACTTGGAAACCTTCCCATCTTTAGGAGCCCCAAGATCTTTTCGTATTCTGTCGCCATATAATTGAAATATACTCTTCCCATTCACCCAAGGATCGTACCACATATTAGTACTAGTTCCAGAAGAGATTGCATAAGAAATGTGTTTGATTAGCCAATTCCTTGCCTTTAAAATTCCTTTCCAAGCTGCATAGTGGTATGTTCTTGTTGAAATTTCCCAGATTGATTCCTTTGAAAGATACCTAGCAGAAACCCATTATGACCATAAGGAACATTTGTTTTGCAAAAGATCCCACAATTGTTGTACTAGGCATGCTTGATTCCAATCTCTAGTATTTCTCAAGTTTAGCCCCCTTCATATTTCGGTTTGCAAATGCTATCCCAATTTACCATATGCATTGCCTTATCATTTGTGCCATTCCAGAAGAAGTTCATTAATAACCGTTTGATCTTGCTACTGTGCTTTTTCTATCCAAATTTCTATGAAATTTTTATGACATCTTTGACACTTCCTAACATTAGATTTCCCGTTGGTTTTTTCGAAAAATTTTCAATATAAACCATTGATCTTTTACGTCTAATATGCTATACTTAAAAATCTGCACTGTAAAATTTCAGCCGTATAGCACTGTTTTTTTATCTTGATACTACGTTGTTTCTATCCAAATCTCTACAAAAATTTTATGATAGCTTTGACACTTCCTAATAGTGGATTTCCCTTCGGTTTCATCAAAAAATTCTCAATATAAACCACTGATCTTTTACATCCAATCTGCTATACCTAAAAATCTTTGCTGCAGAAAATTTCAGCCGCATATTGTTGCCTTAACCCATCTATTTGCAATCTTTTTTGAATGAAATTTTATATACACTTCATAGATCATCTTGGCTTCCATATAAGATTGATATATATAGAAATTCATCTCTAAGAATGAAATTCGTCGTAACCTGCTGAAATATTTCGACGACAATTCTGCTATCGCAACTTGCACCAATTTTCTTGCTGTTATACTGCTGAAATTCTCTTGATTAAATTAAACATCCTTGCTGTCATATAATCTGTGATTTTGCTATCAATTCCCTCCTCAATTCTCTTAAGTTTTTGGTAGAAATTACATCGAGAAACCATTGTTTCTTCGACGACAATTCTACTCTTACAAGATAGCAATACTTGTTACAACTTCCACTGATTTCTATCAAACCTTTGCTGCCATCTACCACAGATCCAAAACTTTCATCCATAACCCTAAAACTCTGCCAAACCACACCCTCAAACTGCACCCAAAACAGCCACAAAACAAGCCTAAACCGCAGCCTACATCCACCAATCCACAAACCCTTTCAACCATCACTTCTCTCAACCTATACATGCCTTTAACCTAATAACAAAAGAGAGATCTTAATATCATAGATTTGGAGGTATATACTATGGCATCAAATGAGGCAATCAATGCTAAATTCGAAGCTTTGGAGGCACGAATGGAGGATAAGATTCGGACGCTCTTTACCGAACCCAAAGATATGACTTCCAAGAGAGGGGAAGCTCTATGACCAACCCCAACTATCCATGCATGAGAGTGGATTTCCCTAGATGGGAAGAAGGAGACCCGATTGGTTGGATCTTGCACGCGGAGCGATATTTTCGGTACCACAAAACCGCGGATTCATCTATGGTGAAAATTGCAGCTATACATCTTAAAGGGGATGCTATACAGTGGTTTGACTGGTTTGAACATACTTATGGAGTCCTTTCATGGCAACAATTCAAAGAAGGACTATTGATCTACTTCAGACCAACCGATTACGAGAATATTGACGGACAACTAGCAAAGATCCGACAAACCTCCACCATTCAGGAGTACCAAACCAGGTTTAAAAGGTTATCTAATCAAACTCTTGATTGGTCTCAAAAATAACTATTGAGGACCTTTATTGATGGCTTAAAGCCGGAGATCCGAGGAGAAGTTAAAGCACGACAACCGTACACGCTTATGGCAGCCATCTCTTTCGCACGACATCAAGAGGAGCAATTGAACCATGAAGCTCGAAGGACTAGGGTCACTCCTCAACTAGTAATATTGAAGCCCTTAGCCCCCCCAATTGTTGACCGAGTCCATGCACCAAAAAGGTTGACAAGAGAAGAGCTTCAGGAGCGATCTGCGAAGGGGTTATGTTGGCATTGCGACGAGCCGTGGAGCCATGGAGCCATGAGCATCGCTGTAGTAAAGGGAGACTTTTTATCATTGAACCAGTAGAAGAAGAGGTTATTGAACATCCAGAAGAGAGCATTGAACATAAAAAAGAAGATGCAGAAGAAGAGCCACAACCGACCGAAGTTACGGTACATGCACTAGCCGGCTACTCAAACCAACAAATGATGAAAGTTGGAGGCCTTCTCAAACAATAACTGATCATTGTTTTCATCGACACGGGCAGCACTAATAATATCCTAAACAGTAAGGTTGCTATCCGAATGGCATTACCTATCGAGAATCGTTGCAGGTTTGATGTTAAGGTCACTAACAGACAGATTTTGAAGTGTGATCGTAGGCGCCCGCAGGAGAAACTATTGCTGCAGGACCAAGAGATAATTACAGATTTCTTCCTTCTCCCTCTTGATGATCGTGAGGCCATGCTCAGAATTAAATGGTTGACAACATTAGGTGATTTTTCTTGGAATTTTATGAAACTAATTATGAAATTTTATAGTAAGGAGAAACAGGTGATACTGCACGGGAAACATGGGGGCGACATAACGATGATTTTCACACAACAAATGAAGAAGGTTTTGCGCATGCAGTGGCTTTTTAGTACAACTTGAGAAGCAAACTAAGGGAGAGCCAACAAAATTGGAAGATCCAAATCTACTTCCTTTGCTTGCTGAATTTTCAGATATATTTGACGAACTACGCAACCTACCTCTTACCCATCGGCATGATCATTGTATAACGATTCTTCCAGGCCAATCTCCAATAAATACTCAGCCATATCAGTATTCACATCTCCAGAAGGATGAAATAGAAAGGATTGTAAAAGAGATGCTCAAAACAGGAGTTATTCGGCCATGTTGTAGCCCCTGCTCTTCACCGGTGCTCCTCATACAAAAGAAGGATGGAATATGCCGATTGTGTGTTGATTACCGAACTCTCAATGGCATAACCATCAAGGATAAATACCCTATTCCAAAAGTAGATGAGTTGCAAGATGAAAGGGACCACAAATCTTCATAAAGCTGGACCTTCGATCCGGGAGTCATCAAATACGAGTATGCGAATAAGATATACCGAAAACCACCTTTTGAATAAACAATAACCACTATGAATTTTTTCTTTCTTCAAAAGAAGGTGGAATATCTTGGGCATATCATATCAGAGGAAGGTGTAGCAGTAGACCCCTTCAAAATTGGAGCAATGCAAAATTGGATGACCCCGAGGAACATAAAATTGCTACATGGCTTTCTGGGTTTAATAGGCTACTACTGCAAGTTCGTGAAAATCTATGGAGAGATCAGTGCACCACTTACTTCCTTATTGAAGAGGGCGGGTCTGTTATGACTCTAGCTTGGAGAGTCCTAATCGAGAGGGACATTTTGTTAGGACTCTAGTTAGGAGAGTCCTAATTGAGAGGGACATTCATGTAGGAGGTTTTTTCTTAGAGAAGAATTAGGAGTTGTAAGGGAATAGGAGTCTTGAGTAGGAGTCTTATTAGGAGTTGGTTAGAAGTAAGAGTCTTAAGTAGGAGTCCTATTAGGAGTTAGGGTTTAGAAGCCCTATAAATAGCCATGTATTCCTCCTCTTTTCATAAGCAATAGATGAATCTTTTCTGCAGCCTTTGAGTAGCAACTTGGAGGGAGGAACCCCTATAGAGTTCCAAGGAGGCCGATCCCCTAAAGAGATCAACCCCAAGTTTAGAATCTACAAAGGTTCTAACAGGGTCTTCCAATAGGTGTAGTCCGTCCCATTGAACACGGGTGGACGTGTAATAGAATGGCCCTCTTGGTTTCCGGTGTATGCCATCTCTCTTGGGTTTTAATCCGTTTGAGAGTTAACCCTGCTCTGATACCAATTGTTAAGATCAAGAGCACTAAGAGGGGGGGTGAATTAGTGCAGCGGAAAGCCTTCTACGAAAAATAAAAACTGTGTTCGTTCGTTAAAAGTGATTTTGGTAAGAAAGCCGATTCGTAAATCACTTTAACTTTTGTTTAAGCTAGATGCAGCAAAGATATAAATGTAGTTTGTAGTTATGATTCTAATCAGATAGTAGGCGCAAACTGAAATATGATATTCGTATGAAAAAACTGATTTATGTCTAAATGCTGATTCGTAAATCACTTGATTAAGCGAGATGCAATTTAAGCAAGGATATAAAGACAGTTTGCAATTATGATAGAAATCAAAATGTAAACGTAAATAGAAATATGATGATCGTACGATAAAACTGATTTACGTCTAAATGCCGATTTGGAAAGTGCAAAGCTTGAAACCCGATCGTATATGCGCAGAAAGCAGTAAGCTTTAGAGGAGGTTTGCAGTAAAGATAATATGCTCAAAGTAAATGCAAACCGAGATTTAGAGTGGTTCGGTAAATTTTGACCTACTCCACTTTGGGCTTCCTCCACCAATGAGGTCACCGACGTCAACTAGAGGCCTTCCTTCAATAGGCGAAGGCCAACCAACCTTTTACAGTTTCACTCCATTTGACGGGCTTAAGAGATAACCCTTACAGAATTTTCTTTCCTCTCTTTAAAGCTCAGAACTTGGAAGAAAAGAGGGAGAAGAACTTTTGGCCTTTACAACAATTTTGAGCTCTAAAAATCAAAAAACAAGATCAGGATTTCGGTGTATGTTTTTGTGCCCTTTCAGTGCTAAATGGGTGGGGTATTTATAGGCCTCAACCCAGTTTGAATTTGGAGCTCAAAACGGTCAATTCCTAGAATTCTGGGATCTGACGGTTGCACCTCCTAATTGGAGCGGTTGCACTGCCTATAAGAGCTCGAAATTGAGCCTCTGGGCGGTGCCACCTCCTGTCAGGGGCGGTTGCACCTTCTACCAGAGCTCGAAGACCGAGCTCAGGCAGTGCCACCTCCTGACTGAGGCGGTTGCACCGCTCGGCCCGTGCTCGGAGACCGAGCTCAAGCGGTGCCACCTCCTGTCTAGGGAGGTTGCACCGCCCAGTCTCGCTTGGGGACTGAGCCCAGGCGGTGCCACCTCCTGGCTAGGGCGGTTGCACCGCCCAGTCTCGCTCGAAGACTTAGCCTAGGCGGTGCCACCTCCTAGCTTGGGCGGTTCAAACACCTAGCAAAAATCAGGGTCTGAATGGGTTGATCCATTCGGCCCAATTTGGGTTTTTCAAGGGCCCAATTGCCCCAAGATTAAGTCAATGGGATCACCTCTCATTTCCAACTTAATCATTGTGGTAACTACGATATTTCCTAAGACATTTACTGCTACTTGCGTCGGTGCGTCAATCGCTTTTTCCGGCGAACTTCCGTCGATCATCCGATGAACCCTCGGTGATGCTCCTGCGGACTTCCGGCAAACTCCTAGACTTGCGACGATCCACTTGGTGAGTTCCGACGAGCTTCTTTGGCAAGCTCATGGACTTCTTGGATTTGTTCCCGCAAAACCTCTGACGACTGTCCGAACTTCCGTCGAACTCTCGAACTCCCAATGTCATCATTATCTTGACTCCGGCGTAACTCCTACTGCATATCTTACTTTCATCGTAGTTAATCCTGCACACTTATCTCAACATATAGATTAGACAACAAATGACAATTGACTTCATCATCAAAATTCGAGATTCAACATAAGAACCAATCTCCTAACCCTCTCCGGCCTCTTCACCTCTTTAATAGGGGTCGGCTTAGGTAGGTTTTACATAAATGTTCCTCTCAATTAGAACACTCCTAGCTAGAGTCCTAACAAACTCATTCAAATTCATCAAATTATTTTCATAGTCCAAGAGATTCACAAAAGCATAATATACATGGATTCATTAATCTTTTATCGAAAAATCAATAAGATAGAGATGTTTCATCTTAAGTTATTGGTTTCATACAAGTATGCATTTATATTTTGATTGCTAATAAAAACATGCATCAAATTTTAGGATCGAAAAGTGAATTTCATCATAAAAATCGTCAAGACCAATAAATCACAAAAATCATCATCTATAACTTTCAAATCTCATAGAGTCGTCAATCATGGTATCAAAATATTTAATATCTTTATTACATCATTATGCATTACTTCAAATCAAACATGATTTCATTTAATCAAAATCGAGAAATAATAATGGAAATCAACATGATACCCATTATTATTTCTTAAAAAACATTCATAGGATCATCATTAGATTTAAATCTAACATTTTATTCCATTAACATAAAACATGTAATTTTCATTATCATTTTTAAAATTACTAGTATGATCATAATTTTTGCATTTTCATTTATAAACATGCAATTTTTAAGAAAAAATAATTCAAAATTAAATTAAAAAAAATGCATCAAGAAAAGCATCATGTAATTTCGAAGTAAATTAATTGGGTTTCGACCTCATCGTTGAAAGTCATTAAGGCTTAGTTTGCCACCTTGCCTTTCTTGATTTTCTCTTGGTCTTCAGAGGAGTTCGATTCATCCCAATTTTTGTTCTTTTTCTTATGTTCAAAGCAAGTAGTGGAATTCTTTTTATTCTTTAATTTTGTTTTATGAACTTTTTAAATTTCTTAGTGAGATCAAGTTCACCATCACTTGAGCTTATGCTCGAGTGGTCTTCAAATGTTCTAAGTTCGAAATCCTTCCTGTTCTTTGAAAGGTGGTTCTCGAGTTCTTCATGTGCATTGCACGCCATTTCATAGGTCATCAAAGACCCTATTAGTTCTTTGATTGGAAATTGGTTCAAGTTTTTTGATTCTTCAATGACCGTTATTTTTTAATCCCACCTCTTATTAAGAGAATGCAAAATCTTGTTTATAAGTTTAAAATCCGAAAAACATTTTCCAAGAGCATTTAAACCATTGACGACATCCGTAAAATGGGTGTACATGTCAATAATGGTTTCGCTCGGCTTCATTCGAAAATGCACGAAATCATGCATTAAAAAATTAATTTTTGAATCTCTAACTTGGCTAGTTCCTTCATGTGTGATTTCAAGAGTGTGCCATATGTCAAAAGCTATTTCGCAAGTAGAAACCTTATTAAACTCATTTTTGTCTAAGGCACAAAATAGAGCGTTCATAGCTCTAGCATTTAAAGAAAACGTTTTCTTCTCCAAATCATTCCATTCTTTTAAAACCGGTTCAACAATGATCCATAAGTTGAAATTCAAAGAAAGTAAGAAAACTCTCAGTCGAGATTTCCAAAATGTGTAGTCTATCCCATTGAAAAAGGGAGGACGAATGAGAGAGTGACCCACTTGAAAGCCGAAAAGAGCCATTTCTCTTTAGATGTTAAACCAAATGAGAAAAACGAGGCTTTGATACCAATTGTTAGGATCATGGGTTAGGGTCAGCACTACGAGGGAGGGGGTGGGGGAGGGGGGGGTGTGTGAATTAGTGCTGTGGTAAAATCACGTCTTCAAAACTTTTCATTTCGATAAAATCGTTTACATTGAAAATCGATCTCGGAAATATTTTAACATGAAACACATTCATAAATGAATTAAAGGTAGTAAGCAATTAAGGAGGTTTGTAGTAAGACAAATTGCTAAATAAAAATGTAAACCAGAAAACATGCCAATTTGTAATGGTTCGGTCGTCGTGACCTACATCCACTCTGCTGATTCCTCTTCCATCGAAGTCACCGGCATCCACTATCGATCTTCCTTTATAGGCAAAGATCAACCTCCTTCTTACACTCTTCATCTCCTTTTACCGGGTTTAGGGGACAACCCTTACAAGCACTCACTCCTCTCTTACAGAATTCTAACACTTAGACTAGAGGAGGATTCTCACAAGAGATTTCTACAGCGTTTTTCTACTTTTAAACTCTCCGTGCTTGTCTACTTTAACTAGGGATGAGAGGGGTATTTATAGGCTTCAAGTTGATTCAATCTTGGAACCTAAAACTTTCCCATCCCGGGTTCCCTGGGCACGAGCGATACTACCGCTTGCACTGGACGGTACCACCGCCCAATGTCAGTTGGCACTAACACTATATTGGGTGATACCACCGCCCAGGTCTAGTCGTACCATCACTTGGGGGGCAGTGCTGGGTGGTACCACCACCCAGAATGGCGGTACCACCGCTTGGCACCCTGCTAGGGGCGATACAACCGCCCAGACTAGCAGTACCAATACCTGACACAGTCTCGAAAACTGTGCCATGATGGTGAGACTTCTTGGGGCACTATTTGGGCCTCTTATTGGGCCCATCACAGTTCTTACATGGGCCTAGTTGGCCCCTAATTAGGTTGGCCCAAATCCAAGCCCAATTACGTGCTAACTACGAAATCCTAAGACATTTGCTAAGCTAAACAAGTCCATAAGTCTATTCTTCCAGCGAGCTTCCGGCGAATCTCCGTCGATCTCTCGGTAATGTTCCAGCAAACTCCTGGCATGCTCCTGGGCTTCAAAACGATCTTCTTAGCGAGTTCCGATGAGCTTCTCTAGCAAGCTCCGAGACTTCTCGGTTGGTTCCACCAAAACTTCCGACGAACACGTGAACTCCCAACGAAATTGAATCCTTGACTTTGGGGCTTCATTTTGTTACATGTCTTGCTATCATAGTTAATCCTGTACATGTAACAACACACTTCAATCTAGATAATTAATACTAAGCATTAATCAAGTTGTATGGCATGTCATTGGTCCCTCGACGCTTCGTCCGATTCTTTGGCGTATCGTCCTCTCTTTTGGCCTATTGCCCAATCGGCCAGTTAACTCTGCAACTCCGATATCCTTAGCGTAATATCCACTCTTCTTGGCCCAATGCACGAATCCACGACCAGAAGCCTTTTGTCGATACGTGACCGATCCACCGTCCCGTCGTCCAATCTTCTTTCATGTTCCCCTGGCCCAACATGATTTTTCTTGCTTTAATTGTCTCATCCTTATTGAAGCATCCTGCGTCACTCAAAACATAGATTAAAACATAAACACATATCAATTTTTTTCAGAATAAAAATACGAGATTCAACATTAATACCTTCCTAAACAATAAGGTTGCTGCTCGGATGGCACTCCACATTGATGGTTGCAGTAAGTTTAACGTAAAGGTCACCGACGGAAGAATCGTAAATTGCGACCAAAGATGTCCGTAGGTGAAACTATTATTGCAAGACCAAGAAATTATCACAGACTTCTTCCTCCTACCAATTGATGACTCTGAGGCCATGCTTGCAATAGAATGGCTAATGACGCTAGGTGATGTCTCTTGGAACTTCTCTAAATTAATTATGAAATTCTATTGTAAAGGAAAATAGATCATCCTATGCAGAATGCACAGAAGCAACATAACCATCGTTTCGACCAAACGAATGGAGAAGTTTTGCATAAGGTAAATGGTGGCTTTTTTATGCATATCCATTAGCAACCAGAGGAGAAGAAAATAGAAATTGAAGATCAAAATATTGCCTAATTGCTTGCTGAATTTGTCCACATTTTTGCTGAGCCGTGTGGTCTTCCTCCTACGCGGTAACATGACCATCAGATTCCAATCCTTCTGGGCAAGCCACTAGCGAACACTCGGTCATACTGATATCCTCACCTCTAGAAGGATGAAATTGAAAAGATCGTAAAGGAGATGCTTGAAACAGGGGTGGTTCGGCCAATTTGCAGCCCCTATTCCTCACCGATGATACTTGTACTCAAGAAGGACGGAACTTGGAGGATGTGCATCGACTACCGAGCTTGAAATGACATCACCATCAAGGACAAATACCCTATTCTAAATGTAGATGAATTTTTAGATGAAAGGGAGCACGAATCTTTACAAAGCTGGACCGTCGATCCGGTTATCATCAAATACGAGTGTGCGAAGAAGATATACCAAAAACAACCTTTCAAACACACAACAACCACTGCGAATTTTTACTTTCTTCAACAAAAGGTGGAATATCTTGGGCATATCATATCAGAGGAATGTGTGGTAGTGGACCCCTCCATAATTGAAGTAACGTAGAACTTGCCGACCCCAAGGAACATAAAATTGCTACATAGCTTTGTGGGTTTAACAGGCTACTACTACAAGTTCGTGAAAAACTATGGAAAGATCATTGCACAACTTACTTCCTTGCTAAAAAAATATGCTTTCTAATGGTCAAACAAAGCCACCACCGCCTTCAATGAACTTAAAGTCGCGATGATGATAGCGCTCGACTTCGATAAGACTTTTATTATTGAAGCTGATGCCTCCGGAGTCAGAATTGGTGTTGTACTAATGCAAGATGGCCGCCTCCTCACTTATACTAGTAAGACGTTATCTCCTTCCTATCTGAAGATGACTATTTACGACAAAGAGATGCTTGTGATTATGCATGCGGCATATGTGGCACAATGTGATATATGTCAATAGCACAAGGGTGAAACAGTGGCAAGTCCATGGAAGCTACAACCACTACCTATACCGGACTTGGTGTGGACTAACATTTCCATGAAGTTATCCCCACATTTTTATGGGTCCTATCAGATCACAAAGTGTATTGGAGTCGTGGTGTATAGACTTAAATTGTTTAAGGATGCTAAAATTCACCCTGTCTTCCACTTAAAATACCTAAATCCCAAGTTGGGAGAACACGAGTCACCCTAGATCCAACCGCCCAACACCACTAAGGATGGAGTTATTCAAGCCCAACCATAAGCAATCCTCGACCGCAGGATCATGATGTGTCACCAACATCCCTCTACTTAAGTACTAGTTCATTGAAATAATTTACCACTTGAAGACGCCACATGGGAATCATATAAGTAGCTGAAGATCCGGTTCCCTGAGTTTATTGAATCCCAACCTTAAGGAGAAGGCTGGTTTGAAGAGGGCGGCGGGTCTGTTAGGACTCTAGTTAGGAGAGTCCTAATTGAGAGGGGTATTCATGTTAACCTACCTAGTCGACCCCTATTAAAGAGGTGAAGAGGTTGGCTAGGGTTATGAGGTTATTTCTTAGAGAAGCATTCGGAATTGTAAAGGAATAGGAGTCTTAAGTAGGAGTCCTATTAGGAGTTAGGGTTTAGAATCCCTATAACTAGCCATGTATTCATCATCTTTTAACAAGCAATAGATGAATCTTTTCTACAACCTTTGAGTAGTAATTTGGAGAAAGGAACCCCTATAGAGTTACAAGGAGGCCGATCCCCTAAAGAGATCAATCCTAAGCTTAGAATCTGCAAGGGTTCTAACAAGGTTACTCAAGAGAGACATCGAGAGGGACATCAAGATAACTGGACAGACTGGTGTGCTATATACCCGTCCATATGATGGATGCAGTTGGTCTCACAGCTGCTCGTGTGGGAATACTAAGAATATAGTACATGTGCTCATTGGAGAATGAGTTCACTGATTGATCCGTTTACGGAATGCTGGATGGTTGATTATACCTTATTGTCAGACAACGATTCCATAGTCCTAGTGGTGTATATAGTCCTTAGACTTAAAACACCAAGGATGTCCTGTATAAGTGCTCCAATCTTTGATATCAGACTTATAGGTTTGGATGTACCAGATCTAGTACAACCGGTCATCGGGAGTAGCAGTCAACCTTACAAGGGCTATTGAGTGTCGATAGAGGATCATCCACTCTCAGTGTCACGAGAGGAATATCCTATGTGTTCTTACTTTAACAAATCCCTGACTAGGGTCATTCAGACTAAAAGAGAAAGAGTTCTCTAGGAGAATCCGATTAGAGCAAGACTCTAGTAGAAACCATATGGGTTTGACAGCACCATGCTTGGTATATAATCTTTGGGATATTAGATGGATGAGGGACTATAGGTATATGGTAACTAAGGATAGGCAAGTCCAATGGATTGAATTCTCTGGTATCGTATGGGGACTGCGACGTAGTGGCCTAGTACGTCCACAATCGATGAGTCAAGTGACTTATTATGGAGATAGTAATTAACTGAGCTAGAAGGAGTTCTAATAGGTATGACTCATAGGTAGCTTGATATTGGGCCTTGAGGGTTACACACATATGTTAGGCATTGCGATGAGTAGAGGTTCAAATATGAGATATCAATCGGAGCCCCAATCTTATTGGATATCCAATAAGCCCCTAAATTATTGGATCCCATGAACGAGATCCAATAAAAGCCTATGAAAGATTGTTGGATAGAGATCCACTAATCTAAAAGGCTTGGGTAGTTGGATGAAGATCCAATACCTAATAGGGGAGGATCCATTAGGGTTAAGTTGATAGGGGACCTCTATAAATAGGAGGGATTCAGTGGTTCATAGGCTAGGGCCTTTGCTTGCCTCTCTTATTCTCCTTCATCTTCTCCACCTCAAAGCAGGCCTAGAGTTTCAAGGAGCATCATTGCAGTCTTGTTGTGTGGATCACTACTAGAGAGGAGGGCGCTTGACCTCCTTCACCCTCTCCTAGAGAGATCTGTAAGGATTCAATGATATGCGATCTCCCTAGGTAACACAATCTTTATTATACTTAGTTTTCTATTTCGTGGATTTTGTAAACCAATCTTCACACGACGACGAACATCTCTTTGGAAATAGGAGATTTTATTTTTTGTTCTTCCATTGTGCATGTGATGCTGATGAATGAATTTTGAAATATGATCGTAGGTGCTCGAGGGTGAAACTATTGCTGTAGGACCAAGAGATAATTGTATATTTCTTCCTCCCTCTTGAGGATTATGAAGCCATGCTTGACATCAAATGGCTAACAATAATAGGTGATGTTTTCTGAGATTTTGTGAAACTAATTATAAAATTTGACAGTAAGGAGAAATAGGTGATACTGCATAGGAAACGTGGGGCTAACATAACGACTATTTGCACACAACGAATGGAGAAGATTTTGTACAAAGCATGCAGCGGTTTTTTGGTACAACTAGAGTAGCAAACTAAGGGAGAGCTAATAGAATTTGAAGATCCAAACCTACTTCCTTTGCTTTCTAAATTTTTAGATATATTTGACGAACCGCGCAACCAACCTCATACCCATCGGTATGATCATTGTATACCGATTCTTCAGGGCAAACCTCTAGCAAATACTTGGCCATATCGGTATCTACATCTCTAGAAGGATAAAATAGAAAGGATTATAAAAGAGATACATGAAATAGGAGTTATTCAGCCAAGTTGCAGCCCCTACTCTTCACCAGTACTTCTCGTTTGAAAGAAGGATGGAACACGGCGAATGTACATTGATTACCGAGCTCTTAACACCATAACCATCAAGGACAAGTACCCTATTCTAGTAGTAGATGAATTGTTTGATGAATTAAAGGGAGTATGAGCCTTCAAATAGTTGGACCTTTGATCCGGGTATCATCAAATTTGAGTATACAAAAAAGATATATCGAAAACACCCTTCCGAACGCATAATGGCCACTACGAATTTCTGGTAATGCCCTTTGGTCTCACCAATGCTCCCTCCACTTTCCAGAGCCTTATGAATGATATTTTCTGAAATTATCTTCCTAAGGTTGTGTTGGTTTTCTCTGACGATATCTTTATGTATAGCCCTTCTCTTGAAAGTCATTTTCAGCACTTATGACTTGTTTTGACGATTTTATGAGAATATGTTCTTTTTGTCAAAAAAATCAAAGTGTAGCTTTCTTCGATAGAAAGTGGAATATCTTAGGTATATCATATTATGGAAAGTGTGGTGGTGGACCCCTCCAAAATTAAAGTAATGCAGAATTGGCCGACCTCGAGAAACATAAAATCGCTCCACGGCTTTCTTAGTTTAACAGGCTACTACCGCAAGTTCGAGAAAAACTATGGAAAGATCAATGCACCCCTTACTTCCTTGCTAACAAAAGATGTTTTCCAATGGTCAGACAAAGCTACCACTACCTTCGACGAACTTAAAGCCGCAATGACGATAATGCCTATACTAGTGCTACCAGACTTTAGTAAGACTTTTGTTATTGAAGCTGATGCCTCCGGAGTCGGAATTGGTGCTATACTAATGCATGATAGCCACCCCCTCAATTATACCAATAAGGTATTATCTTCTTCCTATCTCAAGATGTCTATTTACGACAATTAGATGCTCATGATTGTGCATGCGGTGGCCAAATGGAGACTGTACTTGATCGGGCGACACTTTCAAATCAAGACCGACCATAAAAGCCTAAAATATTTCTTCGAGTCGAAGATAGCTTCCCCCAATCAGCAAAAATGGGTAACAAAACTTCTTGGATATAATTATGAAATAACTTACTAAAAGGGGAAAGAGAATGTTGTTGCAGATGCGTTTTCGCGGCTACCAGAACAAGCTAAATTTTTTACTATTTCACTTCCAACCAGTGATTTTCTTGAGGATATTAAGAGGGAATGGTAGGAAGATCCAGAGACCGGTAAGATCATAAAAAAATTGGAGGAAGCACTAATCTTCATTGCTCATTACAATTGGGACTAAAAGGAATTGTGCTATAAGGGACGCATTGTGCTTATGCCAAATTCTACTTGCATAAAAACCTTCCTTCAAGAGATGCATTCCATACCTAGCTAGGCACTCAGGATTCTTTAGAACCTATAAGAGAATTAAGGAAAAATTTTATTGGGTAGGGATGAAAAATATTATTGCTAAATTTGTGGCACAATGTGGTGTATGTCAATGGCATAGAAGCGAGACAGTGGCAAGTCCCGGAAAGCTGCAACCTCTACCCGTCTCAAACTCAATATGGACTGATATATTAATGGACTTCATCAAGGAGCTTCCTTCATCATAAGGAAAAGGTACGATTCTTGTCATGGTTGATTACCTTACAAAGTATGCTCACTTTTGTGCTGTTCGTAATCCCTACACTGCTTCTAGTATTGCTCGAACATTTATGGAGAATATTATAAAATTACATGGGATGCCAAGATCTATTATAAGTGATCATGATAGGATCTTCACGAGTAGATTTTGGATAAAGTTATTCTAGATATAGGGCACGAAATTAAAAATAAGTATGACGTAACACCCACAAATCGACAGCTAGATTGAAGTGGTGAACAGGTGCTTGGAGACATACCTCAGATGCTTCACTAGTGATCAGCCATAATAGTGGACAATGTGGACTTCCTTGGGTCGAGTGGTGGTATAATACAACTTATCATTCATGCACAAAATGTACTCCCTATGAGGCTACGTATGACCGACCTCCCCTTGTAATCCCAAAATATGTGTTGGGTAACTCTAAAGTAGAACAAGCATACAGGGAACTATAGGACAGAGACAAAAGGCTGAAGTTGCTAAAAAATAATCTTACTATAGCTCAAGCAAGGATGAAACAACAATATTATCAACACAAAGGCAAAAGGGAATTTTCATTAGGAGATTGGGTCTTCTTATGGCTCCAGCCATACAAGCAAATATTAATCCAGACCAGAGCATCTATGAAGCTTTCACCTCGATTTCATGGACCCTACCAAATTTTGAAGCACATCGGAGCTGTAGCATACAGATTGGACTTACCCACCAGCACCCGAATTCATCCAGTCTACCATGTGTCATGTTTAAAGCTCAAGCTGGGACAAAACGAGATAGCCTAAACCCATCTACCAAATATGACTGCTCAAGGAGAACTCTAAACCCAATCAAGTGCCATTATTGATCAAAGGATCAAGACTCGACGACGATGACCCGCTACTGAAGTGCTAATATAGTGGGTAAATCTACCAATAGAAGATGCCACTTGGGAGAACTTTGACAACTTGAAGATCAAATTTTCAGAATTCATGGAGCATTTGCCTCGAGGATATGGATGATTTGAAGAGGGTGGGTCTGTTCGGACTCTAGCTAACAGAGTCCTAATTGAGTTTCATTGAAAGAGGCATTCATGTAAAACCTACATAGCCGACCCCTATTAAAGACATGAAGAGGTCAGCTAAGGTTAGGATTAGTTTGGAGGTTACTTCGTAGAGAAGTATTAGGAGTTGGTTAGAAGTAGGAGTCCTATTAGAAGTTGAGGTTTAGAAGCCCTATAAATAGCCATGTATTCAT
The DNA here is from genome assembly GCF_036884655.1 of Musa acuminata AAA Group. NCBI lineage: Eukaryota > Viridiplantae > Streptophyta > Magnoliopsida > Zingiberales > Musaceae > Musa > Musa acuminata. Next base: position 11,592,153 of record NC_088347.1, on the reverse strand, counting down.
CCTCTTTTCTTTATGAATCGACCAATCTTTTTAGCAGCCTTTGAGTAGCAACCTGGAGGAAAGAACCCCTATAAAGTTCTAAGAAGGCCGATCCCCTAAAGAGATCAACCCTAAGCTTCGAATCCACAACAGTTCTAATAAATTTTTGGCTCAATGAAGTTATGTTTCTTGGTCATGTAATTTCGAGTGTTAGTATATCTGTTGACCCTCACAAGCTTGAAGGATTGGAGCAGCACTAAGAGGGGGGGGTGAATTAGTGCAGTGGATTAAAACGTCGGTTTTGACAAAATCTTTCGTACGATAAAAATCCGAACTTGAAAAGCATAATAACTTAGAAGCGTATGGAAGTGTAGTGACTAAGTAAAGTAGTTTGTAGTATGTAAATGGCAAGAACAAAATGCAAACCAGAGAAGACGGTAGTCTATAGTGGTTCGGTCAATCGTGACCTACATCCACTCCTTTGATTCCTCTTCCGTCGAGGCCACCGGCATCCAATAATGATCATCCTTTACTAGGCGAAGATTAACCACATTTTTACTGTTGGGAAATCAAGGGGGGCGATATCATATGCGCAGCGGAAGAACAAGAAAACAAAAATCCCCGATTCCCAAAAAGATGTTCGTCGTCGTGCGAAGATTGGTGCGCAAAAATCCACAAAACACAAAACTGCATATAGAGGTTTGTGTTTCCTAGGGAGATCGTATATCCCTGTTTCCTTGCAGATCCTTAGGAGAGGGTGAAGGAGGTAAAGCGTCCTCCTCTCTAGCGGTGATCCACACAGCAAGGTTGCGACGACGCTCCTCAAAACTCCAGGCCTACTCAGAGGTGGAGAGGGAGAGGAGAATAGGAAGGGCAAGCAAAGACTCTAGCCTATGAAGCTGTGAATCCCTCCTATTTATAGAGATCCCGTGTCAAACCCTAATGGGTCCTTCCCTAGTGGGTATTGGATCTGCATCCAATAAGATAAGGGCTCCGTCGGATATCTCATATCCGAACCTCTGCTCATCGCAATGCCTACCATATGTGTGTGACCCTCTAGGCCCAATATCGAGCTGGCCGTGAGTCATACCTATCAGAACTCCTTCTAACTCAGTGAATTATTATCTCTATAATAATTCACTCGACTCATCGACTACGGACGTACTAGGACACTACGTCGTAGTCCCCATACGATACAGGGGAATCCAATCCATTGGACCTGTTTGTCCTCAGTTATCATGTACCTATAGTCCCTCATCCATCTAATATCCCAGAGACCGTATATCGAGTATGGTGCTATCAGACCCATACGGTTTCTACTCAAGTCTCACTCTAATCGGATTCTCCCGAAGAACTCTTTCTCTCTCAACCCGAATGACCCTGGCCAGGGATTTGTCTGAGCAAGAACACGTGGGATATTCCTCTCATGACGCCGAGAGTGGATGATCCTCTGTCAAACACTCAATAGCCCTCGTAAGGTCGATTACCACTCCCAATGACCAGCTGTACTAGATCTGGGACAGCCAAACCTATAAGTCTGGTATCAAAGAGTGGAGCACTCATACTGGTCATCCTTGGTGTCTCAAGTCTAAGGACCAGATACACCACTAGGACTAAGGAATCGCTGTCTGATAGTAAGGCATCATCAAACATCCACCATTCCGTAAGCGGATCAATCAGTGAACTCATTCTCCAATGAGAACCTGTACTATATCCCTAGTGTCCCTACACGAGCTGCTATGAGACCAGCTGCATCCATCATATGGACGGGTATATAGCACACTAGTCTATCCGTTTATCACGATGTCCCTCTCGAGAAACCTATGACCGGGATTATTTAGGATATGTGTTTAAAGGTGAATCGATCTCATTATCGTGATCTCATCACGATCCGATTCCTATTGCCCAAATCGAAGGAAATCACAACATATATATGCACATATGCAATAGTTATAAAGTGATATACGCCAAAATATAATAAGCAAAAAGATTCTGTACCAAGTCACATGTACCATCACTCACGTGATTGGCTTGCTGGGCACCTATGACTAGCAATCTCCCACTTGACCTAAAGCCAATCACCTATGTGTCTGATTCCCATCAAACCCCTGTGACGCTCAAAGACAAAATGAGACAACGACTTTGTCAGTAGATCTGCAATGTTATCTTCGAATGGAACTCTTTCCACAGCTACATCTCCTCGGGTTACGATCTCTCTGATAAGTTGGAACCTCCTCAGAACACTTCTGATGAGACTCGGGTTCCCTTATATGAGTAATCGCCCCATAGTTGTCGCAATATAAGGAAGTCGACTTCTCGCTATTCGGAATGACTCCCAAATATGTGATGAACTCGGGTTCCCTCTTTTGCTGCATCTGATGCAGCAATGTACTCCGCCTCTGTGGTCGAGTCAGTAGTGGTATCTTGCTTGGAACTCTTCCAACACACTGCTCCTCCATTCAAGGTGTACACATACCCTGAATTCGACTTGCTATCATCGACATTAGACTGAAAACTTGAGTCAGTGTAGCCTTCAACCTTAAGGCTATTACCTCCATATACTAGTAAAAGATCCTTAGTCCTTCTCTAGTACTTAAGGATACACCTTACTGCTTTCCAATGCTCCAAGCCTAGATCCGCCTGATACCTGCTCGTCACACTCAGAGCATGCGCTATATCAGGCCTAGTATATAGCATGGCATACATGATAGACCATATTGCTGAGGCATAAGGTATCATATCCATGTTCGCCCATTCTTCTGGAGTCTTTGGGGACATACTCGTAGAAAGCGATATCCCATGTCTCATCGGTATGAGACCTCTCTTGGAATTTTCCATGCCAAACCTTTTGACAATAGTTTATATGTACCTGGACTATGACAAGTCAAGCATCCTCTTGGATCTATCTCTATAGATTCTAATCCCTAAGATATAAGATGCTTCCCCTAAGTCCTTCATGGAGAAGTGTCTATATAACCAAGCCTTTACTATGGATAGCATTCCTAGGTCATTCCAAATAATGAGGATGTCATCCACATATAACACCAAAAAGGTGATAGCGCTCCCACTTACCTTTCTGTATACACAAGGCTCATCTTCGTTCTTAACGAAGTCATAAGATCTGATTGCCTCATCAAATCTTATGTTCCAACTTAAGGAAGCTTGCTTTAGTGCATAAATAGATCTAAGCAACCTACACACCTTATCTGGGTAGTTCTTGGACACGAATCCCTCAGGTTGCATCATAAACACCTCCTTCTCGAGGTTCCCGTTGAGGAATGCGATTTTCACATCCATCTGCCAGATCTCATAATCATAGTGTGCTGCAATAGCCAATAGAATTCTGATGGATTTTAGCATTGCTATTGGTGAGAAAGTTTCGTTGTAGTCAACACCTTGCCTTTGACGATACCCCTTAGCCACTAGCCTTGCTTTATAGGTCTCTACCTTTCCATCTACTCCGATCTTTTTCTTAAAGATCCACTTGCAACTGATGGGTACAATACCTTCGGGCGCATTAACTAGGTTCCAAACCTTATTGGAGTACATAGAATTCATTTCAGAATTCATGGCTTCTTGCCGCTTCCCGGAGTCTATACTCATAATAGCCTCCTCGTAGGTCTGAGGATCAATCAGCATCCTCTCCTCTAATATGTCCCACATATCTCTCAAGAGGATGAGATACTCTATCAGACCTGCGTAAAGTTGAAACTTGTGTATTAGGTATCTGAACAGACTCGGGCTGTAGAGTGGTGCTTGAGCTTGGTTTTCCAACCTCGCTCAATTCTATCATTCTCCCACTATCTCCGTCAAGAATGTGTTCCTTCTCAAGGAACACTGCTCTCTTAGCTACAAAGACCTTTTGGTCCTCGAGATGATAGAAATAATACCCACAAGTTTCCTTGGGGTATCCCACAAATTTGCATCGCTCTCTCCTTGATTCTAACTTATCGGGGTTGTGTCTTCTAACATGGGCAGGGCAGCCCCAAATCTTAACAACCTTAAGATTAGGCTTCTTCCCTTTCCATATCTCATATGGTGTAGACACTACCGACTTAGTTGAAACTCTGTTCAGAAGGTAAGCTACGGTTTCTAGGGCATATCCCCAGAATGAGATGGGTAGGTCAGGGAAACTCATCATGGACCGTACCATATCTAATAATGTATGATTTCTCCTTTCAGAGACACCATTGAGCTGAGGTGTATAAGGAGGTGTCCATTGGGATAATATCCCATGGTCCTTAAGGAATTGAGTAAACTCTGTACTTAAGTATTCACCTCCTCGATCTGATCGAAGAGTTTTGATACTCTTTCCAGTCTAGTTCTCCACCTCATTCTTATACTCTCTGAATTTCTCAAAGGCCTCGGACTTGTACTTCATTAAGTACACATATCCATACCTTGAGAAATCATCAGTAAATGTAATGAAGTAGGAGTAACCTCCAATGGCATGAGTTGACATGGGTCCACATACATCACTATGTATGAGTTCCAACAACTCATTGGCTCTCTCCCCAGTTCTACTAAATGGAGAGTTGGTCAGGTTTCCACAAATGCAAGGCTCACAAGTTGCATATGACACATAGTCGAATGGATCTAGATATCCATCATTTAGCAACTTTTGAATCCTTCTTTCATGGATGTGACCTATCCTACAATGCCACAGGTATGCACTGTTCAACTCATATCGTTTCCTTTTGGACACATTTATATTCATGATATGTGGAGTAGTGTCTAGCATAAACAAACCTTTATGCAATATTCCTCTCGTCAATCTCCCCTCGACTTTGTTAGAATTTACAATAAATTGTAGATGTGATAAGCAATACTAGTATCCAATGCCAATGCACTATCACAAAAATCTGACAATTGGAGATTGATCATGAATGTACCTGAAGCTTCTCCAAGCTTCTATTTCGCCCTTTCTGCAAGGCACTCTTTGCAGTTCCTCTTCCAGTGCCCATCTTTACCACCGTGGAAGCACTGACCTTTGTCCTTTGCCAGATCTTTCTTAGCAACCTTTGCTTTACCTAGTTTGCCCTTGCCCTTTCCCTTCTTAAGGGACCTTTCTGCTTTCCTTTTCTTTTTGGTCTCACCAGTTTAGAGAACTGGCTTCTCTTTCTTAATAGTACTCTCTGCCTCCCTCAACATATTGAGGAGCTCTAGGAGAGTCACCTCAAGCTTGTTCATATTAAAATTCATTATGAACTGTGAAAAGGAATCTGGTAGGGACTAAAGCAAAATGTCCACACACAAGTTATCCTCTAGGACCATTCCTAGACCTGTGAGTTTCTCTATCCACTCAATCATCTTTAGGACATGGTTCTGAACCGTTGTCCCCTCAGTCATCCTAGCGCGGAAAAGGCTCTTGGATATCTCATATCGTTGAGTCCTTCCCTGTTCCTCAAACAATTTGCGGACATGTAGGAGAATGGATTTAGCATCCATCTTTTCATGTTGTCTCCGTAACTCTGGAGTCATAGAGCCCAACATATAGCACTGAGCAAGAGTGGAGTCATCAATGTACTTCACGTAGCGAGCGATCTCATCCTCGCTTGCCCCTTCTTCGGGCGTAGGCATCACAGTATCAAGGACGTACACGATTTTCTCCGCTGTGAGAACAATTATCAAGTTATGGAGCCAATCCGTATAATTTGGACCAGTGAGGCAGTTGACATCAAGTATGCCACGTAAGGGATTTGAAAGCGACATTTTATGAAAATAAAGATGTAGCAAAAATGAATAATATGCAGATTTTGCAAGAAATAAACTATCAAGATATGGACTTCTATCTTAATATGCTCCCACTATTTTACTAACGAGTCACGCGACACCCTCAGCACGTGAAACGGAAGTCTCCGGCAAACATCTAGTGGGGATCAGGATCCAATCAGCGTCTTAGTGTAACCTCGAGGGACTCGACCAATCACACTAAGCCTAAAAGGTATGCAACTCTTGTCGATCACAACTCCTTGTGATTCCCGTCCTGTTCGGCCTCTGAATCACCATGGCCTCGAGGGACTCAACCAACCATGATGCTCGGATAAGTCAACACCTTAGTTACAAGATGAGTCTGATTTGATGATATACCCTCGAGGGACTCGACCAAGTATACCATGCCCTCAGGTCACCGGTGACATGTCTATATCGTAAGCAAGATAACGAATCGCAATATAGGTGAGTCTCGAGAGACTCGACCAACTCAACTTACACAAGGAATCGGTTCCTACTTATAACGATGGAAGGCCATGTGGGTCAATCTAATTGCCTCACGTTTACCGACTTAATATTATTGAGAGATGTTTCTAAGATTTGGTCTCCTAATATGACATGTCACACATATACATATTTAATATATATCTACATCGCATGCAAATATATATACTTATCTAGTACGTGTATAAGCAATCACACCAGATGATCATGGACCACAACCTAATATGATTATGCCCGAGCCAGTAGGCCTAATCACTCACATTAAGATCTATGTGTGCAACGGTGCATCTCCATGCCCTGTGATCGTCCATCTCGTCCTCGTCGATTCCGTCGACATCTTGATGCATCTCCATGCATCACGATCGTCCGTCTCGTGGGTCCCGCTATCGCATCCACACTCCCGCTGCGCCTCCTCATGTGATTACAACTTAATCATAGGCACGCATGCCAAACAATAAACGAGAAATATAATGGAGGTTCGCATACCTCAATAATAATAATCACGAGTACACATATCACACGGTCCATGATCATCCGTCCACACATCATACATCACATGTATAAATAATCATCATCATGTAGGAACACTAGATAATAATAAAAATAATAATCAACTAAACCTTTTAATTATTTAATATTTTTCTAAAATCAGGGACATGTAGGGAATTTCTCAATTCCTAAGGGTATTTTCATAATTTGGACAAAAGACAGAAATTGGAATTTCTTAAATTTCGAGGGGTAAAACTGTCTTTTGCTCAGAAAACCCTAATACCCTTTCCCCTTTTCGCTGTTGCCGCCGATGCAACCCTGCCGGCGGCGGCCTATGCGGCGGGGCGAGGGCACTGCCCTCGCCTGCAGGCGGCACGCCCGCTGGCGGCGATGTCGCTGCGGGTGGGTGCCCCCTTCGGGCGCCGTTGCCTCCGCAGATAGTGCTGTACCGCCGGGCGGCCGCCCCTGTCGGGGGGTTTCGCCCGCGGGAGCAGCGGCGGAAGGCGCCGCTGCCCTGCGGCGCCTCTACCCGTGGGCTGCCAGCCCCGCCAGCAGCAAGCCTGCTGCAAGCAGACCGTCGGCCGGCTGCTGCAGGCACAGCGCTTGCGGATGCGCCGGCGCTGTGCTGCCTGGCTGCGGCTGCGGCTGCAGGTGGCTGCAGGCATGCAGATGGAGGGCAACAACTGTTGTTGCCCTTCCTCACTTTTGCGTCAACGATTTTGACGTCAATATTCTTCCTAAACACAACACACGCAGTTCAAAACCAATCATTCGCACGAACAACCTGGCTCTGATACCACTGTTGGGAAATCATGGGAGGCAACATCATATGCGCAGCGGAAGAACAAGAAAACAAAAATCCCCGATTCCCAAAAAGATGTTCTCGTCGTGCGAAGATTGGTGCGCAAAAATCCGCAAAACACAAAACTGCGTATAGAGATTGTGTTACCTATGGAGATCGTATATCCCTGTTTCCTTGCAGATCATTAGGAGAGGGTGAAGGAGGTCAAGCGTCCTCCTCTCTAGCGATGATCCACACAGCAGGGTTGCGACGACGCTCCTCAAAACTCCAGGCCTACTCTAAGGTGGAGAGGGAGTGGAGAATAGGAAGGGCAAGCAAAGACTCTAGCCTATGAGACTGTGAATCCCTCCTATTTACAGAGATCCCGTGTCAAACCCTAATGGCTCCTTCCCTAGTGGGTATTGGATCTACATCCAATAAGACAAGGGCTTTGTCGGATATCTCATATCCGAATCTCTACTCATCGCAATGCCTACCATATGTGTGTGACCCTCTAGGCCCAATATCGAGCTGATCGTGACTCATACCTGTCAGAACTCCTTCTAACTTAGTGAATTATTATCTCTGTAATAATTCACTCGACTCATCGACTATGGACGTACTAGGCCACTACGCCGTAGTCCCCAGACGATACAGGGGAATTCAATCCATTGGACCTGTCTGTCCTCAGTTACCATGTACCTATAGTCCCTCATCCATCTAATATCCCCGAGATCGTATATCGAGTATGGTGCTGTCAGACCCATACGGTTTCTACTCAAGTCTCACTCTAATCGGATTATCCCGGAGAACTCTTTCTCTCTTAACCCGAATGACCCTGGCCAGGGATTTGTTTGAGCAAGAACACATGGGATATTCCTCTCATGACGCCGAGAGTGGATGATCCTCTGTCGACACTCAATAGCCCTCGTAAGGTCGACTACCACTCCCAATGACCAGCTGTACTAGATCTGGGACAGCCAAACCTATAAGTCTGGTATCAAAGAGTGGAGCACTCATACAGGACATCCTTGGTGTCTCAAGTCAAAGGACCAGATACACCACTAGGACTACGGAATCGCTATCTGACAGTAAGGCATCATAAACCATCCACCATTCCGTAAGCGGATCAATCAGTGAACTCATTCTCCAATGAGCACCTGTACTCTATCCCTAGTGTCCCTACACGAGCAGCTATGAAACCAGCTGCATCCATCATATGGACGGGTATACAGCACACCAGTCTATCCGGTTATCAGGATGTCCCTCTCGAGTAACCTATGACCGGAATTATTTAGGATATGTGTTTAAAGGTGAATCGATCTCATTATCGTGATCTCATCACGATCCGATTCCCATTGCACAAATCCAAGGAAATCACAATATATATATGCACATATGCAATAGTTATAAAGTGATATATGCCAAAATATAATAAGCAAAAAGATTCTGTGTCAAGTCACATGTACCATCACTCACGTGATTGGGTTGCTGTTACAAGTGGTTCACCCTTTTACAAAGATTTCAATGAAATGAAAGGAGGTGAATACTCAAGCTATTGAAAACAAGACTTTTCCTAAAGCTTTTCTCAACTTCTAGCTTCTCAAAAGGTTGTATTCTTTGCTAAGAAATGAGGGGTATTTATAGGCCTCAAGAGGATTCAAATTTGGGCTCCAAAATTTGAATTCTCTTTAGTTTCCGAGGCCGGCGGTGCCACCGCCTGTTAGTGGCGGTGCCACCGCCTGTTAGTGGCGGTGCCACCGCTTGTCAGTGTCTGACACTGACAATGGACTAGCGGTGCCACCACCCAGCCAAGCGGTGATACCGCCCAGCTCTTGGGTGCTGGGCTGTGCCACCACCTAGTCTAGGCGGTGCCACCGCCTAGGCTAATTCGGCTCAATGGTTGGGCTCCAAACTTGGCCCAAACTAGTCCAAACTCGGGCCCAATTGACCCCTACTTGGGTTATAGGATTAACACCTAATCTTAACCCTAATTAATATGTTAATTATGAATTTAAAGGTATTTTCTAAGTTATTACAAAGTCCGTAAGTCAAGACTTCTTCCAGCGAGCTTCTGGCGAACTTCCGGCGGTCTTCCGATAAACTCTCGGAAACCATTCTGCGAACTCCCGGCAAGCTCTTAGACTTCATGATTTGATCTTGGCGAGTTCCGATGAGCTTATTCGACAAGCTCCGATCTTTCTCGGCGAGCTCCGCGAACTTCCAACGAACCTTCCGGCGAGCTTCCAAAAAACCCTTCTGCAAGCTCCCTACTCAGTCTCGGCTAGTTCCGGCAGCATTCTCGACGAACCTTCGGACTTCCGTCGAACTCTCGAACTCGCAACAAATCCTTCGCGCTTGACTCTGACACTTTGTTTCGCTTTATGTCTTCATCATTATCGTAGTTAATCCTGCACACACAAGTAAAAACTCTACTCCGATGTAGATAATTATTACAACGCCAATTGACATTCTATTGCCCGGCACGTCATTGGTTGGTGCTTCGTCCGATTCTTCAGTGCATCGTCCTCTCTTGTGGCTTGTTGCCCAATCGACGGTTCACCTCCGCAACCCCGATATCCTTGGCGTAATTTCGTTCTCCTTGGCCCGATGCCCGACGTCTGAAGCCTTCTGCCATCCAATATCCTAACGTGATTTCCTCCGGTGCAACGTCAATTCCTCTTACATTAATTGTCTAATCCTGATCAAGTAGACCTGCATCACTCAAAATGCAGTTTAAATTATAAACACATATCAAGTGGTTTCATCATCAAAATACGAGATTCAACAATCTCCCCCTTTTTGATGATGACAACCACTTTATGATGGAGTTAACCTTAACTCCCGGAGTTTAACCAAACTCCCCCTATCAATATGCCATATTGATAGAACCTTGAATTCAAACTGAATACTTGCAACACATCATCATAAACATATGCATAAACTTATGCATCACATGTCATGTCATCAACATACTTCTCCCCTTTGTCATCAACAAAAAGGAGAAGTATTACAATCAAACATGTCATGTCATCAACATCCTATCATGCATGATCATTGACTTCTCATTTGTATTTCATGCATTATTTCATTTCATCTCATAAGGAATAACAAGAAGAGTTATTGGGTGATGAGATAAATATTTTATGAATATACGGAATTGTATAAAAATCATATCATAAGTGTTTCATGTATTCATATTATCACATGAAGCATACAAGACAATAATGCAAATAAATCATGTCATAAAGGATATCAATGTGAAAATTCAGCAAAGATCACATGATACAATCGCAAAGCATGATATAATTATGCGATATATCATGAGATGATAAATTATCATATCAATGAAAGATATCAATTGTTACACATGATATGACAATAGTCTCAAAATTTTCAATTTGTGATACATGTGATACATTGCGATACACTAAAAACTTTAATGCGATGCTTTTAAGGATATCAACCTATTTTTGATACAAAGCATGGCAAGAGCAATTATATTGCAAGTTTTCTAAGTTTTGCATTTTTTTGCTTCTTTCGAAATAGCAATTCTTTGCTTCTCTTTATATTGCAAGATTTGTAATTCATTGGTAGTGTTTATAATAGCAAGTTCTTTCAATGAAATGATCGAGCTTACAAATTTTTCTTCCTTTGAAATATGTAGGCTAGTAAACTAACTCCCCCTTTATCATTATCGAAAAGAAGGGAGAACTCAATGGCTAAAAATTTCAACCATTCAACAAGCCAAATATGCAAAGTGTTGAATCTCGTATTTTGATGATGAAACCACTTGATATGTGTTTATAATTTAAACTACATTTTGAGTGTTGCAGGTCTACTCGATCAGGATTAGACAGTTAATGCAGGAGGAATTGACTTTGCGCCGGAGGAGATCACATCAAGATATTGACGGCAGAAGGCTTCGGACGTCGGGCATCGGGCCAAGGAGAACGAAATTGCGCCAAGGATATCGGGGTTGCGGAGGTCAACCGCCGATTGAGAAACAAGCAGCAAGAGAGGACGATGCACCAAAGAATCGGACGAAGCGCCAACCAATGACGTGTCGGGCAACAGAATGTCAATTCACATTGTAATAATTGTCTAGATCGGAGTAGAGTTTTAGCTTGTGTGTGCAGGATTAACTATGATAACGACGAAGACATAAAGCAAAACAAAGTGTCGGAGTCAAGCACGAAGGATTCATTTCAAGTTCGAGAGTTCGACGGAAGTCCGAAGGTTCGTCGGGAATGCTGCCGGAACTAGCTGAGAATGAGTAGGGAGCTTGCCGAAGGGTTTTTCGGAAGCTCGTCGGAAGGTTCGTTGGAAGTTCGCGGAGCTCACCGAGAAAGATCGGAGCTTGCCAAAGAAGCTCGTTGGAACTCATCAAGATCAAATCGTGAAGTCTAGGAACTTGCTGGGAGTCCGCAGAATGGTTTCCGAGAGTTTATCGGAAAACCGTCGGAAGTTCATCGGAAGCTCGCCGGAAGAAGTCTTGACTTATGGACTTTGTAATAGCTTAGAAAATGTCTTTAAATTCATAGTTATAACATTACTTAGGGTTAGGATTAGGTGTTAATCCTATAAACCAAATAGGGGCCAATTGGGCTCTAGTTTCGACTAGTTTGGGCCAATTTTGGAGCCCAACCAGTGAGCTGAAATAGTGTAGGCGGTGGCACCGCCTAGCATCCAAGAGCCAGGCGGTGGCACCGCCAGCATCGGGAACCAAAGAGAATTCAAATTTTGGAGCCCAAATTTGAATCCTCTTGAGGCCTATAAATACCCCTCAAATCTCAATTGAGATTACAACCTTTTGAAAAGCAATAGTTTGAGTTAAGAGCCTTAGAATAGTCTTTGCAAGCCTTGTTTTCCATATTACTTAAGTGTTCACCTCCTCCCATCTTGTTGAAAAGAATTGTAAGAGTGTTAACCACTTATAAAGGTTGTAAGAGGGGTATTAGTCCTTCCCCTACAAGAAATTTGCTAGTGAAAGTTGGAAGCCTCTTCGAAGAAGGCTTCGCAAGTGGATGCAGGTCATTTTGACCGAACTACTTTAAAAACTACTGCGTTATCTGGTTTGCATCCTACTCTTGCCATTTACATACTGCAAACTTCTCTACTTAATTACTATGCTTCCATACGTTTCTAAGTTATCAAGCTTCTAAAATTGGTTTCCATTGATATTGTTTTTTATCGTACGAAAAATTTATTAAAACCAAAGTTTTAATCCGCTACACTAATTCACCCCCCCCTCTTAGTGCCGCTCTGATCCTAACACAAAGAATTCATGAAAGATATCAATAAGGATCAATTAATGAATACCAAAGATATGATTCATGGTTCATTAAAATTCTTCTTAACAAGTTCACGATCAAAATTCATATAATTGATAATAAAGCAAATTGATGTACAATCATCACATAAGACATACAAGGCAAAGAAATCTTATTATTTCTATATTATGATATCAACGCTCATGATTCATTTGAAAAAATATAGCACAAAGAGCAAATTTAAACATTCTTATCAGGATCACATTTTACAAGAAATTTCAAGAATCAAATATCAACTAATCATCATGTTTCTTCAAAATTCTTAAGTCAAGAAGTCAAGGGAAAGTTCATGATTCGGTTAAAACAAAATTTCATTCAAGTTAATTCAAAAAAAATCATAATCAAATCATTATTTTTGAGATTCATAACATGAATAACGTTATTACTATTTCATCAAACTCAATTTTGAGATTCACACAATATCATGAAATCATTAATATGATAAGATGGGAAAAACATTTTCTTTTTAAGTGATTCTTTTAACACATCATAAAAAAAACTTATTTATAATTCAAGTGATTTACAAGATATCATAAATGAATTTATCACTTGTATTTCATCAAAATCGAGAACTCTAGAGATAGAAAATGATTGAAGCATTTAACATGATTGAAGCATGATTCATATTTAAAATGTATCTTATGTCGTAAATACGAATCAAGCATTTGTCAAATATGAAATTATCCTCAAAATTACATTCAATAAATTCATATATGACAAGCATAGATTTATTGAAAAATCAATAAGATAGAGGATTACATTTCATTTTTATAAATTTCTATTCATGTGATTTGCTTCTTATGAGCATGCTTTTGCTTTAAAAAAATATGTCAACATTCAAGATAGAAAGGTAAATTTAGTAAAATAAATTATCAAGCATGATTCCATGATAACATCCTTTTAATATCTTTTTTTTTTTTTTATAAGTAAAAGTAAATTGATTATGTGTAAAGTTTCTACAGATAGCTTTATCTATACAAGTCATAGACAATGCCAAGTAACTCATAGAGTGCGAATGCGAAAGTTATGACTACACATGCTGTAGACTATAAGTCCTAATTATAGTTAATATAGAAAATGTTTATCCAGATATATCAAAACTACCTGTGGGTACATAATTTGGCATCATTCCCAAGATCTTTAGCTAATAGCAAAATTAAATTTGATAAAAATATCTTTTTCTCTTTGGGTAAAGTGCTCCACTTTGAGATCTTGCTCCATACAGGATCATGAGTCTCTAATAATCTCTTTCAGGAGCTGAGCATTGTTTGTGTGTTGACATTCAAAGATTTTGTTACATCTCTCCTTTCACATCCACCAAATAGCGCATCTGAAAGTAACCATTGCTAGTTGTGTGAGAGGCCCTTTTCTTGATAAACATTGCATGAGGTCGCCTAGTTCTTGATGCAAGTTTGGTTGCAGTAGTCTATTGAGTTCAAATCGCTGGAGAATCTCCTTCCATATCCATTTGTTATAATCACAAGCAAAATAGAGGTGGTCAACAGTTTCTTCTTGTTGCATAAAAAGGGAGCATCGGTTAACATGATAGATACATCTTCTTTTCATATTGTCTATTATAGGTAGTTTATTGAGAAAGGCCTGCCATGTACATAAAGAATGTCTTTGTGATCCCGGTCGATCCCATGTCCAACATCTTGGGATCCACTTGTTATTTCTTTGCCTAATTTGATACCATGCGGATGTGGCACTAAATTTGCCATTGTCATGAGGCCAAATAAGTATATCTGAAGAGTTGTTCTTGATTGGAATAGCTATAATAGTCGGCCAAAGTGATAACATTTCGGGAGAAATAGGATTCGGGAGACACCAGGTACCGTTAGCAATGAACTCGGAAACCTTCCAATCTTTGGGAGCCCCAAGATATTTTCGTATTCTGTCGCCATATAGTTGAAATATACTCTTCCCATTCACCCAAGGATCATACCACATATTAGTACTAGTTCCATAAGAGATTGCATAAGAAATGTGTTTGATTAGCCAATTCCTTGCCTTTAAAATACCTTTCCAAGCTGCAGAGTGGTATGTTCTTGTTGAAATTTCCCAAATTGATTCCTTTAAAAGATACCTAGCAGAAACCCAATGACCATTAGGAACATTTGTTTTGCAAAAGATCCCACAATTGTTGTACCAGACATGCTTGATTCCAATCTATAGTATTTCTCAAGTTTAGCCCCCCTTCATCTTTCGGTTTGCAAATGCTATCCCAATTTACCATATGCATTGCCTTATCATTTGTGTCATTCCAGAAGAAGTTCATTAATAACCGTTCAATATCTTGGAGAAGTCCAGCAGGCAGAAGAAATGCATTACACCAATATATAGAGTAGGATGAGTTCGAGTCGTCCTACTTTTGACAGAAACCTATTTTTCCAAGAAGAAATTCTATTCTTTATTTTTTGCAAGATAGGCTGACAATGGGTTTTGTGAATGCCTGTGGATATGAGCGGGAGACCCAAATAAGGAACTGACAAGCTTCCCTCACTAACCCCCAAAGTTTGTGCAATAAAGACCTTATCCTCAACGTAAGGGCTCATATATACTTTACTTTTCGTATGATTTAACTGAAGTCCAGAAAACATACCAAAGTCATTCATAATAGTAGCCTGGTTCTTTACTTAAGTTGGATCATTTTGGAGAAAGATAAGTAAATCATCTACAAATGTTATGTGTGATATATGAATAGAACCAGCAATGGGTACCTTAATGCTGCCATTTAAGACTGCGTGTTCTCACATACAGCTTAGTCCTTCCATCGCAATAGTAAAGAGATACGGAGAGAGTGGATCACCTTGTCGAATGCCATTCGTGCTCCCAAAAAAACCAATAGGTGAGCCATTAAAGAGTATCGAAAACTTTGAAGTTTCCAAGCAAGATTGAATCCAATTAACCCATTGCTATGGAAAGTTCATATTGAGGAGCATCTTATAGATAAATTTCCTATTGACTGAATCAAAGGCTTTCCGTAAATCAGCTTTAAAACAGATTTTTGTCCCTTTTGCTTTTGAATGCAAATATTTGATCAAGTCATTAGCAAGCAAAATGTTAAGATGTATACTTCCCCCTTTGATGAAAGCAGCTTGATTTGGGCTAATGATCTTGTGTATTACCTTTTGCATTCTATTTGCCAATACTTTGGAGAGGATCTTGTAAATAAAGTTGCATAATGATATGGGTCGATAGTTCTCTAGTGAATCAGCCCCTGCATTCTTCGGAATTAAAGAAATAAAAGTGCAATTCATTTCTCTAAGAATATGACCAGAAGAGAAAAAATGTTGGCAAGCCTTGATCACATCATTTCCAATAATAGACCAAGTAGTTTGATAAAATTCAGCTGGAAATCCATCTGGACCTGGGCTTTTGTTCTTTGGTGACTTAAAGACAACACATACAATTTCGACATATGTAATTGGGGTATTCAGGATTGAAACTGCTTCCGAATCTTTGTATAGATAAAGCTATTTGTAGAAACTTTACACATAATCAATTTACTTTTACTTACCAAAAAAAAAAAAAATAGCTTCCGAATCAAGTTTTCTAGTCGGCTCCACATGAATGTTATTAGGTTTCCCAGCTTGATTGAGTAAGAAATAAAAAAATTGCTCTGTGTGTGCTTTAACCTCATCTAAATTCTCAATAAGATTATCATCTTTGTCTCTGCATTTGCTGATACGGTTAACAGCTATTCGAGTAGCAATTGAAGTATAGAAAAATTTAGTATTGGAATCCCCTAGTGTAAGCTAATGCTGTCGAGACTTCTGCTTTGCTAAACTTTCCTCCTGTTTTAAGGCTTGCATGAAGTTATTTCTGGCTTCTGTCTCTTTGTAGATAATATTCTTATCATTTGGTTGAAGTTGCAGCTCATGTTGCAATGACATTAGTTCCTTTCTGCAAAATTGAACTCTGGTGGTAATATTGCCAAAGGTATTTGTATTCCACTCCTTTAGTGCTTTTACAGGCTTTGAGCTTTTGACATAAGATGTAAGGGGGGGATCCATGCACATTAACATTCTAAGCAGATTTGATAACATCAAGAAATTGAGGATGAGTACTCCACATATTAAAGAATCTAAACGGTTTCTTACTTCTTGGTGTCGCTTTGTCTGCGTGTATATACATTAAAGAATGGTCAGAAAACAAATATTTATTTTCAAAAAGTATGATTTCAAAAAGTATTCATGATATTCATATCTTGATATCTTGATATCTTGATATTTAATATCTTGATATTTAATATCTTGATATTCATTATCAAATATGATTTCAAAAAGTATGTTCAAGAGAAATCATTAAAACCAAATGCATGATACACTCATTTATTTTCAAAATATTCATCATATTTATTTTCATGAGATTCACAAGATTGGTAAAATAAAATCATTAATCTCAATAGGATATAAAATTCATTTCCATTTCATACAATTGATTTCATGTGAGGGTGTTCAAGTCTTTTTGTGAAAACATTGTATCATCATTTAAAGTCAAAACATAAGTTTTGTCATAAAGCCGTCAAGACCAAGCACATAAAAAATAAAACATCATGATATCACATCTATCATCAAAAGACTATCAAGAAATTCATACATAGATGTACATGCACTATGTCATCTTAATATGTCATGAGAATGTCATCTTAATTCGTCATAAAAATGATTAAACAAAAAACATGTTAATCCAAAATGAGAGTATCAAATCAATATTTACTTCAAAAACTCATGCATGACATAAAATCATCAAAATACACATGCATAGATTAATCCTAAACATTATCACATATCATATAACTATCATCCATAATGTTGAATACATCATTCAACATTTCAAAACATAACATGCATGAAACCTTAGCAATATACTTTTCATGATCAAATTTTTAAATTTTTTTAAAGATGCTAAAAAGAAAAACATGATATAATTTATGAAAAATAATTTTTTATTTCCTATTCCTACTATCTAAATTAAGAACTCATGAAAAACTTCAAGTAATTTCAAAATAATTCAAGAGAGTTGAGTTACTTACCTTATAGTTGAAGCCCGTTAAAGCCCAATTCGTCGTTTCACCTTTGGAAGTTCTTGATTCATCCTTGGTTGCCTTCCTCTTCTTTGGCCTCTTCCTCCGTTCAAGTTCATTGTTTATTTTAGATTTTTGTTTAATAAACTTATTAAGATTTAGTGTTCGAAGTTCAAGTTCATCATTGTCCTCATCACTTGAGTCATCGCTCAAGTGGTATTCATTTGTCCGGGGTTCCAAATCCTTCCTGTTCTTTGGAAGGTGGTTCAAGTGTTCATTGTGTTCATCATGTGCATTGCGCACCATTTCATATGTCATCAATGAGTCAATAAGTTCTTCAAGTGGAAAAATATTTAAATCTTTTGTTTCTTGTATTGTCGTTACTTTTGATTCCCAAGCTTTCGAAAGTGATCGTGAAACTTTACTAGCAAGTTCAAAATTCGAGAAACATTTGCCAAGAGTTTGTAAACCATTGACGACATCCGTAAAATGGGTGTACATGTCAACAATGGTTTCGCCCAGCTTCATTTGAAAAAGCTCGAAATCATGCATCAAAATGTTAACTTTTGAGTCTTTGACACTACTAGTTCCCTCGTGCGTGATTTCAAGTGTTCGCCAAATTACAAAAGCCGTTTCGCACATAGAAATCCGATTGAACTCATTTTTGTCCAAAGCTCAAAATAAGGCATTCATAGCCTTTGCGTTTAAAGAAAAATACTCCTTCTCCAAATCCGACCATTCATTCATCGGTTTAGAGGGAAGTTGAAAACCGTTTTCAACGATATTCCACAAATCCAAATTCATAGAAATCAAGAAAACTCTCATTCGAGTTTTCCAATAAGTGTAGTCCAATCCGTTAAACAACGGTGGACGAAAAACCGATAAACCCTCTTGAAAGCCATGAAGAGCCATTTCTCTCGGGTGTAAATCCGAAATGAGATATACCGGGCTCTGATACCAATTGTTAGTATCGGAGCGGCACTAAGAGGGGGGGTGAATTAGCGCAGCGGATTAAAATGTCGGTTTTGACAAAATCTTTCATACGATAAAAACTGAACTTGAAAAGCTTAATAACTTAGAAGCATTTGGAAGCATAGTGAGTAAGTAAAGTTGTTTGCAGTATGTAAATGGCTAGAACAAAATGCAAACCAGAGAAGACGGTAGTTTATAGTGGTTCGGTCAATCGTGACCTACATCCACTCCTCCGATTCCTCTTACGTCGAGGCCACCGGCATCCACTAATGATCTTCCTTTACTAGGTGAAGATCAACCTCTTTCTTACACCCCTCTTACAACCTCTTACAAGTGGTTCACCCTTTTTACAAATATTTCAATGAAAAGAAAGGAGGTGAACACTCAAGCTATTGAAAACAAGACTTTTCCTAAAGCTTTTCTCAACTTCTAGCTTCTCAAAAGGTTTTATTCTCTGCTGAGAAATGAGGGGTATTTATAGGCCTCAAGAGGATTCAAATTTGAGCTCCAAAATTTGAATTCTATTTGGTTTCCGAGGTCGGCGATGCCACCGCCTGTTAGTATCTGACACTAATAGTGGACTAGCGGTGCCATCGCCCAACCAAGCAGTGCTACCGCCTAGCTCTCGGGTGCTGGGTGGTGCCACCGCCCAGTCTAGGCGGTGCCACCGCCTAGGCCAATTCAGCTCACTAGTTGGGCTCCAAACTTGGCCCAAACCAGTCCGAACTCGGGCCCAATTGGCCCCTACTTGGGTTATAGGATTAACACCTAATCCTAACCCTAATTATCATGCTTACTACGAATCTAAAGACATTTTCTAAGCTATTACAAAGTCTGTAAGTCAAGACTTCTTCCAGCAAGCTTCCGGTGAACTTCCGGCGGTCTTCCGATAAACTCTCGGAAACCATTCTGCGGACTCCCGGCAATCTCCTAGACTTCACGATTTGATCTTGGTGAGTTCCGATGAGCTTCTTCGGCAAGCTCTGATCTTTCTCGGCGAGCTCCGTGAACTTCCATCGAACCTTCCGACGAGCTTTCGAAAAACCCTTCGGCAAGCTCCCTACTCATTCTCGGCTAGTTCCGGCAGCATTCCCGACGAACCTTCGGACTTCCGTCGAACTCTCGAACTCGCAACAAATCCTTCGCGCTTGACTCCAACACTTTGTTTCGCTTTATGTCTTCATCGTTATCGTAGTTAATCCTGCAGACACAAGTAAAAACTCTACTCCGATCTAGACAATTATTACAACGTGAATTGACATTCTGTTGCCCCGCACGTCATGGTTGGCGCTTCGTCTGATTCTTCATTGCATCGTCCTCTCTTACGGCTTGTTGCCCAATCGACGATTGACCTCCACAACCCCGATATCCTTGGCGTAATTCCGCTCTCCTTGGCCCGATGCCCGACGTCTGAAGCCTTCTGCCATCTAATATCCTGACGTGATCTCCTCCGGTGCAACATCAATTCCTCCTGCATTAACTGTCTAATTCTGATCAAGTAAACCTGCATCACTCAAAATGCAGTTTAAATTATAAACATATGTCAAGTGGTTTCATCATCAAAATACGAGATTCAACAAAGTTGTGATAAAATGGAAGCAACCTTCGAATGTTTGGGAGATTAGAAGCTTCTAGGGTTTGGCCAGATACTATAGAAGATTTATAGAAGGCTTTTCAAAAATAGCAACACCATTGACCAAGTTGACCCAAAAGAATATAAAGTTCGTGTGGGATGATAAATGTCAACAAAGTTTTCAAGAATTGATGAAGAAATTAACCAGTGCTCCTATCTTGGTGATTCCTTTAGGGGAGAAGGTTTTGTTGTGTATAGCGATGCCTCACTACAAGGGCTTGGCTATGTCCTGATACAAAATGAAAGAGTAGTTGCTTATGCATCTAAGTAATTAAAGCCTCATGAGAAGAACTATCCTACTCATGACTTCGAGCTAGCAGCTATCATTTTTATACTGAAAATTTGGAGGCATTATCTCCATGGATAGACTTTTAAAATCTTTATAGATCATAAGAGCCTCAAATATATTTTCACATAGAAAGATTTAAATATAAGACAAAGAAGATTGTTGGACTTTCTAAAGGATTATGATTTTAATATCAACTATCATCTCGGGAAGGCTAATGTAGTTACTGATGCCTTAAGCAGAAATACATATAGTCTTGTAGCCTATATGAATGTTCAAAGGAATTCTATGATGATGGAGTTAGCAGACTTAAAACTTAAACTTTTATCAGAGACAAATAAAGGTTTTCTTGCATGTTTGATGGCACAATCATATTTGGTAGGAAAGGTTAAAGAAGGTTAGAAGGAAGATATATATCTTCATATCTTAGTTAAGGAGATAGCTTAAGGATCTAGACCCGAATTCTTCTGAGCCGAAGATGGTTCTATTACATTCCACAACCGACTTTGTGTTTCCGAAAGCCATCTAATAAAGATACAATTATTGGAGGAGGCACATAGATCAAAATTTAATATCCATCCCGAGACTACTAAGATGTATTGAGATTTACACCAAAACTATTAGTGGCGTGGTATGAAGAGAGATATAGCAAAGTTTATTTCTAAATGCCTGATATGCTAACAGGTAGAGGTAGAACATCAAGTACCTATGGGAAAATTACAAAAGATTTCGATTCCTGAATGGAAGTGGGAGTAAGTCACTAGGATTACCCAAGACTTCGAAAGGATATGACAAAATATGGGTAGTAGTAGACAAACTTATTAAATTTGCTCACTTCCTCTTTGTTAACAAAAAGTATTCATTGGATAAACTAGTAAGCCTATATATTAAGGAAATTATTCGATATCATGGGATACCAATTAGCATTATCTCAGATAGAGATCCAAGGTTCACTTCTAAGTTTTGGGGAAGTCTAGTAAAGTCTTTGGGCACATAATTAAAGTTTAGTACAACTTTTCACCCCCAAACTGATGGCCAATTTGAAAGGACAATACAAACTCTTGAAAGCGGCGACCAGACATTGTAGCAGCGACGACATTGTAGCGACGACCAGATCTCCCTAAGGCGATCTGACTCCTGCAGCATCAGCTTTCTCCCATGGGCAACGACACTGTAGCGGCGACCAGATCTAGGGTGACGGTACTATAGTAGCGACGACACTATAGCGGTGACCAGATCTCCCTAGGGCGATCTAACTCCTACAGCATCGGCTTTCTCCCACGGGCGACAGGCGACGACACTGTAGCGGCGATCAGATCTCCCAAGGGCGACGGTACTGTAGCGGTGGCGATGACACTATAGCAGTGACCAGATATAGGGCGACGGTACTATAGCGGCGACGAGATCTCCTTAGGGCGATCTGACTCCTGTAGCATTGGCTTTCTCCCACGAGCGAAGGTACTATAGTAGCGATCTGATCTCCCTTACTATAGTGGTGATCGGATCTCCTACAGCGTCGGCTTCTCCCAAAGGGCGACGATACCATAGCGACGACTATATCTCCCTAGGGCGACGGTACTGTAGCGGCGATCTGATATACTACGGCGGTGGCTTTTCCCTATGGCGACGATTCTGTAGCGGTGACCAGAAGAGGGACCAAACATGGCAGCGACAGCCCCTAGGGCTAGCGATGGTGGCGGGAGGGTTGATACGATGGCAATACTCCCTACCGTTACCCCTCAATCTGCTCCTCCACCATATCCTCTCAAGAGAGAAACTCCTTCGACGAAGCAGCATCGAAGTAGGTCGCGCTCTAGATCGCGACAGCCTACTCTCATTTCCAGTGACCCTCGGCCTTGGACTAGCCTCTTCAAGGCTCCAGTTGGAAGTTCGAATCTAAGCTTGGAATTCTTTACTCCAAAAGTTCAAGCTGATAAGAAGATTGCTATATACGAGACTACTGATTCAGCAGAGTTTATTGAGACATGGTATATGACGATTGTTGGCTATGTGGTAGGTCTCAAAATATCTTATTTCCCACTATCCTCATTTATCAAAACTCGATGGGGAATATCTTCATTTGATCTTCATATGCTGGAGAACGGATTCTTTGTTTGCAAGCTATACTCTGAAGAAGATTTGCAACGGGTCCTTGAAGGATTCTGGACTATTCGCGGCCATCCAATGATTCTATGACGCTGGTCTCCTGATGTCCGCTTGGAGTTAGATAGCCTACAGTCTATTCCATTATGGGTATCCTTTCGAGGTCTTCCTCTACATCTTTGGGTTTGACGCTTTATTGCAAAGTTATGCAGCACTCTGGGACAGCCACTCTACATCGACAAAGCAACAGCAGCTCAGACGAGATTAGCATTTGCACGAGCATGTGTACTGGTTTCTTCCGACGAAGATCTTCCAAATGAGGTTTTCTATTGTGATCTTGACGGGAACACTTGGAAGGTACATGTCTCATATTCCTGGAAGCCCCAACGATGTCAGCATTGCTTATCTTTTGGTCATGCAAATGAAGCTTGTCAGCAAACTCCAAAACCAGTCACAAAGTTCTATCGACCACGTCAAGCGCCTCAGCAACAAGCGAGTCTTCTCTTATGGCAGTAGCACCGATGGTGGCGAAGACTATTGAGCATTCTGACTTGCAAGGTCAGCACCACGAACAGAAAGACAAATCCAAAACGTTACCTCTTCCTATAATGTCTGAGCCTTCCATAACAGAAGTTTCCCATGATACTAGTGGACAGGAGAAGCGTAAGTTAGGAACTTCATCTCTTCCAATATCTTCGGATCCGTCCACAATAGCTCAACGAACTCAGGCCCAAACAAATCTCGCCAGCAAGGATATTCTTCCTCAAGAAACTCAAGCCACAACAAACATCGCCAACAAGGATATTCTGTCTCAACAATCTCATGCCCCAACAAACCTCTCTAGCCATGCTGCTCCAACAAGTACTAACCAGGATATTGTGCCGCAACAATCTTATCATGCTTCAACAAACCCTGCCAATCAAGACCACATGATTCAAGGCATTTTAAAGTTTAAACATCTGTAAGCTGTAGATGAAGTGGATAAATATAGGAATAAAGCTATAAAAGGTAAGGATATTATGTGGGAGGAAAATACAAAACCAAATGATAAGAAAAAGGATGGTACAGTCCATCTAAAGTCGTAGGATGAATACCTTACCACCTTTTTCATTTGTTTATTACTGATGAAGATAACATGCTGGAATGTTCGTGGACTTAATAAGACTGAGAAATGTTGGGAGCTCAACAGAATAATCAAGTCTGCCGCATGTGATATTGTTATTCTAGTGGAAACGAAAATTAAACAATCGCGCGTTCAAGTTCAAAAGAATTTAATATGGTCGGACGCAGAACTGTTTACCAATGACTCAAATGAAACTTTTGGTAGAATATGGGTC
This sequence comes from Musa acuminata AAA Group, assembly GCF_036884655.1. Lineage (NCBI taxonomy): Eukaryota > Viridiplantae > Streptophyta > Magnoliopsida > Zingiberales > Musaceae > Musa > Musa acuminata. The sequence goes on along the minus strand of NC_088347.1, from coordinate 11,567,995 downwards.
TTATGGCATCCGAACTCTATTAATGCTTGGTTTATTTCTGCTACTGATCAATTCATCCATCTTAAGGTAGAGGACAAAAAAAAAGGTTATCAATTCAATTACTTTTTTTTGGTAAGTAAAAGTAAATTGATTATGTCAAAAGTTTCTACAAATAGCTTTATCTATACAAGTCATAGACAAAGCCAAGTAACTCATAGAGTGCGAATACGATAGTTATGACTACACATGTTGTAGATTATAACTACCTGTGGGTACATTATTTGGCATAATTCACAAGATCTTTAGCTAATAGCAAAATTAAATTTGATAAAAATATCTTTTTCTATTCGGGTGAAGTGCTCGGTTTTGAGATCATGCTCCATACAGGATCGTGAGTCTCTAATAATCTCTTTCAAGAGCTGAGTATTGTTTGTGTTAACATTCAAATATTCTATTGCATCTCTCCTTCCACATCTACCAAATAGCGCATCTGAAAGTAACCTTTGCCAGTTGTGTAAGAGGCCCTTTTCTTGAGAAACATTGCATGAGGTCGCCTAGTTCTTGGTGCAAGTTTGGTTGCGATAGTCTATTGAGTTCAAATCGCTGGAGAATCTCCTTCCATATGCATTTCGTATAATCACAAGCAAAATAGAGGTGGTCAACAGTTTCTTCTTGTTGCAAACAAAGGGAGCATCGGTTAACATGATAGATACCTCTTCTTTTCATATTGTCTATTGTAGGTAGTTTATTGAGAAGGGCCTGCCATGTACATAAGGAGTGTCTTTGTGATCCCGGTCGATCTCATGTCCAACTGCTTGGGACCCACTTGTTATTCCTTTGCCTAATTTGATTCCATGCGGATGTGGCACTAAATTTCCCATTGTCATGAGGCCAAATAAGTATATCAGAATAGTTATTCCTGATTGGAATAGCTATGATAGTCGGACAAAGCGATAACATTTCGAGAGAAATAGGATTAGGGAGACACCAGGTACCGTTAGCAATGAACTCGGAAACCTTACAATCTTTGTTATCAATTCAATTTCGCTGGTATATATGCTTCAAACAGTATGCAAGAAAGAAATACACTATGGTCTGAACTAACTAACATTGCATATGGCTGTCTTAATGTATCTTGGATTGTTCTTGGTGACTTTAATACTGTTCGGTACACAAATGAAAAAGTGGGGGGTAGACAACTTTCAGAAAGTCAGCTTCAGAGTTTTAATGATTACATAATAGATACTGCTGCATTGACTGATATGAAATCAGTAGGTAATTGACTCTCCTGGAGTAATCAAGGTGCTGCTAACAGAAAAATAATGGCTCGACTCGATGGATGCCTGATTAATTAAGAATGGTTAATAGTTTATCCTGATTCACTTATTGAGTATGATGCTCCATTATTTTCTGATCATTCTTTAATATACATACACGCAGATAAAGCAACACCAAAAGGCAAGAAACCGTTTAGATTCTTCAACATGTGGAGTACTCATCCTCAGTTCCTTGATGTTATCAGATTAGCTTGGAATGCTAATGTGCATGGATCCCCCCCTTACATCTTATGTCAAAAACTCAAAACCTGCAAAGCAGCACTTAAGGAGTGGAATACAAATACCTTTGGCAATATTACCACCCGAGTTCAATTTTGCATAAAGGAACTAATAGCAATGCAACATGAGCTGCAACTTCAGTCCCATGATGAGAATCTTATCGAAAAAGAGACAGAAGTTCGAAATAACTTCATGCAAGCGTTAAAGCAGGAGGAAAGTTTTGCAAAACAGAAGTCTCGACAGCATTGGCTTACTTTAGAGGATTCCAATACTAAGTTTTTTTATGCTTCCATTGCTACTCGAAGAGCCGTTAACCGCATCAGGAAATGCAGAGACAAAGATAACAATCTTATTGAGGATTTAGATGAGGTTAAAGCATACACTGAGCAATTTTTTTATTCCTTACTCAACCAAGCGGGGCAACCTAATAATATTCATATGGAGCCAACTAGAAAGCTTGATTCGAGTGCCATTTCTATCCTCAATGCCCCAATTATAGATGACGAAATAGTAAGAGTTGTCTTTAAGTCACCAAAGCACAAAAGCCCTGGTATAGACGGATTTCCTACTGAATTTTACCAAATTACATGGTCTATTATTGGTAATGATGTGATTAAAGCTTGCCAATATTTTTTCTCTTCAGGTCATATTCTTAGAGAGATGAATTGCACTTTTATTTCTTTAATTCCTAAGAATGCAGGGGCTGATTCACTAGAGAACTATCGACCCATATCTTTATGCAACTTTATTTATAAGATCATCTCCAAACTGTTAGCAGATAGATTGCAAAAGGTAATACACAAGATAGTTAGTCCAAATTAGGCTGCTTTCATTAAAGGGAGAAGTATACATCATAATATTCTGCTTGCTAATGACTTGGTCAAGGATTTGCACTCTATGAAAAGCCTTTGACTCGGTTAATAGGAACTTTATCTATAAGATGCTCCACGGTATGAACTTCCCTCAGCAATAGGTTAATTGTATTCATTGTTGCTTAGAAACTACAAAGTTTTCAATACTCTTCAACGACTCACCTATTGGGTTTTTTGGGAGCAAGAATGGCATCCGACAAGGCGATCCACTCTCCCCATATCTCTTTACAATTGCAATGGAAGGACTTAGCTATATGTTGGAAAATGCGGTCTCTGATGGCAGTATTAAGGTACCCCATACTGGCCCTATTCATATATCACATATAATCTTTGCAGATGATCTTCTTATCTTTCTTCAGAATGATTTAACTTCAGTAAGAAATCTAGCTACTATTCTGAATGATTTTGGATTAGTTTCTGGCTTTCAGTTAAATCATGCGAAAAGTAAAGTCTACATGAGCCCTTGCATTGATGACAAAAATGTTATTGCACATACCCTAGGGGTTAGTGAGGGAAATCTGCCAGTTACATATCTTGGTCTCCCACTCATATCCACTGGTATTCACAAAACCCACTGTCAGCCTATCCTGCAAAAAATAAAGAATAGAATTTCCTCCTGGAAAAATAAGCTTCTTTCAAAAGCAGGACGACTTGAACTCATCCGTTCAGTGTTGTACTTTTACTCTATATATTGGTCTAATACATTTCTTCTACCTATTGGACTTCTCCAAGATATTGAATAGTTATTAATAAACTTCTTATGGAATGACACAAATGATAAGAATGCATATGGTAAATTGGGACAGCATCTGCAAACCGAAAGATGAAGGGGGGCTGAACTTGAGAAATACTAGAGATTGGATTAAAGCATGTTTGGTGAAGCAATTTTGGGACCTTTTGCAAAACAAATGTTCCTTATGGTCACAATGGGTTTCTGCTAGGTATCTTTCAAAGGAATCGATTTGGAAAATTTCAACAAGAACATACCACTCTGCAGCTTGGAAAGGAATTTTAAAGGTAAGGAATTGGCTAATCAAACACATTTCTTATGCAATCTCTATTGGAACTAATGCTAATATGTGGTATGATCCTTGGGTGAATGGGAAAAATATATTTCAATTATATGGTGACAGAATACGAAATGACCTTGGGGCTCCCAACGATTGGAAGGTTTCCAAGTTCATTGCTAATGGTACTTGGTGTCTCCCTACTCCTATTTCTCCTGAAATGTTATCACTTTGGCCGACTCTCACAGCTATTCCAATCAGGAACAACCCTTCAGATGTACTTATTTGGCTTCATGACAATGTTAACTTTAGTGCCACATCCGCATGGAATCAAATTAGGCAAAGAAACAACAAATGGCTCCCAAGCAGTTGGACATGGGATCAACCGGGATCACAGAGACATTCCTTATGTACATGGCAGGCCATTCTAAATAAACTACCTACAATAGACAATATGAAAAGAAGAGGTATCCATCATGTTAACCGATGCTCGCTTTGCATGCAACAAGAAGAAACTGTTGACCATCTCTATTTTGCTTGTGACTATACTAAATGGATTTGGAAGGAGATTCTCCAGCGATTCGAACTCAATAGAATGCCGCAACCAAACTTGCATTAAGAATTAGCTGACCTCATGCAATGTTTTTAAAAAAAAAGGGCCTCTTAAACAATTGACAAAGATTATATTCAGATGTGCTATTTGGTGGATATGGAAGGAAAGATGTAGCAGAATCTTTGAGTGTCAAAACAAAAACAATGCTCAGCTCTTGACAGAGATTATTAGAGACTCAAGATCATGTATGGAGAATGATATCAAAATGGAGCACCTTACATAGAGAGAAAAAGATATTTTTATCAAATTCAATTTTGCTATTAGCTAAAGATCTTGGGCATGATGTCAAAAGCTATACCCACAGGAAATCTTGGCATATCTGGACTTTAAATTTTATTTGTTGGCCATAGTTAAGAGTTATAGTCTATAGCATGTGCAGTCATAACTACCGCATGAGTACTCTATGAGTTACCTAACTTCGTCTATAACTTGTATAGACAATGCTATTTGTAGAAACTTTACACAAAATCAATTTACTTTTACTTATAAAAAAAAAAAAAAACTCTTGAAGATATCTTAAGAGTATATGCTCTAGACTTTGGTGGGAGTTGGGATATGCAATTACACCTAATTGAGTTTTCGTACAATAACAACTATCACCCTAGTATACATATGGCTTCATTTGAAGCTCTTTATTGAAGAAAGTGCATATCACTTGTATATTAGGATAAGGTAGGAGAATAGAAACTTTTGGAGCCTCAATTAATTCTAAAAGATGATGATAATGTTTGAATTATACACCAAAGATTTTTAACAGCTCAAAATCGTCAGAAAAGTTATTTAGATTGAAGGTGAAGAGATATAGAATTCGAAGTTGGTGAGAACATCGTCTTAAAATTGTCGCCAACCATGGGAGTTATAAGGTTTGGATAAAAGGGAAAGTTAGCCCAAAGATTCATTGGCCCATTTGAGATATTAAAAAAGGTCGAGCCTATGGTGTACAGATTGGCTAGCATCCATAATGTATTCCACATGTCTATGCTTCGAAGATAATATATTAGGGATGTTAGGATCGGGGTCAGCACTAAGAGGGGGGGTGAATTAGTGTAGCGGTAAAAACATCAATTTAAGAAATATCGTTTTGTATGATAAAATCGATTTTGGAAATGCTTGACTTTAAAAGTAATAAGAAGGAGGCTTGCAATTAAAGTAAAATTCATAAAGAAATGCAAACTAGATTTTAGAGTAGTTCGGTCGTCGTGACCAACATCCACTTCGTCGATTCCTCTTCCGTCGAGGCCACCGACATCTACTATCGATCTTCCTTTATAGGCAAAGATCAACCTCCTTCTTACACCCCTCTTCTCCTTTTTCGGGTTTAGGAGACAACCCTTACAAGCACTCACACTCCTCCTAAACAGAATTCTAAACTTAGAGTGGAGAAGGGAATTTCTCAAGAGAATGCAGTAGTATTTTCTCACTTTTAAATACTCTATGCTTGTGTGCTTAACTAGGGATAAGAGGGGTATTTATAGGCTTAAAGTTAATTCAAACTTAGAGCATAAAAATATCTCATTCCGGATTTCCTGAGCATAGGCAGTACCACCGCCTGCGCTGGGCGGTACCATCGCTAGTGTCAGTTTGACACTAACACTAAGCTGGGCTGTACCACCGCTCAGTCTAGCGGTACCACCACCTAGGAGTCTATGCTAGGCGGTACCACTGCTTGCCACCCTACTAGGGGTGGGACAACCGCCCAAACTGACAGTACCATCGCCTGACATAGTCTCGAAGACTATGCCACGACGGTGCCACTCATTGGGGCACTATTGTTAGGACTCTAGCTTGGAGAGTCCTAATTGAGAGGGACATTCATGTAAAACTGTTAGGACTCTAGCTAGGAGAGTCCTAATTGAGATGGACATTCTGTTAGGACTCTAGCTAGGAGAGTCCTAATTGAGAGGGGCATTCATGTAGGAGGTTTTTTCTTAGAGAATAATTAGGAGTTGTAAGGGAATAGGAGTCTTGAGTAGGAGTCCTATTAAGAGTTGGTTAGAAGTAAGAGTCTTAAGTAGGAGTCCTATTAGGAGTTAGGGTTTAGAAGTCCTATAAATAACCATGTATTCCATTTCTTTTCATAAGCAATAGATGAATCTTTTTGCAGCCTTTGAGCAGCAACTTGGAGGGAGGAGCCCCTATAGAGTTCCAAGGAGACCGATCCCCTAATCAACCCCAAGTTTAGAATCTGCAAGGGTTCTAACACTTGGTATTAGAGCAGCGTTCTTGGCATCTCGCTGCCCATCCACAGCCATCGATCAACCCTCCACAACCGCCCAAAGCAATTCCCACAATTGCTTAAGAGATCATTGCCAAATTTCACCGTCATCTCTACCACCATGGATCATCCTTTGATCTCCCTGTGAATTGCAACAGGTTCTGGTTTTCTACCTTACTACTGCTGTAATTTAGTTATCCTTATTTGAAAATCCCAAAAAAATTATTCCTATATTGTTGCATAAACTTTTCGTCATAAAGTTTTCATCTCTACGACGAAAGATACATTGCAGAATTCCAACCATATAGCACCATCTGTTTGATCTTGCTACTGTGTTTTTTCTATTCAAATCTCTACGAAATTTTTATGACATCTTTGACATTTCCTAACAGCAGATTTCCTTTGGTTTTATTTATAAATTCTCAATATAAACCATTGATATTTTACGTCTAATTTGCTATACTTAAAAATCTGCACTGTAAAATTCCAACCGCATAGCACCATATATTTGATCCTGCTACTATACTTTTTCTATCCAAATTTCTACAAAATTTTTATGACATCTTTGACACTTCCTAACAGTGGATTTCCCTTTGGTTTCATTATAAAATTCTCAATATAAACTACTGATCTTTTATGTCCAATCAGCTACACTTGAAAATCTATGTTCCAGAAAATTTCAACCGCATATTATTGCCTTAACCCATCTATTTGTAATATTTTTTTAATGAAATTTCTTATACAATCTCTTCTTGAACTAGTACTAATATGTGGTACGATCCTTGGGTGAATGGGAAGAGTATATTTCAATTATATGACGATAGAATATGAAAAGATCTTGGGGCTCCCAAAGATTAGAAGGTTTCCGAGTTCATTGCTAACGGTACCTGGTGTCTCCCTAATCCTATTTCTCCCGAAATGTTATCACTTTGGCCGACTATCATAGCTATTCCAATCATGAACAACTCTTCAGATATACTTATTTGGCCTCATGACAATGGCAAATTTAGTGCCACATCCGCATGGAATCAAATTAGGCAAAGAAATAACAAGTGGGTCCCAAGTAGTTAGACATGGGATCGACCGGGATCACAAAGACACTCCTTATGTACATGGCAGGCCCTTCTTAATAAACTACCTACAATAACAATATGAAAAGAAGAGGTATCTATCATGTTAACCGATGCTCCCTTTGTTTGCAACAACAATAAACTGTTGACCACCTCTATTTTGCTTGTGATTATACAAAATGGATATGGAAGGATATTCTCCACCGATTTGAACTCAATAGACTGCCGCAACCAAACTTGCACTAAGAACTAGGCGACCTCATGCAATGTTTCTCAAGAAAAGAGCCTCTTCACAACTAGCAAAGGTTACTTTCAGATGCGTTATTTGGTGGATGTGGAAGGAGAGATGTAATAGAATCTTTGAAGGTCAACACACAAACAATGCTTAGCTCTTGAAAGAGATTATTAGAGACTCAAGATCCTGTATGGAGCATGATCTCAAAACCGAGCACTTTACCCGAAGAGAAAAAGATATTTTTATCAAATTTAATTTTGCTATGAGCTAAAGATATTGGGAATGATGCCAAATAATGTACCCACAGGTAGTTATAGTCTACAGCATGTGTAGTCATAACTATCGCATTCGCACTCTATGAGTTACTTGGCTTTGTCTATGACTTCTATAGATAAAGCTATTTGTAGAAACTTTACACATAATCAATTTACTTTTACTTACCAAAAAATAATTTCTTATACACTTTATAGATCATCTTGGCTTCCATATAAGATTGATATATTGAGAAATTCATCTCTAAAAATAATTTTGTGTTGCTGCAAATTTTTGTCGTAAACCGCTGAAATTTTTCGACGAGAATTCTGCAATCGCAACTTGCACCAATTTCCTTGCTGTTATTCTGCCGAAATTCTCTTGATTAAATTAGACATCCTTGCTGTCATATAAACTGTGATTTTACTATCAATTCCCTCCTCAATTCTCTCAAGTTTTTGGTAGAAATTACATCGAGAAACCATTGTTTCTTCGACGATTATTCTACCCTTAAAAGACAGCACATACTTGCTGCAACTTCCACTGATTTCTATCAAACCTTTGCTGTCATCTACCACAGATCCAAAACTTTCATCCATAGCCCTAAAACTCCACTAAACCACACCCTCCAACTGCACCCAAAACAGCCACAAAACAAGCCTAAATCGTAGCCTACATCCACCGATCCACCAATCCTTTCGACCATCACTTCTCTCAACTATACATGCCTTTAACCTAACAACAAAAGAAAGATCTTAAAATTATAGATTTGGAGTCATATACTATGGCATCTAAGGAGACAATCAATGCTAAATTCGAAGCCTTAGAGGCGCGAATGGAGGATAAGATTCAGACGATCTTTACCGAACTCAGATTGGGCCGACCACTAAGCCTGAAAAAATCATATCACGGAGAAAACTTTGCCCCATCGCACTAGGCCCAAAGAGATGAGTTCCAAGGGAGGGGAGGCTCTATGACTGAACCCAACTATCCATGCCTGAGAGTGGACTTCCCTAGATGGGAAGAAGGATACCCGATTGGTTGGATCTCGCGCGCGGAGCGATATTTTCAGTACCACAAAACCGCAGTTGCATCTATAGTGAAAATTGCAGCTATACATCTTGAAGGGGATGCTATACAGTGGTTTGACTGATTTGAACATACTTATGGAGTCCTTTCATGGCAACAATTCAAAGAAGGACTGCTGATCCGCTTCAAACCAACCGATTATGAGAATATTGATGGACAACTAGCAAAGATACGACAAACTTCCACCATTTAGGAGTACCAAACCAGGTTTGAAAGGTTATCTAATCAAACTCATGATTGGTCTCAAAAATAGCTATTGAGGACCTTCATTGAGGGCTTGAAGCCGGAGAACCGAGGAGAAGTTAAAGCGCGATAATCGTATACGCTTATGGCAGCCATCTCTTTCGCATGACATCAAGAGGTGCAATTGAACCATGAAGCTCGGAGGACTAGGGTCGCTCCTCAACCAGTAATATTGAAGACCTTAGGCCCCCATACTATTGACCAAGTCCTTACACCAAAGAGGTTAACAAGAGAAGAGTTTCGGGAGTGATATGCGAATGGGTTATGTTGGCATTGTGACGAGCCGTGGAGTCGTGAGCATCGCTGTAGTAAAGAAGGACTTCTTATGATTGAACTGATAGAAGAAGAGGTCATTGAACATTCAGAATAGAGCCTTGAACATGAAGAAAAAGATGTAGAAGAAGAGCCAAAACCGACCAAAGTTACGGTATATACACTAGTTGGCTACTTAAACCCGCAAACGATGAAAGTTGGAGGCCTTCTCAAACAACAACCGATCAATGTTCTCATCGACACGGGCAGCACTAATAACTTCCTAAACAGTAAGGTTACTATTCATATGAACTTACCTATTGAGAATTGTCGCAGGTTTGTCGTTAAGGTCGCCAACGGACATATTTTGAAGTGTGATCATAGGTGCCCGCAGGTGAAACTGTTGTTTTAGGACCAAGAGATAATTGCATATTTCTACCTCCTCCCTCTTGATGATCATGAGGCCATACTCATAATTAAATGGTTGATGACATTAGGTGATATTCCTTAGAATTTTATGCAACTATTTATAAAATTTTACAATAAGGAGAAACAAGTGATACTACATGGGAAACATGAGGGTGACGTAACGATGATTTGCACACAACAAATGGAGAAGGTTTTGCATAAAGCATGCAGGGGCTTTTTGGTACAACTTGAGCAGCAAATTAAAGGAGAGCCAATAGAATTTGAAGTTCGAAACCTATTTCCTTTGCTTGCTGAATTTTTATATATATTTGACGAGCCGCACAACCTACCTCTTAGTCGTCAGCATGATCATTGTATAATGATTTTTCCAGAAAAATCTCTAGCGAATACTCAGCCATATCGGTATCCACATCTCTAGAATGATGAAATAGAAAGGATTTTAAAAGAGATGCTTGAAATAGGAGTTATTCGGCCAAGTTGCAACCTCTACTTTTCACCAGTACTACTTGTACACAAGAAGGATGGAACATGACGAATATGCATTGATTACCGAGCTCTCAATGACATAACCATCAAGAACAAATATCTTATTCCAATTGCAGATGAATTGCTAGATGAAAGGGAGCATAAATCTTCACACAGTTGGACCTTCGATCCGGGTATTATCAAATACGAGTGTATGAAGAAGTCATACCGAAAACCGCCTTTCGAAAACACAATGGCCACTACGAACTATTACTTTCTTCAACAAAAGGTGAAATTTTTTGGGCATATCATATCAGAGGAAGGCGTGACGGTGGACCCCTTCAAAATTGAAGCAATGCAAAACTAGCCTACCCCGAGGAACATAAAATTGCTACATGGCTTTTTGGGTTTAATAGGCTACTACCGTAAGTTCATGCAAAACTATGGAAAGATCAGTGCACCACTTACTTCCTTACTGGAAAAAGATGTCTTCCAATGGTCGGACAGAGCCTCCACTGCCTTCGACAAACTTAAGATAGCCATAACGACGACACCGATGCTAGCGCTACCAGATTTCAACCGACCCTTCATTATTAAGGCCGATGCATTTGGAGACAGAATGTGAGACATTCTCATGTAAGATGATCAACCACTCACATACATTAGCAAGACATTGTCTCCCCCTTATCAATACATGTTAACATATGATAAGGAGATGCTCGCCATTGTGCACGCAGCAACGAGGTGGAGATCGTACTTGATCAAGCAACACTTTCAAATCATGACCGACCATAAAAGCCTAAAATATCCCTTGGAGCAGAAGATATCTTCCCCCGAGCAGCAAAAATGGGTAACAAAACTTCATGGATTTGATTATGAAATAACTTACAAAAGGTGGAAAGAGAATGTTGTTGCAGATGCGCTTTCGCAGCTACCTGAGCAAGCTGAATTTTCGGTCGTTTTACTTCCAACCAGCGACTTCCTTGAGGATATTAAAATGGAATGGCATGAAGATTCAGAGACCAGTAAGATACAAAAAAAATTAGAGGAAGCACTGTTAGAACCCTTGCAGATTCTAAACTTGGGGTTGATCTCTTTAGGGGATCGGCCTCCTTGGAACTCTATAGGGGTTCCTCCCTCCAAGTTGCTGCTCAAAGGCTGCTAAAAAGATTCATCTATTGCTTATCAAAAGAGAAGGAATACATGGCTATTTATAGGGCTTCTAAACCCTAACTCCTAATAGGACTCCTACTTAAGATTCTTACTTCTAACCAACTCCTAGTATGACTCATAGTCAAGACTCTTATTCCCTAACAACTCCTAATTCTTCTCTAAGAAAACACCTCCTATATGAATGCCCCTCTCAATTAGGACTCTCCTAGCTAGAGTCCTAACAGAATGTCCCTCTCAATTAGGAATCTCCGATGAGCTTCTCTAGCAAGCTCCGAGAACTTCCGACAAACGTCCGAACTTCCAACTAACTCTCGAACTCCCAACGAAATCGCATCCGTGACTCTGGAACTTTATTTCGCTTCATGCCTTGTTGTTGTAGTTAATCCTGCACATGTAAAAATAAACTATGATCTAGACAATTAATACTAAGCTTTAATTATGTTGTCCGGTATGTCATTGGTCCCTCGATGCTTCGTTTGATTCTTCGGCGCATCGTCTTCTCTTACGGCCTATTTCCCAATCGGCTAGTTGACTCCACAACTCTGATATCCTTGGCATAATATCCACTCTTCTTGGCCCGATGCTCAAATCCATGGCCTGAAGCCTTCTATCGATATGTCGACCGATCCTCTGGCCCGACGTCCAATCTTCTAACACGTTCCTCTGGCCCAACATGATTCTTTCTACTTTATTATCTCATCATGATCGAAGCATCTTAAGTCACTCAAAACGTAGATCAAAATATAAATACTATCAATTGGTTTCATCATCAAAATCCGAGATTCAACAATGGTTCCATCATATGTCATATCTTACCAACCTTTGTTAACGATTTGTTAGCAACACCATTCAGACGAGACAACGTGGAAAAGCGAAGAATATATTCGAGAGCAATATCTTCATCTATTATATTAAGGTAAACTAAATTTGGGGACCAAATTTCCTATAGGAGGGGAGAAATGTAAACAAATCAAATAGTTAATTTATGAATTAATTTTTTTCCTTACTTGCCATTATACTTTAGGAAATCTTAATATATTTTCTTATATGCTATTAAGAATTAGAAAATAACTATAAAGCATTCCAAATAGGGTGATATCACATTTGTTAGTATACTAAATAGAAATAATTCATATTAAATAAATATAAAAATTAAAATAAATTTATGGAGGCTCACTTGCTCCTATTTAAGGAGAGAGATTTCTCTCTTTCGTTCCTCACCTAACCGAGCCCAACAATGGAATGAATGAGGAGTTACACCCTATTGATGAGAGGTAGGTTTTCCTACCTTTTTTTAAAATAAAATTTTAGTTTTTGTTTTAATTCTTTAAATATTGAAAGTTTTATAGTTTAAAAATATTTATCAATTCTTTAAAAGTCAAAATTTTTATTGATGTATTAAAATCTATCAGCTGAAGTTTTTATAATGTTCTTTGACCCTTGCTTAAGGTTTTTGTTTTTAGATTTAAATATATTAAAATTTTATATATTTTATATATTAAATATATGATATTTCCTAGCATTATAGCTTATCTTTAATCTTATCTGGTTTAAAATTTTTGTTAGGTTGAAATATGTTATCTAAAATTTTTGATATTCTTTGATCTGAAATTTAAAATGTCCTATTCCGAATGATTTAAATTTTATTTGACTATAATACGTTGAAATTATACATATGTCGAAAGTATGATTTCTATTTGAATTTAGAAGGTTATTTCCTTGTATTAAAGCTTATCTCCTATAGGTTAGGCCACAGCCCACTAGCTAGGCCTAGCACGTAGACCAGGTCCAACCCATGGGACAGGCCCTAACTCATAGGCTAACCAAGCCCAACCATCATGGGTGGTCACATGCGACGCACTTGACTAGTCCATGGGCCAAGGCTGGGCTAGCCTAATGTGATACATGCCCAGTCATGTATAATGCACGTGACCAGTATATGGGCTAGCCCAGTCTAGCCCAATATTATTGTTCGATTAGAGCTCAAATATTAACTGAACTAAACTAGGTTTCATTAGTCTAGATCGATTTAGGGTGATTCTGAATTGATTAACATATTCAAGCCAGTTTAACCTAAATTGAACATAATCTAGTCCAAATTATTCGAGTCTAGGGTGGTTCCAGACTAGTTAAATGAGGATTAGAGATTAGTTCAGTTAGATTCTATTAAATCGAGTTCAATTGGATCGATTAAACTAGGGTTCAAGTCAATTGAGGGTTAATTTATTTTATTTGATATTGATGATATTTGAAAGAGATGTTTTAAATATGTTATTTTATCTCGATATGGACATGATGTTAGGACTCTAGCTTGGAGAGTCCTAATTGAGATGGACATTCATGTAAAAATGTTAGGACTCTAGCTAGGAGTGTCATAATTGAGAGGGACATTCTATTAGGACTCTAGCTAGGAGAGTCCTAATTGAGAGGTTTTTTCTTAGAAAAGAATTAGGAGTTGTAAGGGAATAGGAGTCTTGAGTAGGAGTCTTATTAGGAGTTGGTTAGAAGTAAGAGTCTTAAGTAGGAGTCCTATTAGAAGTTAGGGTTTAGAAGCCCTATAAATAGCCATGTATTCCTTCTCTTTTCATAAGCAATAGATGAATATTTTCTGCAGCCTTTGAGCAGCAACTTGGAGGGAGGAACCCCTATAGAGTTCCAAGGAGGCCGATCCCCTAAAGAGATCAACCCCAAGTTTAGAATCTGCAAGGGTTCTAACACCTGGTATCAGAGCAGCGTTCTTGGCATCTTGCTACCCTTCCACTGCCATCCATCAGCCCTCCACAACCTCCCAAAGAAATTCCCACAATTGCTTAAAAGATCGTCGCCGAATTCCACCATCATCTCCACCACCGCGGATCATCCTTTGATCTCCCCGTGAATTGCAACAGGTTCTGATTTCCTACCTTTTTTTTTTTTTTGGTAAGTCTGGTTTCCGACCTTACTACTTCTGCAATTTAGTTATCCTTATTCAAAAATCCAAAAAAAAAAAAATCTATTCCTATATTGCTGCTATACCTTTCGTCACAAAGTTTTCATCTCTACGACGAAAGATACATTGCAGAATTCCAACCGCATAGTACCATCTATTTAATCTTGCTACTATGCTTTTTCTATCCAAATTTCTATGAAATTTTTATGACATCTTTGATACTTCCTAACAGCATATTTCCCTTTGGTTTTTTTCCAAAAATTCTCAATATAAACTATTGATCTTTTATGTCAAATCTGCTAAACTTGAAAATCTGCACTGTAAAATTTCAGCCGCATAGCACTATTTCTTTGATCTTGATACTATATTGTTTTTATCCAGATCTCTACGAAATTTTTATGATAGCTTGGACACTTCCTACCAGTGGATTTCACTTTAGTTTCATCAAAAAATTCTCAATATAAACCACTGATCTTTTACGTCCAATCTACTATACCTAAAAATCTATGCTGCAGAAAATTTCAATCGCATATAGTTGCCGTAACCCAACTATTTTTAATCTTTTTTGAATGAAATTTCTTATACACTTCATAGATCATCTTGGCTTCCATCTAAGATTGATCTATTAAGAAATTCATCTCTAAAAATGATTTTATGTTGCTGTAAATTTTCATCGTAACCCGTTGAAAATTTTCGACGAGAATTCTGTAATCGCAACTTGCACCAATTTACTTGCTGTTATACTACCGAAATTTTCTTGATTAAATTAGATATCCTTGCTGTCATATAAACTATGATTTTGCTATCAATTCCCTCCTCAATTTTCTCAAATTTTTGGTGGAAATTACATCGAGAAACCATTGTTTCTTCGACGACAATTCTACTCTTACAAGATAGCACATACTTGCTGTAACTTCCACTGATTTCTATCAAACCTTTGCTATCATCTACCACATATCCAAAACATTCACCCATAGCCCTAAAACTCCACTAAACCACACCCTCAAACTGCACCCAAAACAGCCACAAAACAAGCCTAAATCGTAGCCTACATCCATCGATCCACCAATCCTTTCGACTATCACTTCTCTCAACTATACATGCCTTTAACCTGACAACAAAAGAGAGATCTTAACATTATAGATTTGGAGGCATATACTATGGCATCTAAGGAGGCAATCAATGCTAAATTCGAAGCCTTGGAGGCGCGAATGGAGGATAAGATTCGGACGCTCTTTACCGAACTCAGATTGGGCCGACCACTAAGCCCGAAAAAATCATATCATGGAGAGAGCTTTGCCCAATCACACCAGGCTTGAAGAGATGAGATCCAAAGGAGGGGAGACTCAATGACTGAACCCAACTATCCAAGCATGAGAGTGGACTTCCCTAGATGGGAAGAAGGAGACCCGATTGGTTTGATCTCGCTCGCGGAGCGATATTTTCAGTACCACAAAACCGCGGATGCATCTATGGTGCAAATTACAGCTATACATCTTGAAGGGGATGCTATATAGTGGTTTGACTGTATTAACATACTTATTAAGTCCTTTCATAGTAATAATTCAAAGAAGGACTGCTGATCCGCTTCAGACCAACCGATTACGAGAATATTGATGGACAACTAGCAAAGATCCGACAAACTTCCACCATTCAGGAGTACCAAACCAGGTTTGAAAGGTTATCTAATCAAACTCATGATTGATCTCAAAAATAGCTATTGAGGACCTTCATTGAGGGCTTGAAGCCAGAGATCCGAAGAGAAGTTAAAGCACGACAACCGTATATGCTTATGGCATCCATCTCTTTCGCACGACATCAAGAGGAGCAATTGAACCATGAAGCTCGGAGGACTAGGGTCGCTCCTCAACCAGTAATATTGAAGCCCTCAGCCCCCCCTACTATTTACCAAGTCCCTACACCAAAGAGGTTAACAAGAGAAGAGCTTCGGGAGTGATATGCGAAAGGGTTATGTTGGCATTGTGACGAGCCGTGGAGTCGTGAGCATCACTGTAATAAAGGAGGACTACTTATGATTGAACCGATAGAAGAAGAGGTCATTGAACATTCAGAAGAGAACCTTGAACATGAAGAAAAAGATGCAGAAGAAGAGCCACAACCGACCGAAGTTACGGTACATACACTAGCTGGCTACTCAAACCCGCAAACGATGAAAGTTGGAGGCCTTCTCAAACAACAACCGATCACTGTTCTCATCGACACGGGCAGCACTAATAACTTCCTAAACAGTAAGGTTACTATCCATATGAATTTTCCTATTGAGAATTGCAGTAGGTTTGTCGTTAAGGTCGCCAACGGACGGATTTTGAAGTGTGATCATAGGTGCCCGCAGGTGAAAGTGTTGCTGTAGGACCAAGAGATAATTGCAGATTTCTTCCTCCTCCCTCTTGATGATCATGAGGCCATACTCAGAATTAAATGGTTGATGACATTAGGTGATATTTCTTTGAATTTTATGCAACTATTTATAAAATTTTACAGTAAGGAGAAACAGGTGATACTGCATGGGAAACGTGAGGGCGACGTAACGATGATTTGCACACAACAAATGGAGACGGTTTTGCATAAAGCATCCAGGGGCTTTTTGGTACAACTTGAGTAGCAAATTAAAGGAGAGACAATAGAATTTGAAGTTCCAAACCTATTTCCTTTGCTTGCTGAATTTTCAGATATATTTGACGAGCCGCACAACCTACCTCTTAGTCATAGGCATGATCATTGTATAATGATTTTTCCAATCAAATTTCCAGCAAATAATCAACTATACTGGTATCCACATCTCCAGAATGATGAAATAGAAAGGATTTTAAAAGAGATGCTTGAAACAGGAGTTATTCGACCAAGTTACTACTTCTACTTTTCACTGGTGCTACTTGTACACGAGAAGGACGGAACATAGCGAATATGCGTTGATTACCGAGCTTTCAATGGCATAACCATCAAGAATAAATACCTTATATCAATTGCAGATGAATTGCTAGATGGAAGGGAGAACAAATCTTCACAAAGCGGATGAAGAAGTCACATGGATGACTTCGATCCGGGTATTATCAAATACGAGTGGATGAAGAAGTCATACCGAAATCCGCCTTTCGAACACACAACGGCCACTACGAATTTTTACTTTCTTCAACAAAAGGTGAAATATCTTGGGCATATCATATCAGAGGAAGGTGTGATGGTGGACCCCTTCAAAATTGAAGTAATGCAAAACTGGCCTACCCCGAGGAACATAAAATTGCTACATGGCTTTTTGGGTTTAACAGGCTACTATCATAAGTTTCAAAATCACATAGTGAGATTGGATTTTCGGTGCCCTTTCATGCACGAAAGGGTGGGGTATATATAGGCCCCAAACTGGTTTGAATTTAGAGCTCAAAAATATCTTTTTCCGGATTTCCGGAGTCCTAGCGGTGCTACCTTCCTGACTGGGGTGGTACAACCGCTTGGCAACTCGGAGACTGAGCCCACCCAACTTTCCCGGGAGACTATCTCCTGGGCGGTGTCACCGCCGACCCTAGTGGTGTCACTGCCGACCCTAGCGGTGCCACCGCCTAGCAGGAATTCTAGTCCGAATGGCTTGATCCATTCGTGTCACGACCTGAGTCTGATGAGTTAACTGGCCAATAACTCCATTTTGGTCCTTCAACCATGGACCAAAATGCTTAAATGGGAGTTAACATAGTACACTCATCAGGCCCATATAAACCAATCATACACATTAACCACTTCCGATGTTGGACTAATGGGATATTACAATATCCCCAACTCAATTAGCTTGACGTCCTCATCAAGGCCCAACATAACCCAAATCGAACCCTAGCAAAGTGCTTGTAAGGTTTAACTCAGTGGTGGCTCCATGTCGTGATGAGTTCTTGACTCCATCCACGGATAGCCCTTTCCTACTCGAGCCCTCTCACCGTGCCAAAATGCTTGGTCGGCTTTGATACCACATATCACGACCTAAGTCTGATGAGTTAACTAGCCAATAATTCCATTTTGGTCCTTCAACCATGGACCAAAATGCTTAAGCGGGAGTTAACGTAGTACACTCATCAGGCCCATATAAGCCAATCATACACATTGCCCAATTCCGATGTGAGACTAATAGGAGGTTATAATTGTTAGGATCAAGAGCACTAAGAGGGGAGGGGGGTGAATTAGTGCAGCGGAAAGCCTTCTACAAAAAATAAAAACTGCGTTCGTTCGTTAAAAGTGATTTTGGTAAGAAAGCCGATTCGTAAATCACTTTAACCTTTGTTTAAGCTAGATGCAGCAAAGATATAAATGCAGTTTGCATTTATGATTCTAATCAGATAGTAGGCGCAAACTGAAATATGATATTCGTACAAAAAAACTGATTTACGTCTAAATTCTGATTCGTAAATCACTTGATTAAGTGAGATACCGTTTAAGCAAGGATATAAAGGTATTTTGTAGTTATGATAGAAATCAAAATGTAAACGCAAACAGAAATATGTTGATCGTACGATAAAACAGATTTACGTCTAAACGTCGATTTGGAAAGTGCAAAGCTTGAAACCCGATCGTATATGCGCAGAAAGCAGTAAGCTTTAGAGGGGGTTTGCAGTAAAGATAATATGCTCAAAGTAAATGCAAACCGAGATTTAAAGTGGTTCGGTCAATCTTGACCTACTCCACTTTTGGCTTCCTCCACCGACGAGGTCACCGATGTCAACTAGAGGCCTTCCTTCAATAGTCGAAGGCCAACCACCCTTTTACAGTTTCACTCCTTTTGACGGGCTTATGAGACAACCCTTACAGAATTTTCTCTCCTCTCTTTAAAGCTCAGAACTTGGAAGAAAAGAGGGAGAAGAACTTTTGGCCTTTACAACAATTTTGAACTCTAAAAATCACAGAACAAGATCAGGATTTTAGTGTATATATTTTGCCCTTTCAGTGCTAAATGGGTGGGGTATTTATAGGCCCCAACCCAGTTTGAATATGGAGCTCAAAACTGTCAATTCCTGGAATTCTGGGATCTGGGGGTTGCACCTCCTGACTATAGCGGTTGCACTGCCTAGCAGAGCTCGAAGACTGAGCCTCTAAGCAGTGCCACCTCCTTGTCAGGGGCGGTTGCACCTCCTGCCAGAGCTCGAAGACCGAGCTCAAGCGGTGCCACCTCCTGACTGAGGCGGTTGCACCGCTCAGCTAGAGCTCGAAGACCGAGCCAATGCGGTGCCACCTCCTGTCAGGGGAGGTTGCACCGCCCAGTCTCGCTCGGAGACTAAGCCCAGGCGGTGCCACCTCCTGGCTAGGGCGGTTGCATCGCCCAGTCTCGCTCAGAGACTTAGCCCAGGTGGTGCCACATCCTGGCTTGAGCGGTTCAACCGCCTAGTAGAAATCAGGGTCCGAATGGGTTGATCCATTCGGCCTAATTTAGGTTTTTCAGGGGCCCAATTGCCCCAAGAATAAGTTAATGGGATCACCTCCCATTTCCAACTTAATCATTGTGTTAACTACGATATTTCCTAAGAAATTTACTACAACTTGCTCCGGTGCGTCAATCACTTTTTCCGGCGAACTTTCGTCGATCATCCGATGAACCCTCGGTGATGCTCTTGCGGACTTCCGACAAACTCCTGGACTTGCGATGATCCACTTGGCGAGTTCCGATGAGCTTTTTTGGCAAGCTCATGGACTTCTCGGATTTGTTCCCGTAGAACCTTCGACGACTGTCCGAACTTCCGTCGAACTCTCGAACTCCCAACGTGATCATTGTCTTGACTCCAGCGCAACTCTTATTGCATATCTTACTTTCATCGTAGTTAATCTGTTAGAACCCTTGCAGATTCTAAACTTGGGGTTGATCTCTTTAGGGGATCGGCCTCCTTGGAACTCTATAGGGGTTCCTCCCTCCAAGTGCTGCTCAAAGGCTGCAGAAAAGTTTCATCTATTGCTTAAGAAAAGAGAAGGAATACATGGCTATTTATAGGGCTTCTAAACCCTCACTCCTTATAGGACTCCTACTTAAGACTCTTACTTCTAACCAACTCCTAATATGACTAATACTCAAGACTCATATTCCCTTACAACTCCTAATTCATCTCTAAGAAAAAACCTCCTAACAGAATGTCCCTTTCAATTAGGACTCTCCTAGTTAGAGTCCTAACAGAGTGTCCCTCTCAATTAGGACTCTCTAGCTAGAGTCCTAACAGAATGTCCCTCTCAATTATGACTCTCCTAGCTAGAGTCCTAACAAACCTGCCCTCTTCAAATCAGCCTTGTCATCAAGGCTGAGATTACATGAACTCAGGGAACCGGGTCTTCAGCTCCTCATATGGTTCCCATGTGGCATCTTCAAGTGGTAGATTATTCCAATGTACTAGTACTTCAGTAGAGGGATGTCGGCGACGCATCACGATCCTACGATCGAGGATGGCCTGTGGTTGGGCTTGAATAACTTCATCCTCAGTTGTGTTGGGCAGTTGGATCTGGGGTGACTCGTGTTCTCCCAACTTGGGCTTTAGGCATGATACATGGAAGACAGGGTGAATTTTGGCATCTTTAGGTAATTTAAGTCTGTATGCCACGACTCCAATACGCTCTGTGATCTTATAGGGCCCATAAAACTGTGGGGATAGCTTCATGGAGGTTCGAGTGTTGATAGAGAGTTGCTTGTATGGTTGTAGGCGAAGATAAACCCAATCTCCCACTGAAAATTCACTTTCACTTCGTGGTGTATCGGCTTGTTGCTTCATTCTGGCTTGAGCGGTAGAGAGATTATCTTTTAACAATTGTAAGAGTTTGTCCCTATCAATCAATTCTTGGTCAACCTGGTCTACCTTGGCCGAGCCAATTACATACTTTGGAATCACAGGTGCTAGTCGACCATACAATGCTTCATAAGGGGCACATTTTGTAGATGAATGATATGTAGTATTATACCACCATTCGGCCCAAGGAAGCCATTTCGCCCACTCTTTTGGTCGGTCGCTAGTGAAACACCGGAGGTACGTCTCTAAGCACCTATTTACCACCTCTGTTTAGCCGTAAGTTTGTGGATGATGTGCTGTGCTCATCTTGAGTTTGGTGCCTTGTAACTGAAATAACTCGATCCAAAATTTACTAGTGAAGTTCCTATCACGATCACTTACGATGGACCTTGGCATCCCATGCAGTTGAACAATAATTTCTATGAAAATCTGAGCAATACTAGTAGTAGTGTAGGGATTTCTCACAACACAAAAATGAGCATATTTCGTAAGTCGATCAACCACCACGAGAATCGTGCTTTTACCTTTGGAAGATAGCAGCCCTTCAATGAAGTCCATGGAGATGTCAGTCCACACTGAGTCTGGTATGGGTAGTGGTTGTAGCTTCCCTGGATTTGCCACAGTTTCACCCTTGTGCTGTTAACATACATCACATTGTGCCACATATTCAGCAATAATTTTTTTCATCCCTCTCCAATAAAAATTTTGCTTCACTCTTTTGTAGGTTCTTAGGAATCCAAAGTGCCCTGCTGAAGGTATAGAGTGCATTTTATGCAAGATGATTGCGATGCAAGGGGAGTCAGGTATAAGCACAATGCGACCTTTGTAGCGTAAATCCCTCGAATCCCAAGTGTAGTGGGCTATTGCACATGGATCCTCCTCCAAGTTTTTTATGATCTTGCTAATCTCTGGATCCTTCTTCCATTCTTCCCTAATGTCCTCGAGGACACTGGTGGTAGGAAGGGAGATGGCTGAACCTTAGCTTGTTCAAGTAGCCGTGAGAGTGCATCTGCAATAACGTTTTCTTTCCCCTTTTTGTAAATAATTTCATAATCAAATCCAAGAAGTTTGGTTACCCATTTTTGCTGCTCAGGGGATGATATCTTTTGCTCCAAAAAGTACTTGAGGCTTTTATGGTCAGTTTTAATTTGAAATCGCCGGCCGATCAGGTAGGGTCTCCACCTCGTTACTGCGTGTACAATGGCAAGCATCTCCTTATCATATACTGACATATTTTGATGGGAGGGAGATAATGCCTTGCTAGTGTATGCGAGTGGTCGACTATTTTGCATGAGAACGGCTCCAATTCCGACTCCATATGCGTCGGCCTCAATAATGAAGGGTCTATTGAAATCTGGTAGCGCAATGTTAGAACCCTTGCATATTCTAAACTTGGGGTTGATCTCTTTAGGGGATCGGCCTCCTTGGAACTCTATAGGGGTTCCTCCCTTGGAGTTGCTGCTCAAAGGCTGCAGAAAAGATTCGTCTATTGCTTATGAAAAGAGGAGGAATACATGGCTATTTATAGGGCTTCTAAACCCTAACTCCTAATAGGACTCCTACTTAAGACTCTTACTTCTAACCAACTCCTAATAGGACTTCTACTAAAGTCTCCTATTCCCTTACAACTCCTAATTCTTCTATAAGAAAAAACCTCCTACATGAATGTCCCTCTCAATTAGGACTCTCCTAACTAGAGTCATAACAGAATGCCCCTCTCAATTAGGACTCTCCTAGCTAGAGTCCTAACAGAATGTCCCTCTCAATTAGGACTCTCCTAGGTAAAGTCCGAACAGTTTTACATGCCCTCTTAATTAGGACTCTCCTAGCTAGAGTCCTAACAAACCTGCCCTCTTCAAATCAGCCATGTCCTCGAGGCTGACGAATCATGAATTTTGAGAATTTGATATTCAAGTCATCACAGTTCTCCAAAGTGGCATCTTCTGTTAGTAGGTTTGCCCACTGTATTAGCAATTCAGTAGTGGATCATCGTCGTCGAGTCATAATCCGTCGATCAATAATGGCACTTGGCTGAGTCTGAAGTCCTCCATGGATAGTCATATTTGGTGGGTGGCTTTGGGCTATCTTCAAGCACCAATTTACAACTTCTGTCTGGCCGTCGGTTTGTGAGTGATATGCCATACTCCTTTTCAATTTAGTACTCTTATAGTGTAATTCTTTTGAGTCCCAATTGTAATGAGCTACGGAGCTTGGTGCTTCCTCCAATTTTTTTATAATCTTACTAGTCTCTGAATCTTCTTGCCATTCCATCTTAATATCCTCAAGGAAGTCGCTGGTCGGAAGTGAAATAACAAAATCTTCAGCTTGCTTAGGTAGCTGCGAAAGCGCATCTGCAAGAACATTCTCTTTCTCCTTTTTGTAAGTTATTTCATAATCAAATCCAAGAAGTTTTGTTACCCAGTTTTGCTGCTTAGGGGATGATATCTTTCGCTCCAAAAAGTACTTGAGGCTTTTATGTTCGGTTTTAATTTGAAATCGTCGACCAATCAAGTAGGGTCTCCACCTCGTTGCTGCGCGCACAATGGCGAGCATCTCCTTATCATATGTTGACTTATTTTGATGGGAGGGGGATAATGCCTTGCTAGTGTATGCGAGTGGTCGACCATCTTGCATGAGAATTGCTCCAATTCCGACTCCAGATGCGTCGGCCTCAATAATGAAGGGTCGGTTGAAATCTGGTAGTGTTAGCACCGACGTCATCGTCATGGCTGCCTTAAGTTTGTCGAAGGCAACGGAGGCTCTGTCCGACCATTGGAAGACATCTTTTTTCAGAAAGGAAGTAAGTGGTGCACTGATCTCTCCATAGATTTTCACGAACTTGCAGTAGTAGCCTATTAAACCCAGAAAGCCATGTAGCAATTTTATGTTCCTCGGGATCAACCAATTTTGCATTGCTCCAATTTTGAAGGGGTCTACTGCCACACCTTCCTCTGATATGATATGCCCAAGATATTCCACCTTCTTTTGAAGAAAGTAAAAATTCATAGGGGTTATTGTGTGTTCAAAAGGTGGTTTTCGGTATGTCTTCTTCGCATACTCGTATTTGATGATACCCGGATCGAAGGTCCAGCTATGTGAAGATTTGTGGTCCCTTTCATCTTGCAACTCATCTACTACTGGAATAGGGTATTTATCCTTGATGGTTATGCCATTGAGAGTTCGGTAATCAACACATAATCACCATATTCCATCCTTCTTTCGTATGAGGAGCACCGGTGAAGAGTAGGGGCTACAACATGGCCGAATAACTCCTGTTTTGAGCATCTCTTTTACAGTCCTTTCTATTTCATCCTTTTGGAGATGTGGATATTGATATGGCTGAGCATTTGCTGGAGATTGGCCTGGAAGAATCGTTATACAATGATCATGCCGACGGGTAAGAGGTAGGTTGCGTAGTTCGTCAAATATATCTGAAAATTCAGCAAGCAAAGGAAGTAGATTTGGATCTTCCAATTTTGTTGGCTCTCCCTTAGTTTGCTGCTCAAGTTGTACTAAAAATCCACTACATGCTTTATGCAAAACCTTCTTCCTTTGTTGTGTGCAAATCATCATTACGTCGCCCCCACGTTTCCCGTGCAGTATCACCTGTTTCTCCTTACTGTAAAATTTCATAATTAGTTTCATAAAATTCCAAGAAAAATCACCTAATGTTGTCCACCATTTAATTCTGAGCATGGCCTCATGATCATCAAGAGGGAGAAGGAAGAAATCTGCAATTATCTCTTGGTCCTACAGCAATAGTTTCTCCTGCGGGCGCCTACGATCACACTTCAAAATCCGTCTGTCGGTGACCTTAACATCAAACCTGCAACGATTCTCGATAGGTAATGCCATTCGGATAGCAACCTTACTGTTTAGGATATTATTAGTGCTGCCCGTGTCGATAAAAACAGTGATCGGTTGTTGTTTGAGAAGGCCTCCAACTTTCATCATTTGCGGGTTTGAGTAGCCAGCTAGTGCATGTACCATAACTTCGGTCGGTTGTGGCTCTTCTTCTGCATCTTCTTCTTTATGTTCAATGCTCTCTTCTGGATGTTCAACGACCTCTTCTTCTACTGGTTCAATGATAAAAAGTCTCCCTTTACTACATCGATGCTCATGGCTCCACGGCTCGTCGCAATGCTAACATAACCCCTTCACAGATCGCTCCTGAAGCTCTTCTCTTGTCAAATTTTTTGGTGCAGGGACTCGGTCAATAGTAGGGAGGGCTAAGGGCTTCAATATTACTGGTTGAGGAGTGACCCTTGTCCTTCGAGCTTCATGGTTCAATTGCTCATCTTGATGTCGTGCGAAAGAGATGGCTGCCATAAGCGTGTACGATTATCGCGCTTTAACTTCTCCTCGGATCTCGGGCTTCAAGCCCTCAATGAATGTCCTCAATAGCTGTTTTTGAGACCAATCATGAGTTTGATTAGATAACATTTCAAACCTAGTTTGGTACTCCTGAATGGTGGAGGTTTGTCGGATCTTTGCTAGTTGTTCGTCAATATTCTCGTAATCGGTTGGTCTGAAGCAAATCAGTAGTCATTCTTTGAATTGTCACCATAAAAGGACTCCATAAGTAAGTTCAAACTATTTAAACCACTGTATAGCATCCCCTTCAAGATGTATAGCTGCAATTTTCACCATAGATGCATCTGCGATTTTGTGGTACCGAAAATATCGCTCCGCGCATGAGATCCAACCAAACGGGTCTTCTTCTTCCCATCTAGGGAAGTCCACTCTCATGCATGGATAGTTGGGGTCGGTCATAGAGCCTCTCCTCCCTTGGAAGTCATCTCTTCGGGCTTGGTGTGATTGGGCAAAGCTCTCTCCTTGATATGATTTCTTTGGGCTTAGTGGTCGGCCCAATCTGAGTTCGATAAAGAGCATCTGAATCTTATCCTCCATTCGCGTCTCCAAGGCTACGAATTTAGCATTGATTACCTCATTAGATGCCATAATATATGCCCCCAAATCTATGATGTTAAGATCTCTCTTTTGTTGTTGGGTTAAAGGCATGTATAGGTTGAGAGAAGTGATGGTCGAAAGGGTTGGTGGATTGGTGGATGTAGGCTACGGTTTAGGCTTGTTTTGTGGTTATTTTGGGTGCAGTTTGAGGGTGTGTTTTGGTAGAGTTTTAGGGCTGTGGATGAAAGTTTTGGATCTGTGGTCGATGGTAGCAAAGGTTTGACAGAAATCTGTGGAAGTTGCAACAAGTATGTGCTGTCTTGCAAGAGTAGAATTGTCGTCGAAGAAACAACGGTTTCTCAACGTAATTTCCACCAAAAACTTGAGAGAATTGAGGAGGGAATTGATAACAAAATCACAGTTTATACGACAGCAAGGATATCTAATTTAATCAAGAAAATTTTAGCAGTATAACAGCAAGAAAATTGGTGCAAGTTGTAATTGCAGAATTATCATCGAAAAATTTCAGCGGGCTACGATGAAAATTTGCAGCAACATAAAATCATTTTTAGAGATGAATTTCTTAATAGATCAATCTTAGATGGAAGCCAAGATGATATATGAAGTGTATAAGAAATTTCATTCAAAAAAGATTGCAAATAGATGGGTTAAGGCAACAATATGTAGCTGAAATTTTCTACAGCATAGATTTTCAAGTGCAGCAGATTGGACATAAAAGATCAGTAGTTTATATTAAGAATTTTTCGATGAAACTAAAGGGAAATCTACTGTTAGGAAGTGTCAAAGATGTCATAAAAATTTCGTAGAAATTTGGATAGAAAAAGCACAGTAGCAAGATCAAAAAGATGGTGCTATGCGGCTTGAATTCTGCAATTCAAGTGCAGCAGATTGGACATAAAAGATTAGTAGTTTATATTGAGAATTTTTTGATGAAACCAAAGGGAAATCCACTGTTAAGAAGTGTCAAAGATATCATAAAAATTTTGTAGAAATTTGGATAGAAAAAGCATAGTAGCAAGATCAAACAGATGGTGCTATGCGGTTGGAATTCTGCAATGTATCTTTCGTCGTAGAGATGAAAACTTTGTGACGAAAAGTTTATGCAGCAACATAGGAACGATTTTTTTTTTTTTTTTGGATTTTTCAATAAGGATAACTAAATTGTAGCAGCAGTAAGGTAAGAAACTAGAACCTGTTTCAATTCACGGGGAGATCAAAGGATGATCCGTGGTGGTGGAGATGATGACGGAATTCAGTGATGATCTTTTAAGCAATTGTGGGAATTGCTTTGGACGGTTGTGGAGGGTTGATGGATGGCTGTAGAAGGGCAGCGAGACGCCAAGAACACTGCTCTGATACCAGGTGTTAGAACCCTTGCAGATTCTAAACTTGGGGTTGATCTCTTTAGGGGATCGGCCTCCTTGGAACTCTATAGGGGTTCCTCCCTCTAAGTTGCTGCTCAAAGGCTGCAGAAAAGATTCATCTATTGCTTATGAAAAGAGAAGGAATACATGGCTATTTATAGGGCTTCTAAACCCTAACTCCTAATATGAC
This sequence comes from Musa acuminata AAA Group, assembly GCF_036884655.1. NCBI lineage: Eukaryota > Viridiplantae > Streptophyta > Magnoliopsida > Zingiberales > Musaceae > Musa > Musa acuminata. The sequence continues at coordinate 11,540,372 of NC_088347.1, read as the reverse complement.
TCCTACTTAAGACTCTTACTTCTAACCAACTCATAATAGGACTCCTACTAAAGACTCCTATTCCCTTACAACTCCTAATTCTTCTCTAAGAAAAAACCTCCTACATGAATGGCCCTCTCAATTAGGACTCTCCTAACTAGAGTCATAACAGAATATCCCTCTCAATTAGAACTCTCATAGCTAGAGTCCTAATAGAATGTCCTTCTCAATTAGGACTCTCCTAGCTAAAGTCCTAATAGTTTTACATGCCAACTTAATTAGGACTCTCCTAGCTAGAGTCCTAACACACAAGCACCGGCGTTGTTATCATGGCTGCTTTAAGTTTGTCGAAGGCAGCAGAGGCTTTGTCCGACCATTGTAAAGCATCTTTTTTCAGTAAAGAAGTGAGTGGTGCACTGATCTTCCCATAGTCCTTAACAAATTTTCGGTAGTAGCCCGTTAGTCCAAGGAACCCCCGCAGTAATTTCACGTTTGTAGGTTTCTGCCAGCCTTGCATTGCCTCAATTTTTTTGGGTCTACCGCCACTCCTTCTACTGATATTATATGCCCAAGGTACTCTACTTTTTGCTGGAGAAAGCTGCACTTTGGTTGCTTAACAAAAAGAGTATTCTCCCGAAGGATCGTCAAAACAATACGTAAATGCTGAAAGTGAGTCTCAAGAGAAGGGCTATAAACGAGAATATCATCAAAAAATACCAGCACAAATTTACGAAGAAAGCTCCGAAATTTATCATTCATGAGACTTTGAAAGGTTGAAGGAGCATTAGTGAGTCCAAAAGGCATTACCAAGAATTCATAATGGCCATCATGTGTGCGAAATGCAGTTTTTGGAATGTCATCGTTACATACCCGAATTCCCGAATTTGGTGGTAACCAGATCGGAGGTCCAACTTCGTGAAGACTCGAGCTCCTTTCAATTCATCATGAAGTTCATCCACCACTGGTATTGGGTATTTGTCCTTGAAGGTGATGCCATTTAAAGCTCGGTAGTTGATGCACATCCGCCAAGATCCGTCGTTCTTGCGTACAAGTAGCACCGGTGAGGAATAGGGGCTGCAACTTGGTCGAATCACCCCTGTTTCAAGCATCTCCTTTATGATCTTTTCAATTTCATCTTTCTGGAGGTGAGGATATCGGTATGGTCGAGTGTTCGCTGGTGGCTTGCTCGGAAGGATTGGAATTCGATGGTCATGTTGCCGAGAAGGAGAAAGACCGCGCGGTTCAGCAAATATGTCGGCAAATTCAGTAAGCAATTGGGCAAGATTTTGATCTTCAAATTCTATTTTCTTCCCCTCTGGTTGCTGCTGGAGGTGCATAAAAAAAGCACAATTTACTTTGTGTAAAACTTTCTCCATTCGTTGGGTCGAAACAGTGGTAACGTTGTTTCCGCGCTTCCCGCGTAGGATGATCTGCTTGCCCTTATAGTATAATTTCATAATTAATTTAGAAAAGTTCCAAGAGACATCACCTAGTATAGTCAGCCATTCTATACCAAGCACTGCCTCATAGTCATCGATTGGTAGGAGGAAGAAATCGGTGATAATTTCTTGGTCTTGCAGTAATAGTTTCACTTGCGGGCATCTTTGGTTCCACTTTAGGATTCTACCGTCGGCAACCTTTACATCGAACTTACTGCAACCTTCAATATGCAGTGCCATCCGAGCAGCAACCTTACTATTCAAGAAGTTATTAGTGCTACCCGTGTCGATGAGAACAGTGATCGACTGTTGTTTGAGAAGGCCTCCAACTTTCATCGTTTGCGGATTTGAATAGCCGGCTAGTGCGTGTACCGTAAAGTCGGTCGGCTATGGCTCTTCTTCCATATCTTCTTCTTCATGTTCAAGGCTCTCTTCTAGATATTCAATGACCTCTTCTTCTACTGGTTCAATCATAAGAAGTCTACCTTTTTTATAGCGATGCTCGCGGCTCCACAGCTCGTCGCAATGCCAACATAACCCCTTCGCAGATCGCTCCCGAAGTTCTTCTCTTGCTAACCTTTTTGGTGCAAGGACTTGGTTGATAGTAGGGGGGGCCGAGGGCTTTAGTATTGTAGGTCATGGAGTGCTCCTTGTCCTCCGGGCTTCATGGTTCAATCGCTCCTCTTGAAGTCGTGCGAAAGAGATGGCTGCCATAAGCGTGTATGGTTGTCGCGCCTTAACTTCTCCCCGGATCTCCGACTTTAAGCCCTCAATAAAAGTCCCCAATAACTATTTTTCAGACCAATCACGAGTTTGATTAGATAACCTTTCAAACCTGGTTTGGTACTCCTGAATGGTAGAGGTTTGTCGGATCTTTGCTAGTTGTCCGTCAATGTTCTCGTAATAAGTTGGTCCGAAGCGGATCAGTAGTCCTTTTTTGAATTGTCACCATGAAAGGGCTCCATAAGTGTGTTCAAACCAGTCAAACCATTGTATGGCATCCCCTTCAAGATGTATAGCAGCAATTTCCACCATGGATGCATCCGCAGTTTTATGGTACCGAAAATATCGCTCAGCGTGCGAGATCCAACCAATTGGGTCTCCTTCTTCCCATCTAGGAAAGTCCACTCTCATGCGCGAATAGTTGGGGTCGGTCATAGAGCCTCCCCTCTCTTGGAAGTCATCTCTTTGGGCATGATGTGATTGGTTAGAGCTCTCTCCTTGATGTGATTTCTTCGGGCTTGGTGGTCGGCCCAAACTGAATTCGGTAAGGAGAGTCCGAATCTTATCCTCCATTCGTGCCTCAAAGGCTTCAAATTTAGCATTGATTGCCTCCTCAGATGCCATAGTATATGACTCCAAATCTATGATGTTAAGATCACTCTTTTGTTGACGAGTTAAAGGCATGTATAGGTTTGATAGAAATCAGTGAAAGTTTGCTGCAGAATTGTGTTGTCTTGTAAGAGCAGAATTATCGTTGAAGAAACAGCGGTTTCTCGACGAAATCTCCACAAAAAAATTGAGAGATTTGAGGAAAGAGTTGATAGCAATATCTCAGTTTATATGATAGCAAGGATGTCTATCAAGAAAATTTCGACAGTAACAACAAGAAAATTGGTGTAAGTTGCGATAGCATAATTCTCGTCGAAAAATTTCAGTAACTTACGATGAAAATTTGCAGCAATATAGGAACGAATAATTTTTTTTTTTTTTTGGATTTTCGGATAGGGATAAATAAATTGCAGTAGTAGTAAGGTAGGAAACCAGAACCTGTTGCAATTCACGGGGAGATCAAAGGTTGATCTGCGGTGGTGGAGATGATGGTGGAATTGGGCGACAATCTTTTAAGCAATTGTGGGAATTGCTTTGGATGGTTGTGGAGGGTTGATGGATGGCTGTGGAAGGGCAGTGAGACGCCAAGAACGCTGCTCTGATACCAGGTGTTAGAACCCTTGCAGATTCTAAACTTGGGGTTGATTTATTTAGGGGATCGGCCTCCTTGGAACTCTATAGGGGTTCCTCCCTCCAAGTGCTGCTCAAAGGCAGCAGAAAAGTTTCATCTATTGCTTAAGAAAAGAGAAGGAATACATGGCTATTTATAGGGCTTCTAAACCCTAACTCCTTATAAGTCTCCTACTTAAGGCTCTTACTTCTAAACAACTCCTAATATGACTCATACTCAAGACTCCTATTCCCTTACAACTCCTAATTCTTCTCTAAGAAAAAACCTCCTAACATAATGTCCCTTTCAATTAGGACTCTCCTAGTTAGAGTCCTAATAGAGTGTCCCTCTCAATTAGGACTCTCCTAGCTAGAGTCCTAACAGAATGTCCCTCTCAATTAGGACTCTCCTAGCTAGAGTCCTAACATAATCCTGCACACTTATCTCAACATATAGATTAGACAACAAATGACAATTGACTTCATCATCAAAATCCGAGATTCAACAATAATTCGACCCAATTTGGGTCTATCAAGAGCCCAATTGCCCCCGAATTAAGTTAATGGGATCACCTCCCATTCCTAACTTAACCTATATGCTAACTATGATATTTCTTAAGACATTTACTACAACTTGCTCCGGTGCATCAATCGCTTCTTCCGGTGAGCTTCCGACGAACTTCCGACGAACATCCGACGAACCTTCGTGATGCTCCGATGGACTTCCGGCAAACTCCTGGACTTGCGATGATCCACTTGGCGAGTTCCGACGAGCTTCTTTGGCAAGCTCCTAGACTTCTCGGATTTGTTCCTGTAGAACCTCCGACGACTGTCCGGACTTCCGTCGAACTCTCGAACCCCCAACGTGATCATAGTCTTGACTCCGGCACAACTCCTACTGCATATCTTTCTTCCATTATAGTTAATCCTACATATGTAAAATAAAACTTCGATCGAGACAATTAATCCTAAGCAATTAACCAAGTTGTCCCGCATGTCATTGGTCCCTCGACGCTTCGTCCAATTATTTGGCGCATCGTCCTCTCCTGCGGCCTTTTGCCCAATCGACTAGTTAACTCCGTAACTCCGATATCCTTAGCACAATACCCGCTCTTCTTGGCTTGATGCCCGAGTCCACGGCCCGAAGCCTTCTGTCGATACGTCAACCGATCCACCGGCCCGACGTCCAATCTTCTAACATGTTCCTCTAGCACAACATGATTTTTCCTGCTTTAATTATCTCATCTTGATCGAAGCATCCTACGTCGCTCAAAATGTAGATTAAATCATAAACATATATCAAGTGGTTTCATCATCAAAATACGAGATTCAACAATCTCCCCCTTTTTGATGATGACAACCACTTGATGACGGAATTAACCTTAACTCCCGGAGTTTAAACAAACTCCCACTATCAATATGTCATATTGATAGAAACTCTTGGATTCAAAAATCCAAGCAACATGTCATCATAAACTTATGCATAACATGTCATGACATCAACATATTTCTCTCCCTTTGTCATTAACATAAAGAAGAAGTACAACTATTCTTGTGTTTGTGATATAAGTTCAACTCATTGCATGAAAAACATAATATCAGGTTTTATCATCATGCAGTTTTGAAGCTAGAAAATTTAGCAACTGTTACATCATGCTAAGAACATTCAAGCTATCAAGTTTTAGATACCTCGTCGGTGGAGGAAGCCAGAAGTGGATGTAGGTCAAGATTGACCAAACCACTCTAAAATCGCGGTGCTCTCTGGTTTGCATTTACTTTGAGCATATTATCTTTACTACAAACCTCCTCAATAGCTTACTGCCTTCTGTGCATTTATGATCATGTTTCGAAGTTCAGTATTTTCCGAATCGGTGTTTAGACGTAAATCAGTTTTAACGTACGTGTTAGGATCGAGAGCACTAAGAGGGGGGGGGGTGAATTAGTGCAGCAGAAATTTTACAGCAATTAAAAACCAAAAGCTGCGTTCGTTCAAAAACTATTACGATGCAAAAGCAAATTCTCAGTTTGTATCTAAGTGCAGTTTGCGTCTAAGCGCAGATTGCGTCTAAGCGCAGTTTTGCGTCTAAGCGCAGTTTTGCGTCTAAGCGCAGTTTACGTCTAAACTCAGATTTACGTCTAAACGCAGTTTTACGTCTAATCGCAGATTTACGTCTAAACGCAGATTTACGTCTAAACGCAGTTTTACGTCTAAACACAGATTTACGTCTAAACTCAGATTTACGTCTTAAACTCAGATTTACGTCTAAACGCAGATTTACGTCTAAACGCAGTTTTACGTCCAGACGCAGATTTACGTCTAAACTTTGAAACTCATTTGTATACTCGCAGAAGGCAGTATGCAGTTGAAATCAAGACGTAAATGTGAACTGAGAACTGATGATTGAGCGAGGAAAACCGATTTACGTCTGAATGCAGTTTTACGTCTAAATGTTAAAACTCGTTCGTAAAATTGTAGAGGACAGTTTGCAGTTATCAATAGGATCAAAATGTAAGTGTAAACTGCAAAGAAGCTCGTTCGTAAAAGCACGGAAAATAGTTCTGCAGAATCAAACGTAAACGCAAACTGTAATGTATGAAAATACGAATTTACGTCTGAATGCAGATTCGGAAGAACAGCACTTAGAACTTGTTCGTGAAAGCACAGAGAGCAGTAGTAATGAAGGAGGTTTGCAGTAATGATAAAGTGCTCGAAAATAAATGCAAACCAGAGATTTAGAGTGGTTCGGTCAGCCTTGACCTACTCCACTTTTGGCTTCCTCCACCGACGAGGTTGCCGACGTCAACTAGGGGCCTTCCTTCAATAGGCGAAGGCCAAACTGCCCTTTTACAATTTCTCTCCTTTTGACAGGCTCAGGAGACAACCTTTACAGACCTTTCTCTCCTCACTTTACAACTGAAAACTTGAAGAACAGAAGGAGGAGACTTAAAGGCTTTACAACACTTTTGAGCTCTTAGAATCACAGAAAAGATCAAGATTTCGGTGTAGGTCTGTATCTTTTCAGTGCTGAATGGGTGGGGTATTTATAGGCCCCAACCCAGTTCAAAATTCGAGCTCAAAACCATCAAATCCCGGAATTCCGGGATCAGGCGGTTGCACCTCTTGACTGGAGAGGTTGCACCGCCTGGCAGAGCTCGAAGACTGAGCTCAGGCGAATGCACCTCTCTGTCAGGGGTGGTTGCACCTTCCTGCCAGAGCTCGAAGACCGAGCTCAGGCGATGCATCACCTGACCAAGGAGGTTGCATCACTCTGCCAGAGCTCGAAGACCGAGCTCGGTGGTTGCACCTCTCGGCAGAGCTCGGAACTTGAGCTCTGGCGGTGCTACCTCTTGACAGAGGAGGTTGCACCGCCCAGTCTCGCTTGGAGACTGAGCCGTGGGCGGTTGCACCTCCTGGCTGGAGCGGTTGCACCGCCCAGTCTCGCTGGGAGACTTAACCTGGGCGGTTGCACCTCCCTGCCTGGGCGGTTGCACCTCCCACAGCTACTTGGGTTCGAATGGGTTGAACCATTCGACCCAACTTGAGTTCTTCAGGGGCCCAATTGCCCCAGGATTAAGCTAATGGGATCACCTCCCATTTCTAACTTAATCACCGTGCTAACTACGATTAAATCTAAGACAAATTCTGCAGCTCTGCTTCGGTACGTCAATCGCTTCTTCCGGCGAGTTTCCGGCGAACTTCCGTCGATCATCCGATGAACCCTCGGTGATGCTTCTGCGGACTTCCGGTAAACTCCTGGACTTTGCGACGATCCACTTGGCGAGTTCCGACGAGCTTCGCTTGGCAAGCTTCTGGACTTCTCGGATCTGTTCTCGCTGAACCTCCGACGACCGTCCGAACTTCCGTCGAACTCTAGAACTCCCAACGTGATCATGATCTTGACTCCGGCGCAACACCTGCTGCTTGTCTAACTTTCATCGTAGTTAATCCTGCACAACAAAACAAAAACTTCGATCGAGACAATTAGTTCTAAGCAATAAACCAAGTTGTCCGTCATGTCATTGGTCCCTCGATGCTTCGTCCGATTCTTCGGCGCATCGTCCTCTTCTGCAGCCTATTGCCCAATCGGCCAGTCGACTCCGCGACTCCGATATCCTTGGCACAATACCCGCTCTTATTGGCCCGATGCCCGAGTCCACGACCCGAAGCCTTCTGTCGATACGTCGACCGATCCACCGGCCCGACGTCCAATCTTCTGACATGTTCCTCCGGCACAACATGATGTTCCTGCTTTAATTGTCTCATCCTGATCGAAGCATCCTGCGTCACTCAAAACGCAGATTAAATCATAAACATATATCAAGTAGTTTCATCATCAAAATACGAGATTCAACAGTACGAACATCATATTTTAGTTTGAGCTTAAATTTTGATTTCCATCATAAATGCAAATTGCCTTTATCGATTCACTTTAACTGCATCTTGCTTGATCACAAGTTAAAGTGATTTACGAATCAGCTTTTCTACTGAAATTGCTCTTATCGTACGAACGTAGTTTTAATCGTCGAAAGTTTTCTACTGCACTAATTCACCCCCCCCCCCCCCACTTAGTGCTCTTGATCCTAACAATTGGTATCAGAGCACGGTATTTCTCATTTCGGATTTACACCCGAGAGAAATGGCTCTTCATGGCTTTCAAGAGGGTTTTTCGTTTGTTCGTCCACCAATGTTTAATGGATTGGACTACACTTATTGGAAAACTCGAATGAGAGTTTTCTTGATTTATATGAATTTAGATTTATAGAATATTATTGAAAATAGTTTTCAACTTCCCTCTAAACCGATGAACGAATGGTCGGATTTGGAGAAGAAGTATTTTTCTTTAAACGCAAAGGCTATGAATGCCTTATTTTGCGCTTTGGACAAAAATGAGTTCAATCGGGTTTCTTTGTGTGAAATGGCTTTGACATATGGCACACTCTTGAAATCACACGCGAAGGCACTTCTAGAGTTAAAGATTCAAAAATCAACTTTTTGATGCATGATTTCGAGCTTTTTCAAATGAAGCCAAACGAAACCATTGGTGACATGTACACCTGTTTTACGGATGTCGTCAATGGTTTAAGAGCTCTTGACAAAGGTTTTTTGGATTTTGAACTCGTAAACAAGATTTTGTGTTCTCTTTCTAAGAAGTGGGATCCTAAAATAACCGCAATACAAGAAACAAAAGATTTAAATATTTTTTCACTTAAAGAACTAATTGGTTCGTTGATGACAAATGAAATGGTGCACAATGCACATGATGAACAAAATCACCTTACAAAGAACAGGAAGGATTTGGGACATAGAACATTTGAAGACCACTCGAGCATAAGCTCAAGTGATGGTGAACATGAACTACTCACTAAGAAATTTAAAAAATTAATGAAACAAGAATTGAAGAACAAAAAGAACGGAACTACTTGCTTTGAACGCAAGAAGAAGAACACAAAGTGGGATGAATAGAGCTCCTCCGAATACGATAAGAAAATCAAGAAAGGCGAGGTGGCAAACTACGTTTTAACGACATTCAATGATGAGGTAATCGAAATCCCCCTAATTTATTTTGAAATTACTTGATGCTTTCATGATGTATTTTCTTTTTTAGTTTAGAATTAATTTTCTTAAAAATTACATGTTTAAAAATAAAAATACAAGAATATGATCATGCTCGTAATTTTAAAAATAATAATAAAAATTCATATTTTATGTTAATGGAATAAAATGTTATATTTAAATCTAATGATCATATATATGTTTCTCTTAAGAAGAAAAAATGTGTATCTTGATTGTTTTTTATTTTGATTAAAACCATGCTTGATGTCTTATCTTTCTCTTAAGATATTTTAAGCTATACATGATGATGAGCATGTATTATTTTCATGCGTGTATTTGAAAAACTATGGCAAAAATGTGCCCGAATGCATGAACTTGTGAAGATTATTTTTCTGACTTTCTTGATTCAATGATCAAATCACTTAATTGCCATGATGATTTTACACTATTACATGTCTTAATAACATGTTGGAAATTATGTGTTTTGGATACAAAAATTTTCATGATCATGAGCATGTTTTATCTTTAAGATTGAACTTGAAAATCTATAGCAAAACCTTGTCCGAATGCATGAAAGTGTTAAATTTTATTTTCGGATTTTGTTGATCATAACAATTATTTTTGAGAATCTATTGATCTTGATGGTTTTATGACGAAATTCATTTTTCGATCCTAAATGTTGATGCATGTTTTTATTTAACATAAATGAAAAAGCATGCTAACATGAAATCAATCACTTAAAATAAAATACTTAAAAAAAAAAAAGGGAGGAAAATATATTATCAATGAAATCATGAATCTACCTATGTTATGAATTTTGTGAACCATAAAAGTGATTTTGTTGATTTGAATTTGAAATGAGTTTTATCAAAATCATGATATTGATTTCTTGGAATAACATGAGTTTACCTTTGATGATCATTTTGATTTATGAAATTTTAGATTCAAGACTTGATCTTACATTTGTTTATGAGATGGTTGAAATCTTTGTACCTTTGAATTATTCCCTTATCCTTTTAATTTTTGAATTTATGCATGTTATATATGTCAAACATTTGAAACCATGTTTTGGTATCATGCATATCTAAGAAATATTGATTTGACAAATTAAATGAGTTGAAAATGAATGATGATTTTTCTCTTGAATATAACTTGTGATATATTTTACAAAAATCATCATTTTGATTTCTCGACATTCGATACATGAGATTTTATTATGAATCAAAATTTCTCATTAATCGATCTCCTACTATTCTACTTGATATTTTCATGAGAGGAGATTTTCTAAATGAATCATGATTTTTCCTTGTGAGTTCTTGGATTTATCACTTGATTTTCTTTTAAAACAAGATATCTTCTTTGTACTCCTATAATCTTTCTTGATATTTTATTTAAAGAATATATTTACTATATGAATCATGTCTTTTGGTATTCAAATGATTTTATCCTTCATGACATGATTTCTTTGTATTTATGGCTTGCATGGCTTGAAATGTTTTGGAATGATGCATGCAACACTATGATTTTTCCCTTAGATAAAAAGGCATGCAACACTTTGATTTTTTTTGAAATAATGTGAAAATCAATAATTATCATTTTTTTATAGAATGATGATTTGGCATTATGCATATAATACTTATGCCATTTATTATGATGTATAAGATGTATTGCATATGATGTGAATCATGATTAAAATTGCCTTAATTTGGATTCAAAGTTTATCTCAATTATGAAATTTTGAAATAAGAATGATTACTCACCTTTGTCATGATTTAAAAATTGACGCAAAGGGTCTTCCCTTCTTTTTGACATTGACAAAGCAGGAGAAATATCGCTAGCTCATCTTGCAAAATTTAGAAACATGCACTTTGCAAAGGACGCAAAAATTTGCTAGCTTGCAAACTTGCGTATTTCAAGAAGCAAGAGTTACTTTCTTGAACATCTCTAAATTGCTAGCTTGCATGTTCTAAAATGTTATAACATTGCTAGCTTGTATGATGTAGAACTTGCTATCTTGAACATTACCAAAAGTGTTTTCTTATATGCTGTAAAACTTACATATCTAAAACTTGATAGCTTTAATGTTCTAAGCATGATGTAACACCTGCTAAATTTTCTAGCTTCAAAACAACATGATGATAAAACTTGATATTATGCTTTTCATGCAATAAGTTGAACTTATATCACAAACATAAGAATAGTTGTACTTCTCCTTTTTGTTGATGACAAAGGGGGAGAAGTATGTTGATGACTTGACATATTATGCATAAGTTTATGATGACATGTTGTAAGTATTCATGATGAATATTGCAATGACTTGATTTGAGTTTGAATTCAAGGTTCTATCAATATACTATATTGATAGGGGAAGTTTGTTTAAACTCCGGGAGTTAAGTTTAACTCCGTCATCAATTGGTTGTCATCATCAAAAAGGGGGAGATTGTTGAATCTCGTATTTTGATGATGAAACCAATTGATAATTGTGTTTATGTTTTAATATGTATTTTGAGTGACGCAGGATCCTTCGATCAGGATAAGACAATTAAAGTAGGAAAAATCATGTTGTGCCGAAGGAACATGTTAGAAGATTGGACGTCGGGTCGCTGAATCGGTCGACGTATCGATAGAAGGCTTCGGGTCGTGGACTCGGGAATTGGGCCAAGAAGAGCGTGTATTGTGCCAAGGATATCGGAGTTGTGGAGTCAACTGGCCGATTGGGCAATAGGCTGTAGGAGAGGACGATGCACCGAAGAATCAGACGAAGCGTCGAGGGACCAATGACATGCCGGAAAACTTGGTTAATTGCTTAAGATTAATTGTCTCAATCGAATTTTTCTTTTAATTATGCAGGATTAACTATGATGAAAGAAAGACATGCATCAGGAGTTGCACCGGAGTCAAGACTATGATCACAGTGGGAGTTTAAGAGCTCGACGGAAGTCCGGACGGTCGTCGAAGGTTTTGCAGGAACAAATCCGAGAAGTCCAGGAGCTTGCCAAAAGAAGCTCGTCGAAACTCGCCAAGTGGATCGTCGCAAGTCCAGGAGTTTGCCGGAAGTCCGTCGGAACATCGCCGAAGGTTCGTCGGATGTTCGCCGAAAGCTCACCGGAAGAAGCGATTGACGCACCGGAAGCAAGCTGTAGTAAATATGTTAAGAAATTCATAGTTAGTACAATGATTAAGTTAGAAATGGGAGGTGATCCCATTAACTTAATCTTGGGACAATTGGGCCCTTGATAGACCCAAATTGGGCCGAATGGATAAGCCCATTCGGACCCAAATTTCTTGGCCAGAGGTGGCACCGCCTCGGTCAGCGATGGCAACGCCTGGGTCGGCGGTGGCACCACCCAGGGCTCAGTCTCCGAGCTTTGGCTGGGCGGTGCAACCGCCTCTGACAGAGGTGCAACCGCTTGAGCTTGGTCTACGAGCTCTAGTTGGGCGGTGCAACCACCCCAATCAGGCAGTGGCACCGCTTGAGCTCGGTCTCCGAGCTCTGGCAGGAGGTGCAACCGCCCTTGACAGGAGGTGGCACCGCCCTAGTCCGGTGGTGCAACCGCCAGACCCCAGAATTCTGATAATTGACAGTTTTGAGCTCGGAATTCAAATTGGGTTGGAGCCTATAAAAGGGCCACAAAAACACCGAAATCCTGATCTTATTCTGTGATTTTTAGAGTTCAAAAGTGTTGTAAAGGCCAAAAGTTCTTCTCTCTCTTTTCTTCGAAGTTCTGATCTTTCAAAAGAGGAGAGAAAATTATGTAAGGTTTGTCTCCTAAGCCCGTCAAAAGGAGTGAAACTATAAAACGGTGGTTCGCCTTCGCCTATTGAAGGAAGGCCTCTAGTGGACGTCGGTGACCTCGTCAGTGGAGGAAGCCAGAAGTGGATGTAGGTCAAGATTTACCGAACCACTCTAAGTTATGATCTTTACTATAAACCTCCTCAATAGCTTACTACCTTCTGCGAATTTACGATCGTGTTTCAAAGTTCAGTATTTTCCAAATCGGTGTTTAGACGTAAATCAGTTTTATCGTACGAACATCATATTTCAGTTTGTGCTTACATTCTGATTTCCATCATAACTGCAAACTGCCTTTATAGATTTGCTTTAATTGCATCTTTCTTGATCATAAGTTAAAGTGATTTACGAATCGGCTTTTCTACCGAAATTGCTATTTTCGTACGAATGCAGTTTTAATCGTCGAAAGTTTTTCACTGCACTAATTCACCCCCCCCCCTCTTAATGCTCTTGATCCTAACAATTTGAAGTTTCCGAAATTGGTTTTTAACGTACGAAATAAAATTTTAGAACCGACGTGTTTTTATCGCTACACTAATTCACCCCCCCCCCCTCTCTTAGTGCTGACTCATTCCTAACTGTCGGTATCAAAACCTCGTATTTCTCATTTGATTTAACACCCAAGTCACTCTCTTATTTGTCCTCCCTTGTTCAATGGGACGAACTACACATATTGGAAAACTCGAATGAGAGTTTTCTTGCTTTCATTGGATTTGAATTTATGGAATATTATCGAAAGCAATTTTCGAAGGTCTTCTCTTCCAATGAACCATTGGAATGATTTGGAGAAGAAGATTTTTTCTTTATATGTTAGATCTATGAATGCTCTATTTTGTACCTTAGACAAAAATGAGTTTAATTGGATTTCTACTTGTGAAATGGCTTTCGACATTTGGCACATTCTTGAAACCACTCATGAAGGCACTAGTAGATTAAAAGTTTCGAAGGTCAATCTTTTAATGTATGATTTTGAACTATTTCGAATGAAGCCGAGCACAACCATTATTGACATATATACCCATTTTACAGATGTCGTCAATGGTTTAAAAGCTCTTGGCAAATGCTTTTCTAATTTTAAACTCTTTAACAAGATTTTACAATCGCTTTCTAAAAATTGGGCTTCGAAAATAATGGCAATACAAGAATAAAAAAACTTGAACCATTTTCCAATTGAAGAACTTATAAGGTCTTTGATGACCTATGAAATGATGTGCAATGCACATGAAAAACTTGACAACAACCTTCCAAAGAACAGGAAGGATTTCAGACTTAGAACAATTGAAGACCACTCGAACACAAGCTCAAGTGATGGTGATGGTGAACTTGAACTCCTCACTAAAAAATTTATAAAATAAAAAATAAAAAACAAAAAGAACACAACTACTTACTATGAACACAAGAAGAGGGAAGTACTTTGGGATGAATTGAGCACCTCCGAAGACGAAGAGAAAATCAACAAAGGCGAGGTGGCAAACTACACCTTAATGGCTTTCTATAAAGAGGTAAATAACTCAAACGAAACTTATTTAATTTATTTTGAAATTACATAATGCTTTTCATGAATTATTCTTAAATTAGTTTTAAAAAATTATATATTTTTTTAATTGCATGTTTAATGATGTAATGAAAATGCTAAAAAATAGGGATCATGCTAGTAATTTTGAAAATGATCATGTTTTATGATAAATGAACAAAATGTTAGACTTAAATCTAATACTTAAGATAAATCAAATCTAATACTTAAGATGAATCCTATGTATGTTTTAAGAAGCAATAATGTATATCTTGATGATTTTCATATTGATTTTCGATTTTGTTTGAAAATGCCTTATGTTCAATGAAACCATGATTGATGAATATGCTTTATGTTTAATGATTTCTTTGGCTAGTATGCCTTATCATGATGAATATTTTGAAAATAAATATTTGTATCATACTTGATGATTTTTATGCATGAGAGCTTGAAGTAATGATTTGAAATCATATGTTTTGGAATTATGCGTTATACTTTTTTTGATCTTGATGATTTTTTATCTTTCCATTTTAAACGTTGATGCATGGTTTTGATATAATAACAAATATTTGGGCATGCTAATATAAAATCAATCACACAAATTTAAACTAAAGAAGTTTAGATATCTTTAAGAATCATTCAACATTATGTACAACAAAACCACGCTTGATGTATTAATAAAAATGTAATGATGATTTGAAAGCATGCTTAACGAGTTTATATTTTGAACTTATACATGATAATTTTTACGATCTTTTAAAAGTTCTTTTTCGTTGTTAATGAATGATGCATGGATTTGACATAAAAGAAAAGAGCATGCATGTATGAAATCAATCAATAAGTTGAAATAAAAGGAGCAAAGCATTTTTCGAAAAAAAAAATTTATTGATTTTTCACTAAGAGACCAATAAAATTATTTATGTCATTTTGAATCTTTTGAAAGAAATTTTGATATTTTGATGATTTTGATGATTTGAATTTGAATGAGTTTTATCAAAATCATGATTTTGGTTTATTGGAATTACTTGAGATTTTTTGAATCAATATCTCTTCTTTGTACTCCTACGATTTTTTCTTGGTAGTTTATTTAAAGAAGAGATTTACTAAATGAATCATGTCTTTTGGTATTCACATGATCTTATGATATGATTTTTTGGCTTTGTATAATTCCTTGTATTCTTAAAGTATATCTCATCACCTAATTCTTCTTGATATTCTTCATGTGATGATATGAATACATGAAATACTAATGATATTGTTTTGATATAAATTTGCTAGCTTATGAGTATCATGTATAATATGATGATTGATTTATTTTTAGTATAATGCATAGAGTAAGGATAATATGTAAAGTTTTAAAATTGTGCATGTTGTAAATTGAAACTATAATGATGCACAAGCATATTGAAATAATGATTGAACCATTGATGTAATTATGAATGATGATTTGATATTATGCATGCAATACTTCAACTTATGATAATGGTGCATGAAATGATGAATATTCATGATGAAAAATTGTTTTGACATTCATAACTTGATTTTTCATCTTTGTTATTTATCCTTTGTCATGATCTTTGTCATGATTTGAAAATTGTTGTAAAGGGAAAAAGAGATACAAAATTGTATTCTTCCCTTCTTTTTGACAATGACAAAGGGGGAGATAGCCAACTTACTAGCTAACTTGCACAAGTCAAGAAGATGTAAAATTTTGCTAGCTCGCACTTTGCAAAGGAAGCAAAAATGACACTTCTCAAAAGAGAGGAAAGAGCTTGCTATCTTGAACATCACCAAAAAATTGATGGATTGCCAATCTTAAGAAGCAAAAATGCAAACTTGCATAATTTGTAATCTCGCACATCTTTAAAATGAATGATGATTTGGTGATTATGCATATTGTAAAGTGATGAAAAATTTACTAGCTTGCATGATATAAAACTTGCTAAATTTTCTAGCTTACAAATTGCGTAATGATAAAACTTGATATTATGTCTTTTTTGTTAGGATCGGAGTGGCAATAAAAGGGGGGGGGGGTATGAACTAGTGCAGCGGATTAAAACTTGTAAGTTTAAAAATGAATTCGTAAATGCAGGAGATTTCGATTCCTCGGTAACTTGAGTAAAGTGAGAAGATGAAAATGAAAGCTTGCTATAGTGTAAATAATAATTTCAGAAAGGTAAGTACTCACACAATCAAGGAACACACCAATTTAAAGTGGGTTAGTCAAATGACCTACATCCACTTGTAAAGCCTTATTCGATGAGGCTCCCAACTTCCACTAGCAAATCACTTTGAAGGGGAAGGACAAATACCCCTCTTACAACCTTTTACAAGTGGTTCACACTCTTACAAATTTTCAACGTAAAGGAAGGAGGTGAACACTCAAGCAATTGAAAACAAGGCTTGCTAAAGACTTTGCTAAGGCTTTTATCTCAATCTATTGCTTCTCAATAAGTTGTATTCTCTGCTGAGAATTGAGGGGTATTTGTAGGCCCAAGAGGATTCAAATTTGGGCTCCAAATTTGAATTACCTTTAGGTTTCCTAATGCTAGCGGTGCCACCGCCTGTTAGTGACGGTGCCACCGCCTATCAGTGTTTGACACCCAGTCCGGCGGTACCACCGCCTGACCTTTTGGGTTACTGGTTGGGCTCCTAATCTGGCCCAAACCAGTTCAAATTCGGGCCTAGTTGGCCCTTAACCAGGTTATAGGATTAACCCTTAATCCTAAGCCTAATTACATGTAAACTATGAAAATAAGACATAATCTTAAGTAGATCTTTTAACCGACAAACGTCGAGTCTCCTTCCGGTGAGCTTTCCGGCGATCTTCCGACGGACTTTCGATACGCCCTCGGATTTCTTCCGGCGGACTCCCAGTAGGCTCCCGATCTTGTGGCGAGTTCAACGAGTAGCCGAGCCTTCTCGGTGATCTCCGCGAACCTTCGATAATCTCTTCAATGGACTTCTAAAAACTACGACAAGTCCCCGATTTCTTATCGATTGGTTCCGGTAGCATCTCCAACGAATCTTCGAATTCTCAAACACCCATCGAACTTGACTCTGGTAGACTTACTTTATGTTTTCAGGCTATCGTAGTTAATCCTACATACTTAACTCAATAATATGGATTAGATCAATTAACCCATCAATTGATTTCATTATCAAAATTCGAGATTCAACAATCTCCCCCTTTTTTATGATGATAATCAATTGATGACGGAGTTAAACATAACTCCCCCTATATATATGTCATATTATGAGAAGATAAAAATACTTAAATTCAATCTCTTTGAATTCAAGCCTAAGCCAATAAGTTCTATCCGTTGAACTTATCGTTATTCTCAATAAGCATGAGCAAATATGAAACTTCGTATTTCTCATAATTTCAAGCTATGAAGATTATTTTCAAGTCGAATGATAAAAGACAATTATCATTTCAATAAGAGATATGAACTTTCAACATTAATCTCATAATATAAATGTAAGGCATGATCAAGCAATCTAAAAACTTGCAATATTCTCAAGGAGTTTTGTAATATATTTAGGACATTTACACACGCTCTTGCAATTCAGATAAGTTATGCTATCGATGCATATAATTCATATAAGACCTTTGCAATACACAAGCTTTTGCAATTTATATAAGTCATGCT